>NC_045478.1:84441862-84744893 GCF_009650955.1 Corvus moneduloides | reverse complement strand
GGGAAGTCTATTCACGCCATACTGAGGATTCACACTTCAGCACATTTGAATTGTTTGCTGCAGTACCTATTTATATCACATTTGCTTTGAAAGTCCTACTAAGTACAGCTGTTGTGAACTTCTCCTGTGCTTTGTACATTCCACTTGATACTTAACTGGCAGGTTTAGATGTTTGGGGTTTTTTTTAGTGTCTGCATCTCAAATACATTTAAGCTTTCTTTACCATTTAAAATGGAAGAAAATTGCAAAAGTCAAGAATATAACTAATATGTTGTAAGCTTCCAAATATTGCTATTCATATTATTATATTGCACAGTAAGTATGTTATTGATTGGGGGGAAATGAAAATTGACCTCAGAAATTATAAGGTGTTTGAGATAATTCATATAGCTTTTGAAAAAGTGGACAAGCATGTTTTTATGATGAAAAAGATAGGTGCCAATGGTGAATTACTACCTTAGAAATATACTCACTCATTCCTATGACAAACTGTTTTCTTCTGGCTTTTTCTACTTCTTTTCAATTAAACATGGGGGAAGATAATACTGTCACTTAATTTACTCATGCCTGTCTAGAGAGCTTCAGCAATGAGTGGGTACCATTTAAGTTCAGTTAAGAGTTCCATTGAATCTTCAGTGTCTCAGCAAGGGGTTGATCCAAAACGACTGAAAAAGAACGTTGTACTGGAAGTGAGTGTTGTACAATATCACTAACCAGAATATTTTTTACCTGACTATTTCAGTGTGGCAAAGCACTTCCTGGTCTTTCCAAACAAGAAGACTGCTGTGGAACTGTGGGTACTTCCTGGGGTTTTAACAAATGCCAGAAATGTCCCAAGAAGCCATGTAAGTGCTATTTTATTGTTATTCTTGTGGCTTTTTCCCCTCAAGTAGTGTTTTCCCTTTTCTCAGAGGGGAAAAAAAGCAAAAAACCAAAGGAACCTAGCAGAACAAATGTGCTATGATTTGATTAGAGATAGGTTGTAGAAACTGGAATTCTCCCACATGCCAGCAGAGTTACAATATGCAGGCACTTGGTGCAGCCAGCAAAGTTGACGTCGCTGGGTTTTTTCCCCTGTTTCTTCCTCCTTTGAGTCAGTGATGGACTGTTGCATTTACTCAGTGCAGGAAGAGTAATCACATTGAATCATCTTGCCTTTTCCAGTTGGACTTACTTTTTTTTTAAGTTTGCACAGAAATCTTAAATTATAGAGGCGCCAGTTTCTGCTTGGAGAGAATGCAATGACCTCTCGGGACTGCAGATGAAATTTCAAGTTTGGAGCCAAGGTCTTCCAAGCTCTAAACTGTCAGTTGGTTTTTTTTCCTCTGCTTTTGAAATATCTCCCCCAATGATTAGACAACAACAAAGACTTTCTTCACCATTTTATTATGATTTGACATCATATTATAATGAGAAAGGAATTTTGAATTATTTGCATGATCGGTGAGGATGATCTCTTAAACTTTTTGTGAATGACATTATTGTTGCACAGGAATAGTAATACTTCTGTGTCATGTCGTATTTTCGGCATTAAATGAAAGATGGGAAAAGATAATGTAATCTCTGTTTTGCAGATGGAGTGGACCGGCATTTACTGGGCCAAAAATAGGTCATTAAATTGCAGCCATTCTTACCTAGTTCTTCTAGGACCCTGTTATTCAGATAGCAGTGCTGGAAACATGTTCAGTGTTTGATTTTTTGGAAACATGCATTTCTCTGCTAGTCTTAATGTGGATGTAAATACAATTCCAGCAGAAAATCTGCTATTACTCCTATTTCTCGACTTCTCCTTCCATAGGAGACTGATATAAATTTATGCTGACTCAGTGTGATTTGCTAGTTTCTGAAACAATTTGTGCATTGGAGTATGTTTATCTTCTGATGTGCTTTAGAAGGAGAGCCTCCTTGGGTGTTCGAAGGTCATAGTTAATAAGACTGAGGTATCTGTTTTATTCCTGTAGCATGTAAATACAATTTCTAAAAGGAGCATACGTTCCAACCATATGAAATCTAACAAAGGCAAGTGCCAGATTCTGCATCTGGCCCTGGCCAGCCCAGGATGTATGCACAGACTGGGGAGTGAGAGGCTGGAGAGCGATGCCAGTCAGAAGGCTGACCATGAGCCAGCAGTGCCCTGGCAGCCAGGAGGGCCAACCCTGTCCTGGGGTGCATCAAGCACAGCATTGCCAGCCGGGCAAGGGAGGGGACTGTCCCGCTCTGCTCTGCACTGGGGCAGCCTCACCTCAAGTGCTGGGGGCAGCTTTGTGCGACACAAAGTAAGAAATATAAAGCTCTTAGAGAGTGTCCAAAGGAGGGCAATGAGGATGGTGAAGGGCCTTGAGGGGAAGCTGTATGAGGAGCAGCTGACGGCACTTGGTTTGCTCATCCTGGAGAAGAGGAGATCTCATTGAGGTGAGATCTCCTTGCAGTTACAACTTCCTCATAAGGGGAAGAGGAGGGGCAGGTGCTGATCTCTTCTCTCTGTGGTGACCAGTGACAGGACCTGAGGGAATGGCCTGAAGTTGTGTCAGGGAGATTTAGGCTGGATATTAGGAAGAGGTTCTTCACCCAGGATGAAGATGGATGGCTGGGCACCGGAACAGGCTCCCCAGGGAAGTGGTCACAGCACCAGCCTGACAGAGTTCAGGAAGTGTTCGGACAATGCAGTTGAATTACAACTGAAAGTCTAGTTCATCAGAAGCATATTGACAAGTGAAGTGTTGCTTTTTTGAATGTAGGCATGCTATGAGAAAAATCACAAAAAAGCCTGAAATGTGCTTCAGCCGAAAATTGGGTGGAACTACTAATACAAATTTTTGGTGCCTGGTTTGAAGGGAAGCTCACTTGTTAGTTCTTCATAGTTCAGGTAAAATACTGATTGTCTCAGCCTGGAATCCACAGATATGTAGATTAGGCAGCTGCTTAATGTTACAGTGCTCAGCACAGTGTTAAGAGCAAGCAAACAGGGAAGCTGTGACAAACCATGTCTGAAGTTCTGATCCATAGATGCTTCCTAAGCAGGTGCAGAGAAATGCTTGAACTCACTTAAAAACCTCTCCTGAAAGGAAGTCCACCACCCTTTTCTCAAAGCACTGAGTAGAAATAATTTATTTAAATGTTAATGAGGTGAGCAGTGTCGTTTTGTTGTAAAGGCTTAATGGCTAGCACACTTGCTCAAGATGGGACACTTCAGAGGTCCTTTGTCTGCCAGAATAATTTCTAATCTACATTTTATACCTATGAGGAGATGCCCTAACCCATAAAATGTAGAAACAATTCTTGGAACAGTTCTAGGAACCCAGTCTCTTTCCCAGATTCCTTAATTACTTACAGTATGAGTCATGCTCACTCCCGCTTTCTGGCTCAATTTGGAGTTGTTTTCTTGAATGTAACTGCATGATTTCAGGAAGAGACAGAGAATGGTGCCACTTGGAATATTCCTCTCCTTCTGATTAAAGCATTCCTGGAAAGTAAGGATTTGTGTCTCCTAGACGTAATAGGATACATTTCTCATCTTTCTAGGTGGGAGTTCTCACTTTACATTAGTGTTTTATGAAAGGAGGAGGAGAAGGATGCACTATCTGTTTTATCCAGATTAAAATACAGTGTCATTATATCAAGAGTGTGATTTGGTAGGTGTATGCTTCAAGAGTATTCATTGGATCTGTCAAGAAGCTTTAGTAGCAGTGTACGTATTTTCTCTAGGCTACATTTGATTTAGGAATGATTCTAAGTATGATGCTATTTAATCAGGCCATGTCTTATGGCAATTCTGCATGGATGCAAATGGTGAATTTTTAGATTTTTAAGAACTGAATGTGATACATTTGGTGTGTTGCACGTGTTTAAGTGATCTTACAGCATCTTAAAATTTTATAGATGTTCAGTTTGAACTTAGGCACAAAACTTGAACCCCCAAAATCTGTTCTGGATCTGGGTCAAAGTATCTTTTGGGCATAGGTGTCAAACTAAGCCAAACTAAGCCTGACAGTATCAAAGTGTTATGGTTCTGTAGAGTAAACAATTTCCAAATATAAATGTAAATTTATTAGAAGATTTAATGAAAGTCTGGAATGGAAGCTGAAGGATTTATATTCATCAAGTATTTTTATTTTTACAACACTGGGAATGCTTCAGTGGTAAAAAGAGTATGCATATGTATTTATATGTATAAATTTATATGATACTGGATGGAAGAACTTGGGAGTTGAGTAGATAATTAGTAAGTTGTCAGTTAAGTGATATCTGTGCTGGTGTCTCAACAGGTGAAGTTAGTCCCACATTCTTATATAATTTTGACATGTTCTGATATTTCACTAAATTAGTATTACCCTTTTTATTGTAGTTGTTTTGGAAGCAAACAGACCTCCTTTTGCTTGTATGGTTTTATGCCTCGTAAACTTAAGGTGGACCTGTTTTTATAATAATATGTAATCAGGTCGTGATCTTCTGCATAACCCACTTCAACAAAATATTTAAGCATATACTTCAGTGTCACTAGGAGGCACTTCTCTCTTCAATCAACTACTTAAGGACATGAATAAGTTTGTGTATGTCTTGCTCCCATTGTCTTACAGAGGGCTCAGTCATCTTTGTAAAGACTTGAGTGTTTTGGGTAACAGCCACTGCTCAGTCAGGGCTTCTGCCCTGTTGCAAATGTGAGTGCCTTGGCCTGAGACAGCTGCCATGTCTGTAAGTTTGTGGGTTATTCAGTATTACTGAAAACCAAAAGAAGTTTTGGAACAGATCAACATTTGTGAGGGCTTCTAACAGAAGACAACTTTGAAGAAGAAGGGTCTTTCAGTGTTATGTGGGAATGTTTGTGATTGGTCAGGCTTCTCGCTAACTTAGTAATTACAAACAGGTTGTTTAGGTGAGTAAAGGGTAAGTAACTGCCAGACTCCATCCAGCTCCCACATGGATCACAAGCCATCACTGAACAAGCTGCTTCTCTACTGTAACTTGCTTACATTTCTGCTCTTTGTAAAAGGAAGAAAACAGCTGCTAGTAAGCTGCCATTTCCTGTTCCTTGTGGGAGTAGGAGGATGAGGAAGGAGGGAGAGGTTAAAATCTCTGACTTCAGTCCACCACTGCACTTTCTAGAGCAGCTGAGTCACCCTGGAAGGGAAAATGTGTTGCAGCACTGGAAAAGACCTGGCATAGGTTATGGGCTGGTCTCCATCTACAACTGGAAGTTGTTTTCATTCAGCAGGCTGCACTGCAGGGTACCATTCCTGCCCACAGAAAGTTACAGAGACTCTCTTGGTTTTAGTGTGAATGAAATCAGGTCAGTAATGGCAAACACAGATCAGTTGGGACATAATGAGTGCATTATGAGTTTGATTCTGCCAACATGAGTACTAGTAGTTTCATTGACACTTTTCGGGATCAGAAGTAGACTAATGCATTGTGCTTTTGAAAGTCTCTTTAAATTTCAGCTGGTTTTAATATTAACATTGTGAAAAGACTGAAAAATCTGCCTTGGAAGCTAAATGTGTAGCTGCCACTTTATTAGAGAGACAAAATTTCAAGTTGTAATTTGTGTTAAAATGGTTGTAGTCAGTGTAAAGATGGAGAAGTATGTGTTCAGAGCTGTAATAACATTGTTGCTGTATTTTTACTGTGTTTTAACCATTTTCCCATTATGCAATGTCTAAGGAGAATCTTAATGTTTTATTTAAGCATTATTTTAAATAATTCACGGAAATTTGAAAATAAAACTATCTCGCTCCAAAGCCTGCTACTCAAGTTCAACACTTAAATTTTTCCAAATAATAGGCAAAGCTTTACAACTAGTTAAAATAATTATCTTGTTTTCTTTTTTTTCCCCCCACCATTACAGTCAACCAGGTGCCAGTTTTAAACTAAGCTGCAGGGATAAATTTGCGAATCAGGCATTATTTGAAGTGAAGCCAATCAACAGCAGTATCTTATTCAGTTGTTCTGTCTTATTTGACAGTTTACATACAGTAAAGATGGAAACTCATGAATCTGGTGGGTTTTGGGGGTGATTTTTGTCTGTTGAACATTTGGAACGCTTTTTAGATGAAACAAAAGATCTGACAAAATACAAGCTATCTCCGTTGTAACACTCAAATTATGAAAAACTCTCTTGACTCTTATTAAAAGCTTTTATGTGATCATAGTGCCAAAAATTTAGTCCTATATGCTTAACGAAGTACTGGGCTTTGCCAAGAAATTAGCTTTTAGTGCATAACCATACAATGAAGTTACTGCTCTCATTTATGATAAAGAGTTTTCTGTAGTCTGAAAAGCAACCTTAAGTGGAGGAAAGAAACAATTAATAGAAATAAAGAGCTAGTTAACCGAACTCTTTCTAGTTTGGCAAAATTCAATTCAGTCTTTATTTTGCAGTGTTGTTGTATCTGTGACTGTTTACACTGATCAGCCAGTAAGTGAAGTGAAGCTTAGTGTTCTAAAATTCAACAGCTCTGTTAGGGAAATCCCAAATGTTTCCATAATGAATCTTCAACTTTATCTTTTTCAAATGTGGTATTTATAGCTGGTTTGCAAGAGTAAATATTTGAATATTTCAGAACATACAGGATGAAAGATGTCCTGATTTCAACAATTTGTTTTGTTTGTTTTTTTAACACAAATTTGACTGGATAACCAAAGACTTAAGTGGTACACACATTGAAAGACATGGAAACTAAGGTTACCTGTACAATCTTTAATTTAATTTCTTTGTCTTTTTGCTTAACCATTCATCACAAAACCTTATAATTTTTTTAATATAGTTCTATAATAATTTGGCTATCAGGCTCTGTAAGCATGTGAATTAGCAGTATTTAACTGATGTAAATTTTTTTTTCAGCTTACCACGGATACGGTCCTATGATGGAATGCCCACAAGGCTACAAGAGGATCAATGCTACATTTTGTCAAGGTATGATAGTACCCACAATTGATTGTGTTTATTTTGAGTACTGGCTTTCTGTGACAATTTCTTTGATATTGATGATTTAGATGAATCAGTCCAGTTCATTTATTTATATTTGGGAAAAAATCTTGAGACTACTTTTGACTCTTTCCAAATATTGGCAACTCTGTAAGAGTGGCTCTTTTCCTCCAGGGAAAACAACTTCTGAAACTTTTATGTATACACTCCTTTTCTTTGATGATTTATAAAGATGACTTCATACAGATTCTTTTACTTGGTTTTTGTGTAGAAATACATTGTTTTGTCAGTTTTTTTTGCTAAACAGTGAATCTGCAGACATATTCAGTTAAGTCAGATGAAACTAGCAATACAGAATAATTTTTGTAATCATGAAAGTGTAGAGCAATCAGAGAACAATTTTTTTGGACTCAAGAGGTTAGGCACAACAGTACTGAGAAAAGCCAGGTAATGTCCCTGGCAAGTGGAGATGAAAAGCATGAATACCTGGCTGCTGTGTAAAGAAGTGACCCACCTACTCCAGAATGTGCATAGTGCAGGTGAGGATGTATGGAGTTAGACAACGGCCTGGTTGTGTTACTCCGAGATTATTATTGCCGTGGCAATAAATATAAGAAGTTATCAAAACATACAGGATTGTGGGGTCTGCATGACCATGCAGCTACAAAGCAAGGCTTGGGACATTTGGATTCTCCTGGTCTATAGCATCTCTGACAAAGCTGAAGAGATGACCACAGGCAAATGCTCATTCTTTCTGTGTATCTTGGAGCACTGCACAGAGGTGCCAGATGAGGATATAGCAGAAAGCCTAATTGCTTGTCTGACTTGTTTGGCACAGCACAAGTAAACAAGAAAAAGGAACTCTGAGAAGATGTAAGCAATCTTGCAGTAGTGTTCTGGAGAGGGATTTGGGAAGGAAGGGAAAAACGAGTTCAAGTGAAGCTGATACTGCTGTGGCCAGGTTTCTTAATCACTGTTGTATTTCAAAGGTAAAAGAGGTCCCAAAAAAACAGTAGTGGTGGTGGAGAGCTGGATAAAATGAAAGAATAATTCATGTTAAAGGATAAATGTAGGCATTTTAGACATAAATTTAATCTTATTTAACTAAAAACTTTCACTTTGCATGTTAATGAGGGAATGTACAATAGCCAGTTGCATAAAGAAATTATTTACCCACCAAAATAATAAAGTTCGTTGAGCACTAAACACAAACATCATGCTGGTTCACTGCTGAGGGAGATGTGAGCTGCTGTCTGCAAGTTTAGCCACCTGAGCCTATCTGCTGCTTAGGTCTCTACCTAGTGGTTTACTAGCTTGCAGGGTAGGGGCGTTTGGAGGACTGGATGGCTCAAAAAAGTAAATGGAGGAGAGCTGCCAATTGCACCTCAAGAGCTTGTTCCCTGATCTACAGTGAAAGACTGTAGAGTCTTTTTAATAAATAAAAGGGATGGGGAGATGTTGATGGCAATTTACTAATGAGGGACTGCAAGGTGAAAAGGTGAGGGAGGTACGTGTGAGATGTCAATGGCAGCCTTTTTATGCCTCAAACATGCAGGTGATGTATGTATTTCAACAAGATGGTTCCAGCTGTTTTGAAAGAGATTGTCTTTTTCCACATATCAGTCATGAGGTTTTTCAGAGTCTGCAAAAGAGAGGTTTTCTAACTTTCAGCACAGAAAGTGTCTAGAAGATGCTATAATGTGTTAGTGCCATCGTGCATCCCTCTGAGCTTGATCCAGAAGAGACAGGAGCTTTTGATATCTTCAGCAGTTTTGTGTATACCCCACAGAATACACAATGGTTTCAGACAGCAGCAACCCAGCAGGCATTTAAAGGCAAGTAGGGCATTCAGTTCAAGAGGTTGAACCCAGGTGTTGGCAAACCTTATTTCATGGAAACGAAGATCCTTAATCAGGGTTATAGACAGTTAGAAAATGGTCTGGTGCTTGTGAAGGTTGCCAGAAATAGGCCAGGAAGTTGTTTCACTGAGCGGTGACAGGCTGATAGAGAGAGAGAGAACATATGTATCTGGGTAGGAGTGTAAGAGGGAGCTAAGTACTGCCAGTACAGAAATAGATCTGTATGTGATGTGGTAGGCTAATCATTGGGGTTTGCACCGGATTTTGATAATTTTTCCTGTGACACAGTTTTGTACTACATAACTAAAACTGCAAGAAATATGAGGCTTTAAATAATTTGTTTTATACTTCTGTCACTATCTCAGAAGAGAGTGAGCTGTAGAACTCTAATATAACTTGGAATTGATACACGGAAATTTATAATGTAGTGTTTAATCATGAAATGATAGTAAGATTATCTTACCAGACTGTTTTATGAATTTGGGATGGGGACAATCTCTAACTTTCCTGGAGAGGGATGAGGTAGTAGCTGTTGGAGGTTCCCCTTATTGTTTTATTGAGGCTTGAATGGCTTCTCTGTATTTGCTCAATAAGACACTCCAACAAGGAGATACAGATGGGAGAAGGAACATGAAACAAAGCCACGATGGAATCTAGTCCTATTGAAGTCAGTAACAAGATTACCATTTTCTTTCAGAGGGTCAGGATTTTGACCTCTGTTTGAATGTTCTTCAGGAAAGCTAGTTTCATAAGTTGAAAGCTGGCTGGCAGGGTGCATTTCAGCCCTGAAATGGTTATTAGCATGTGTTTCTCAATGGGTCAGCCAAAAGTGTCCTGTTTGTTTATCTGAAGCAGACATGCTTTCCTATAAGAGAGGAGGACAGGGCTAATGAAGAAAGAGCTGACCGTATCACTAACACAGACAGCAGTACATGTCAAGAGAAAACTGTTTAAGCTGCTGGCGTGGGAGTATTCATATTCCTTTAAGAATCCTTACAATTAAATTGGGAGTGGAACAGCATGTCCATATGCAAGTGTACATTTTAATTAGATTATTCTTTGCTGAAAGGGTATGCATGCTGTGTCCGTGCTTAGAAAGGGCCAGGGTTGCCAGACCAAATAGTAATGAGGATATGTTTCTGAATCCCTGCCTACAGCTAAAAGAGATTGGTTTTTTCACCTCTATGTTGTCCAACTTTCACTGCCTTTGAAAACTCAGGCCTAAAAGCCTAATTAACCTTTTGTTCTACTTTGGTTTTGCAGTCAAAAGTCTACATAGGCTTCAGAAACTAAGGAATATTAGTGTGATTAATAACCAGATCATTATTTTTTTCCTTTCAAGTGAGTGAATTAATGTAATGAAGCATTCTTCTCTCTAATGTGTAAGTAGGACCACAAAGAATCATCTGTGGGTATGTTAATTCAAACAGTTTAGCATAATTACTATCAAGAAAGCTTTTTCCCTCCTCAGTAATTATCTTTTCAATGGGGTGATTTATTACATGTACACACATGGATGCCCTAAGGCTGTCATTAGAGCCAAAATACAGCTTATCAGTGTTGCAAGTTCTTTGTCAGAATCCACATGCTATGCTAATTTCTGGTTCCCTGCTTAGAGTTATACTTACTGTTTCCTTAGTCTGCTAGTGGTTTCTTGGAAAACTGAAATAGAATGGAAAAAAACAGCTGGTGAAAAGGTTTGGATTCATTTTTCAGGAAACTTAACATATTGCCAACAGAGCACTTTAGAAATCTTATCTTGAAGAACTGGAAAAATACCTGAACACTTGTTGTTTTGCAATGAAGTAAGAAGTGCATGGAAGTTCTTGGAAAGCCCCTATATTCTTAAAATTAAATGTTTATGAACTTTCAGAAACTAGTACTTGTATGTTGATAGATCAAATTCTATAATCATGTGCTCTGGAGACTTGAAGCACTTTTCCCTTGGTTTCATCATGTTTTAAGATAAATTTTGAAGGTATATTCTTCCCTCCTACATTTGTCCCTAAAATAAAGTAATAATTTGTTTCTCTCTGCATGTTGTATATTTATTTCACTACTTTTAAATAATAAAAGAGCTTCCTTAATAAGAAATGCTGTTTAATGTTACTTAGTTACTAAGTCAACAACCATCTTTCAAAGACCTTCTTTCATGATGATCACAGTGAGAATTAAATATATCTCCAGAAATTGGGCTGGGTTGCTGTTTGGACACTGATTATGTGTTTGAGAAGTGTGGCTCTGCAAACTTTCATTCCAGTAAATTCCACGCAAAAGCACAAAACGAGTTGGACTGATTTCTTCTGCTGCTGTTCTCTTAGCTCACAGAAATCAGTGGGTCGTTTCTTAGAATAAGCAGCTGTTTTTTCTGTAATTTTAAAAAACATTGCAGTAGTTTCATTAACAATGAAACCTTGTTTTTTGTTTCTTTTACCTCTCATTCTCACTAATCCAAGTTATTATTGAAACAATCAACTATAATGGAGGCAGTAAAATCTGGATATTGTATTTTTCTTAGAGGATATTAATAGTGGTTAATGTACCTATAGCAGAAACAGTTGGAACAGTATTTTCTGTGGTGTTAATCGGTAATTGATTGTAATTGGTTTTCATGAAGAGAATAAAAATTGATGCCTGCATATTGAGTCAATTTGGAGATCATTCAGTCAGATGGCACTCCCAGTGAAGCCTAACTTACCAGATGTAGCGGGTTGAGTTCGAAACCGGGCAGAAACACCAATTAAATGTAGTGGTTTTGATTCAAAATATCCATTATTTACTTATTTTTTCTTCTGTGAGATAAGAATTAGGAGAAAAGCAAAGCAGGCACAAACCTTAAACAGTTGTAGTACAACGAAAGAGCTTTATTACTAACAGAATTAAAAGTAAAGAGAAAACAACAAAACAAAATTAAAGTAAATTCCCCCCCCCCCCCCCCCTCCTTTCCAGCACTTCTCTCCTTTTATCCAGCTCACACAAGGGATAACAGAACATGGGATGTTAGTCAGTGTTGCAGTTCTTGAAAATCTTTCTCTTATGCTTAAGGAAGAAAAGGTTTTCCTTCAGTTGCACGTGGTTCCCAAACTGCTACCAATAGCAGACCCGCCCGGAAACAAACAGTCTGCTGTGTGTAGAACATCTCTCCCATGAAGAATTTCACAGTTCTTTCATACTACAAAACATGGGGCCATCACATGGGGTTATTCATCTTTTAAGGATAAAGTTCTTTTTGGCCTGCACACAGAGGCTTTTCTTCTCCACAAGTCTCTAACAGCCTTCTTACTACTTCTGTATAGCCTGGCATAGGCACTCTTCACAAACTTCATAGGCACACGAGGATACTCCATCCCCCCATGTTCTTCAAATGGATTAAAGAGACAAACAGTTTGTGGTATTACAGTTTCTTACCACGGAATGCAAGAAGGTTTCTTTTAAGCTGCGCGCCAGAATCGCGGCACCGCCCTCTTTTCTCCCGTCGCCATGCTCAGCTCCGTCCCACGGGACTCACTTCTCTTTCTCTCTGACTCTGAAGCCGCCATGTTGAAGAGTGTTCTTGTTCGGGCTTTACGGTGGGGAAAGCCTCGCTCCCTCTGTGCTGCTGGCTGCGTGGTGTCCTCTTCAGTTCAGCACGAAGTGTGCTGGCTGCAGACAGGAGGCTCTGCCGGCTCCCGCTGGCTCCGCCGGCTCCGCATGGAGAGGAGAGGGACCCCGCCTGGCCCCAGAAGCCGCGCTGGATGGGTTAGCTGTGGCAGTCCATGGCTGGTTTTAGCTGCCTGCGGCTCTGGGACAGTCCCCCCCAGCGACCCAGGGTCCGTGCCGTGGTGCTGAGAAAGGGGGAAAGGGGCAGTGGTCCCGGCCCGGCCCAGCGGGGCCGGGAGGCTCGGAGCCCCCCCACCTTCCAGCAGGCGAGCTCCAACCAAAAAGGGGAAGTCCCGCCTTTCTGTGTGGTTTAAATATGTAAATTGTGAGAAGCGTAATTGGTCTTAAAGACTGTCCATCAACTCAGGGTCAACCCAACACACCAGAATGTGTCAAATTTTCACAATTGACATATTGGCATAAATTATATATTCCAGTCTAAATTTGCAGTATGATTTATTATGCGTATTAAAGCACTTACAGTATGAAAACATCTATCAAGGCAGATATTACTAAATAACATTTGATGACTGACCTCTAGGATATTCTTAATTAAGATGTTGCCTAAATACTTTGGCAAATTCTAGTTAGTATATAATTGATCTAGAAGGCTTTCTTTGCTTAAATGCAGTGAAGTGTTTTAAGGGTGCGTGGGTCTTACTGAAAGAGAAGTCATTCTCTTTGCATCAGAAGGAGGTAAATATTTTCCACTTGGTTTTATTGCTTAGTAGTTTAAACAAAGTCAGTCAGTTTTTAATAAGCATAGAGATAGGATTTGAGAGCTAACTGTAGAAGTCCCCCTTCAGAAATTTATCTTTCCACAGTGCTTAGGCCTATGATCAGCTATTAAGATTGCTTGTGTCCTCCAGCACCAGACACTTGGGACAGAGGGGGTGAGATGGGCTGCAGTATTTTTCTAGCCACAAGTTTATTCTGAGTATTTCAGTGAAGTTACCAGGGCTGTGGTGGTCTGACTAGAAGTCCTTGCTTCTACAAGTTCCTGTTCTTGGTCCAAATTTTATAAGAATCTTCCAGATGTCATGACTGTCCTAGCTGAAAGCAGGTGCATATTTAGTTTTCATACCTTGTTATATGTTGTCTTAAAAATTGTGAAATTATATGTTGTTTTCCTCTAGTGCACGTAATGTCACTTTGAAAATCTGAATTGTTCATTGTTTTTTGAGTCATATTAATTCATGTAATCAAAAATCACCTGCCAAATTTGTAACATAGCAAACTCAGTGATACAAGTGAGATCTATGGTTTCAAAAGAGGAATTTTTTTTTAATTAATACTCAATCACTTAACATTCTTCAAACTTATTTATGAAAATTTTAAATGCCTTTTAGTTACTTCAACATAAAATAGTAATAAAATCAAACCCTGATCCCATTTTGGTAGTGGAACCTATAGTTTCAAAGCTATCAGTGCTCCTGGAAAGAAATTTGACTGCATTATTTACATCAATAGTAGCAATGGTTTCTTTCAAAAAACAAATTAAAGACTATTTTTGTTTGTATTTGCATTGTTCTAAATTCTTGCAGTAAACCCTGACCTTTCTGAATTCAGACTGCTTTTCTTGAGTAAGAATGTCTTCTCTAAAATGAATAGATAGATTTAAATAATGTAATATCAGAAGACTGCACAACACATTAATCAACATGTATGGTTGGTTGTAGAATTTTAAGATAATACTTAGA
The DNA here is from genome assembly GCF_009650955.1 of Corvus moneduloides. Classification (NCBI taxonomy): domain Eukaryota; kingdom Metazoa; phylum Chordata; class Aves; order Passeriformes; family Corvidae; genus Corvus; species Corvus moneduloides. Next base: position 84,730,773 of record NC_045478.1, on the reverse strand, counting down.
TATGGTTAAAATTTCCAAGCTGTGATGATTTTGATGAGCATAAATTCAATGTGCTAAGCTGGGAAATGAAAGAATGAATTAAATTTTATAAGAGTGTTTCAAATTCCTGTGTGTCTGTGACCAAATATGGGCATTGCTCCCTATCTGAAAAGGGTAGGCAGTAGATTTGCTCAGTGTGTCCGAATGGCTTACTAGGCTGAAGGCAGAGAAGACAGCTTTACACCACCTCAGTGTTTCTGCATTAGGCCAGCTGGGCCTGGGTGGTCTGAGAAGCTGTTGTAATGGTTAACACAGCCAAAACACAGTGAACCTCTCTTAGTCTTACAGCTGGAAGCTGCTGAAGGGAAACACTGCAGAGCTGATACTCCCAACATCAGCTTTTGTGGGGTGCTCTGTGGCAGAGCAGTTCTCTGCTGATCAGTAGTCCTTCTGCACCACTTTGCTTGGCTGTAGCAGCCATCACCTTCAGGTTGTGTTGGCCTGTTAGTGGGTAGAACAGAAGCAGGCTGTGAAGCATTTCCGTCTTTGCTTGCTGAAGCATCTAGTAAGGTATTTCAGTAAAAGGGGAAATTAAAGGAGCTTTATGATGTAGTAAATAACTCGGCATGTTTTACAGTAACCAAGCAAAGCATATTCTTTCAACAGTAAGTGACAAGTACAGATGTCGTTTTAAGCAGGCACAGGAATTTTTCCTAGGATCTGATGTTTACACTTAGCATCGTTTGTTATTCTTGGATAAAGGATACTCAGTCTGCATTACAATGTCATTAATCCTGGAATAAAGCTGAAATTATTCACTTCCTGGATGTGATTGAATTAGGTATACCATTGCTCCAGGAAATGTGAGAGAAGTTGCCCGTAGGTTTCCAGTAAAGAACCAAAGTAATGTTGAACAGCAGCTAATGCAGTCACAAACACTGTTTTAATTTAATTTAAAAGCCAGTGTAGAATTGGAGAATGCAAGCAGAATACTGGAAGTTAAGACCTTCTGCAACATGTCCTCCCCTCCAGCACTGAGTTCTGTGCATTGTCATTCAGTTGAGAAAGATTCTACTGCATTCTACCTTTCTGCACATAAATACCTCTACATCAGCAAGAGGGAGACCTTCCATTGGGTGTGAAATTTAAGTACCTTAGAACGGAATTTGAAGTTTTGATTGATGCATTTCTTTTTCAGTCATTGTGATTCTCCAGTGTGCAGTGTATGTAAGAGAGCTGAACAAGTAAATCTGTACTTCAGGAAATACAGGTGGAGATGTTGAAAAATCACTGGAGGTTTTGATCTTTAACAGTAACAGATAAGGGTCAGGTTGTTTTTCAGAAGCTTTCTGCATTTTTTTATTTCTTCTGGAGTATTCAGTCCTTCTCTAAATCACAGTTATTAGAAGAAAATAGGTGTTATTAACTGTTGCCTGCACTTAGACTGAACGACATTTACTTTAGTATTGTGATACTCAGCCCGTGCAAGTGTCTATGTGTGGTCATGAGTAAAAACTTCATCTAATTGTGTTAAATATATGTGGACCAAGATTCTGGTAAAATGCTTTGTGGTATTTCTAATGTGAAACCTTGATGCTTGCCTTACAGTGGACAAAAATCCAAATAAAATTTCTTTGTGAACATTGATAAAAAGTAAGCAGAAAAAAACTTGAACAAAGTAAATTTTCTTTTTGTTATCTGAGTTACTCATTCATTTCCATCTTCTATCTGCTAATAATGGATGTAAAGTTCTTTGAAGATGAATCTGCTTTTGGACTTAGTAAAGCTGTGTAATTGTCATGGTTTATAGCAAGTTCAATGCTACTGTGTGCTTACTTGTTTAAATGAACACCATCTTACGTTGTTCCCACTTTCCTCCCTTGCTTCTTTGGTTTTGAGAGTTGGTTTTTTGTTGACTTTTTTTTTTTATGTCACAAAGATAGTACTGTGTTCGTAGTCCTACTCTCCACATGAGCAGATGGGCATTCAGTTAGAAAATGGCTGTTACAGCTTGCTTTTTTTCACCAGGAAATTCGGTGGCAGTGAGTCATTAACACATTGCGTTTTCTGAGAGTAGGCTGACCTGACACCCAGAAGACCTATAAAAATGTGTGGGAAGGTATCAAACGCCAACTGTTGTTGTTAAGAGAGCCTGTTTTAAGTTCTCCTCTGTGGGAAGATTGTGGGATAGATTAGCAGCAGTTTGGTTACAGTGTCTGAGTTATTTGAAGCTGGGAGCACAGTGTTGGCTCTGGATAGTGTGGTGGTTGACCTCACCATATATCAAGCTTAGAAAAGGGTCTAGGAGGAGCTGAGGCATAGCAGACTTGTGAGAAATGAGACAACTCTTAAAAAGATAAATTTATTGAAAACAGAAAAATTGAAAAATTACAGAAATTAGAAAAATATAAAAATTTGGGATCCTATGGCTCAGTAGATGGTATGCCCCAGGAGCGCAGGGATTTGAGATCTTCTGGCTGAGACAGCACTAGACCTCAGGAAGGGAAAAAGAACTTGCAGTGCTGGGTTGACTTTAAAAAAATTACTAAAAGCCCCTTAAAAGGGGTAAGGCTTTGAATGCCCCAGCACCGACGTCTCCCACAGCTGGTCTGGAGAGAGCAAGAGGGGAAAAGAGACCCTGCCTCTCCGCTTCGTCGTTTTTATAGTTTTTGCTCCGCCCCCAGTCTGCCCACAGCCCGCCCCTTCGGTTTAAAGTGATTGGTGCTTTCCCTTTGATAGATCATCTCTGTCCACTAATGGCTCATCATTATCGGGGGGGGGGAGGGGGTATCAGTTTGAGATAAGGGAATACAATGGCATCATTAAAATTCAGGTATTCAGGTTGCCATGGAGCTTGCCTGCAGAGTAATGGCTTTGTGGCTAAAAATAGCTGCTGGCTATTAAGACTGGGTGGGGTTTTGGCCTTGGAATCAGAATGCAAGTCCAACACATCTCAAAACACTTGTAAAAGTATACAGTAAACACAGGAAAGGCAACTCTTATGGTGTATAGGTGGTTTGAAGTTTGAGAAGGGGCAAGTTAGTGATTTTTAACTGGGAAAATTTTAACTGGGAAGGGTGCAACTCTCTTAATAAACTACTTTAAACAATTGAAAACACCGATAATGGAACTGGATTTTTGTACCTGGGCTGATGGGTTAATTGTAACATTCAATTTAAAAATAATTAACTCAAATTTAATTAATTAAAGCACTTAATATGCAAAGACCAAGCACAAATAGGGATTTCATGTATGACAGACTCATCTGTACAGTGCTGCAGCATCACTGTTAAGACCCTGGTTGTGGCAAAGCTTCTGTGTATTTGGATGAACTTGTGAGAGCAGAGTTACCAATGGGGCCGCTGGGATGGTGTCTTGGGGTGACTTGATGTTGTATTCCCTATCGCTGCACTATGCCCAGAAATTAGTATATATACCTTTCTATGCCTTTAAACTGAGCCTGAGAGGGGAGAGAGGAAAGTGTACTTTTTCAAAGCAGTTTGTTTTCATGTTCCAAGGACACAGTGATAAAACCGGTCTGCTTCTGCAGCAGTGGGAGCGGGAGGAAGCAGCTTGCTTTCCAGCCAGTTTTTGGCTTTCTTTTTCTCTGGAGAGGCAGAGACAGAGAGTTGAACTTTTGTTTTCCTGGGACTTGGTTTTTTTCCCTTTTTTCTCTGCTGGACTGTTTCAACATCAGAATACATCGGGAAGAATTTCCACCGAGGCCTTGACCCTGTAGGTGGGCCCACCACCCCGTCCCAGCTCCAAGGAGGGAGAGAGAGAGACTACTGAAGGACTCTGAAATTTTCCCAGGTTTTCTCTCTACAGCAAGAGGTTTCATTATTTAGCATTAGTATCTTTTTTCCTGTGTATTTGTTAAATAAATAGTTGTTATCTCTTTCACTTTCCTTCGAGGAAAAAGTTTTTTTTCCTGAACCTGGTGCGGGAGGGGTGGTTGTAACCTGCCTTCTCTCAGAGAATGTATTCCTAAATTTGGCCAAACTGGCACAGATGGCATGTGGCTTCCACTGCCATCTCAATAGATCGTGAGTCAAACTTTCATGGAGATGGACTATCACATCTAGGAGTACAGTATACCAAGGACCAGTTCCACGTATTTGGTGTGTATAATACTAAAGGGTAAAAGCAAGGGTCAGGCTGTCAGTCAGTGCAGAACTGACAGTGCTTCTTTCATGCCAGTGGGGTTATACCCATTTACTACCACTGAGAAAGGGTCAAGTCATTCATATTATCAAACACCAACTATTAAAAAATTAATGCTTTATTTACCAGTTCTGTAAAAATTATAAATAGCAGTGCTTACTGTGAGAGTTCTTGATGGAACCATGTGAGGTGCTATGTGCAATATCTCCTTGTTTAAATTCTCTTTTTTTCTGTATCACTAGCGCAGAGGCTTTTTACCAATGGAACTTCATTACTCTCGCTTTTCTCAAAAACTGAAATTCTGTATTGAATTGGTCTTTGGAAAGCTTTATTTTCATATGTGTGGTTTTGTAGTACTGCTACCTAGCCCCTTAGTATTTCCTCTGTGTAGATGAAGGCATTTGATCAAATTACTCCTCAAGTATGCCATCAGTTCATACTTGTACACAGGACATTATTCAGACATTTTTCTCTAGTTTTTACAGTGAAGCAAATGAATTCTTATTCCTATACTAATGTAACATTGAAATATTTTTATGTCCATATACAAGAAATAGAGGGCTAAAAAGAAAAAAAAAGTCTGCTAATCTTGAATTACATTTCCTTTCCAGCTGCCTGAAAAAGTTGATTCCAGGGCAATTTGCACAGCTGGGCAGGCTGGCAGGTGGTAGGAAACATTTTGGATAGGTGGCCTTTTACCACAGTCTGAAATGAAGTAGGTAGTAAATCTGGGAGGAATTTTTTTTTTCTGCTCAAGTTGTTAAATAAACACTATTCTTACATGTACATATGTTTCTTTATAAAATTTGAGGGTTTGGGGGTTTTTTTTGATCAGCTTCTGTCTTGTTTCTGTGGAATCCCTAGACAAGCTTGTGTAATTCAGCATAGGGCATCAGCTCAGCAATTCTATGAGCTCATTGAGTAGACATGACCAGGAAAGGAGGCATTAAAATACACTATAATTAAGTCATGCTGAGGACACTGGAACATGCACAGTGAAGTTAACTTTAAAAATTGGACAAATTTAGCAAGAGGAACATCTGTATCAGGAACTCTAGAAGGAATGTTAGTTGGTATTTACATATACAAAAGCTGGTACTTAAATGTAGAAGTGCCCACATTAAATAGCAATAGCAGAGCTCATGTGAATGGGGGATTATGTTTTTAAATACAAGACATACAAGAACAGTTCATCTGTGAAGAGATTGAATACAGGGGCAGTAATGACAGCATCTGTGAATGATTCCTGTAGGATAGTTGAATGATTTGGAAAGAAGGATGACTGTGTATTCATGAATTATAGGAAGATCCTATGTATCCACAAATCAGCCACTCTAGTAAATGATGCCTTGGAACATTCATACTTTTAATATTCAAATAATAAAGTTTATCCATATATAGATTTTAAATATTCCTTAAAATGAAGGTGGATGCAAACAATGAGTAAAGGTATCATCTAATAAATGAAGAATGCATCATTAATCATTTTTAACACTGAAAATACAAATGCACTTATGTTAAGCTGTGTAATTACTTACCTTCGTTAAATACATGTAGAAGGGTAGAATTATCCTCCTAGATAGAAAGAAAAAGTGCCATCCATTTCATGCTAACATATAAGTAAATAGCAATGTGTTTTAATGGTTAGCAAACAAGAGACTTAGTCTTTCCTTGAAAATAAGAATTACAAAATCCAAGTCAAATTGCCATTTTTTAAAATAAGCAGTCCTCTTTGCTGATGTAAAACTTAAATGCTATTTTCACTAGACAAAGCATTTCTGTTAATTCTAATTCCAGAAAAAGTCACCAAAAAAGTGATATGTTATGTATGTTGCTTGGCAGATGTCTTCCATTTTCCTCCAGTGGTATAGGTTAATTTTGCTATAAAGAAAAATGTGTACTTAGAATTTGGAAAGGCAGAAATTTGTTTAAAAATGTCTGGCTATTACAATGTAGGGAGTAGAGAAATTATTTTCATTATGTGTATCGATTTCTCCTGTGTTTTTCCTCTTCCTCCAAAAACCGTATGTGGTTTTTACACGTAAGTGTGCATGTAATTTGTATTTGTGTAACTGTGTTGAGGATTTTCATTTTGAAATGAACCCATATATTGACATTTTTCCTGTACTCAGAGTAAAAGATCTCTTATTATTATTTCTGACACCAGAGACAATGCTTTATCAAAGCAAATAGAATCATTTTGTGGTTTAGCATTTGAAGACTGATCTGACAACCCAAATTGCCAACAGGTAGAAAATTCAATAGAGGGTTCTTGAGTGTTCCAGTATTTTCTTTGTATTAGCTTCTAGATATTGCAGAGTCCTTTTTTCCATCAGGTCCTAGTGGGGACTAATTTTAGAAAATGGAGCGTTAGTAATATGTCCTTTCCTCCCAACAACTGTACAACAGCACCACTATGTTTCTACTTAGAGATGTTTCAATAATGTCTTTAGTTTGCTAACTGTTAAGATTTAAGTTCATTTCTTTAATACACACAAATCATAATGGTATTGAAATAGTGATAAACTTCCCTCTGGGACCAGTTGGAACTGTGTAGGTGCCTTTGATCATATTTTGAGATTGAGGGTAAAAGAAAGAAGCTAGTCTGATGAAAAAACATAAGAAACTGGTAAAATTCAAGTGCATGCATAAAAGTCTGGCTTAATAAATATTCTGTATTGATGCAATCCTTAAATAAGATACTCCTGTTCTTATATGGGATGTCATCCCGCTTAAACATTGGATGGGACAAATGTAGACTGCTGTACAAAACTATTTCAGCTGGTTTTTCTGCTCTTATACCATTCTCCTTTTTAAATAGTCCACTCCCTCTGAGGTCAGAAAGTCATGTAGTCTGGGAATTTCACTTGAAAATTCCTTTGAGGCAGAGCTGATCCTTTGTAATTCGTGTGGTTTCCATCACATTTCATCCAAAGTTCTAGGATATAAATTACTACTCTTTGTCACATGTAGCTAAGTGCATAGAAGTGAACTTTATCCAGGTGGTGTCAAGATACTATATTAGGTATAGCACTGGAAGAGCTGAGGGATAAGCTCAACACTGAGTATTTGGAAAAAAATGTGGCTGATATGGCAACTGCCAGAGTCTGCTGTACTGTGCACTTTTGTGTCATGGGACAGGTAGCCAAACTTATGAAGAAAAATGAAGAAGGAATCTTTCTGTAGGTTTCCAAATGCAAACTTCAGTACATCTGTTATATTTTGTATATTCAACCTCTTACCCTCAGTGATGGCGTTGCATTAGGAAGCAACATACAATGAGGTCAAATAAAATTAGGTTGGTTTTATAAAAGCCAAAAGGAAAGATAATAAATATTGTATATTTTAGATAAATTATCACTAATACCTGATTTTCCAAGAGCTAGCTGGAATTTCTGACTTCCATGTGAAGTTTGTTTACTCAGCAAGGTAGGTGTTTTTTCCTAGCCTTAAGGATAGAGAGGGAAAGTCTTACGGAAAAATAATACCCATAAATATTTTAAAGTAGATCTATTTCAATGTACTTGCTCCATTTTTCTGAAAGAGGACACTTCACAATTTATGACAGATAATTATGGATTAGACAGTTTTTTAATTTTTATTTTTGTTACTGTTTTAAGGTTTGGATTATCAGTGCAAACTATGTTGTTGCTGTCCCGTGAAACAAAAAACTAGTTTGGCTGGCATAGTTACAGATGGTCTCCAGATGATTGTTAAACAGGTTCTGTTTTTAAGAGTAAGTGAACTACAGATGCAACCATGAGGGTGATATAGACCTGAGACCCAATGCTTGGGGCATGGGAGGATGATTCAGTCAGACCGTGAAAGCAACACTTGCACAGGTGGCCTCGTAACAGCAAGCTTTATCAAAGCAGTTCACAGAATCACAGAACACGCTGAGTTGGAAGGGACATACAAGTTGTGTTGCCATAGCTGCAATTCTTTTCATGTCAGGTGTGTTCTGTGCTCCCTGCAGCATATTCTTGCCATCAGGTTCTTTGGGCTACAGAGGATATTTTTGCATTGTGCTGCTTTCAGCGTAATGAACCGTTGAGCACTATTAAACATAAATACTAATAAAAACTGTATTAAATGTGGCAAGCAGCGTTCCACCCCCTGTAAAATATTCATTGGTTAAAACTTGTCTCTGTGAATGTTCTCGTGAGCTGTGTTGAACTGTGCAAGCAATCTAGTCAGGAGAAGAGGGATTGAGAAGCCAGTCAAAGTGTATTTGTTTTTCTAATTCAGAGTACTTGAGAATGATGTATAAATGTAATTTTGTTTCTATTATGTTCTCAACAGTGTTTTAAAAGGTTATAAATCAAATGTTAATATGGGGAAAAGTGTTGATTTGAGTGTTAACTTGTAACAGTTCTCCTTCATATTTTAAAAAAAAGTGAGAACTTCTGAAGAAAGAAGTATTAATACATGTTTCAGCATCTGATTGTTTTCAATTTTCCCACAGATATCAATGAGTGTCAGTTACAGGGAGTATGCCCTAATGGTGAGTGCTTGAATACCATGGGCAGCTACAGATGTACCTGCAAAATGGGATTTGTGCCAGATCCTACCCTCTCAAGATGCATACGTAAGTAATACTGCTAATTAAAGTACCAAGTTAGATAGTTAATTTCAGATGAAGATTTATTTGATTGGGCCCAACTATTCTAATCTGTCACCTTTTTTTTTTTTTTTTTTTTTTTGTCTCCAACTCATATTCTCAGTTTATTCACTCTATTTAGTCAGTCTCAGTGCTCATGCCTCTTTTCTGTTTCTTTGTCCCAGAAGGCTTGGTCTCCACCAGTGGCTACCCAGGATCCTTGCCAACTTTTCCTGATTTTCTTGTTTTCTTGTCACCAAATCTTCAACACCATATCCAGCCTCCACATATACTCAGTCCTTTTCAGTATCCTGGAGTTTCCTTTTTTTTTTTTTTTTGCTCCTCTCTCTGCTAATTTCCCAGCCAAAATTATCTTTGTGTCCTGCTCTCCCCTTTTCCACCTCTGCAGCTTTGATCTGGATAGTCCATTAATAAACATTTAACCCAGTATGGTCTTTAGCACATTTTCCTTCCCATTAAGAAGAATTCAAATTTAAGAAAGAATTAGGGGCAAGAAAAAACTGTGAATGACATGAATGCAAATATTTCCCTCTATTAGTTAGCTTTTACTTTGGTTGCGATCACTTACCTCTGCAAGAAGAGAAGAGAGTGTAAAGAACAACTAAATTTTTCACTTTATATTTTTTTTGTGAAGAATATGTACAACTGAAAAATATCTATAATCCTCAGTTCTTTCTCTGAGCTATCTTTACATTTATCAAATATAGTCTCAAGTCATAGGTGAGTCCTTCTTTTTTTTCCCAGCGTAACAATTTTATGGTACTAGTTAATGACACTTAATTACTGAGAAAGTTTCTCAGCAGTTTGAAGAACTTCATACTGCTTTTCAGTTGAACACCAGAAGAGAGGAGTTGGTTGTTGTGTTTTGGTTTTGCTTTTACATGTCATGTTGAAAATCAGGTAGTCTTTGTATTTTTTGAGTTATGTGAACATGTTACCCAGAACTGTTAAATGTATGTTAATGTGTATGCATAAATTAGAAAGCTGGATGGGTCTTAGCTTTCTGTTACCTCATATTAATCATAGCTTATGGCCTTTGGCTCTTCCACATTAAAACTAAGCATATCAAAATGCGAATATGTAGTTGTCTCTTTTATTAAAAAAAAGTGTCATGTATGGTACTTAATGCTTTTGCAGTCTTACTGACATAGCCTGCTTATAGATGGATGTTCTATTGGCTTTGTAGCTTGACACAACTCTGTAGTGCCAGTGACTGATCTTCAGCTGCTGTGTACAAGTGAGAGAGACGATTCTCACTCTTCATTGTGGCAGCATGGCAACTGCTGGTTTTGAATTTACTTTTGTTGTTGTTGTTGTTTTTCTTTTAAATACTTCTTATCCTTGGTCTAGGGTAAGTTGGAATTCAGGAGTGTCGATGCAAAATAAGATTTTTTTAAATGTTGTGATTCTCATCTGAGATAGGTGTTTGAAATAAAACTTCTGCAGACAGAATATTAATCCATTTAAGTGATGTTGGAAATCTAGGGCTGTTTCGCTGTTTCGCTTTTCCTGTGAACAGTACCATCCTCTCTTCCACTTCCATTGCAGCTGATAACCCTGTAGCTGAAGAGAAAGGACCCTGCTACCGGTTTGTTAGTGCAGGAAAGCAATGCATGCATCCTCTTTCTGTTCAGCTCAGCAAGCAGCTTTGCTGTTGCAGTGTTGGCAAAGCCTGGGGCCCACACTGTGAGAAGTGTCCACTCCCAGGAACAGGTAAGAACTTCCCACTAAAAATACAAGCTCTTGCCCCCATCCCCCTAAATTTTTTATGCATGTTTTCAAAAAAAAAAAAAAAAACAACAAACCAACCACCAGAGTACATACTATAGATACAGGAAAAGTAACCCAAAATTTATTTAATACTCTTCAGTTGTTAAAGGCTCTGGTGAAAGGATGGCAGCTTTTGAGAATTTGGTTACAGAACAGCATGGAATATAGTTTGTATTACAGTTAGTAGGATATGCATGGTAATTTCTTTGCCTTCTCATCTTCCTTCATATCTTTACCATCCATTTTGAGGAATGTGCTGAAGAGAGAATTCTTAGCAATAAACTAGTAGTTAAACTTTTCATGCCATTTTTCACTTAAACAATTCCTTACTTGATACATAAAGCTCTCTTGTATTATCAGTGTTCCATTGGAGTTCTGCTGTTATTTAAATATATAAGGACTTCAAAAATATCAGCTTGTTTGGTCACCACTCTCACTTTGGCTGGTTATAGATTAAGACACCAAAAATTATAGATACTGATCACTGTTTTCAAGTACTTTTTATTCCCTGATGTTGCTTAAAACTTAAATGCCTATGGAATCTTCAGGCAAAATCAATTTAATGTTCTCTTTGTTTCCAAATGTAAGGTCAAATTAATCTGTTTTAGAAGCATCATTGCTTGTTGTAATATACATGGTGTCCAGTCTGTTGAGTATTTGTAGTGACAATGCATTGTGCTTACTTGAAGCTGCTGCTGCAGATGTCACTGTCATGATGCAGGTTATGTATTTCTCTGAAATATTTTATAAAGATTTACATTTTCAAACCAGCTGGCTGCTTTGGGAAATCCACAGCTGGTATCAGAGACATGATGAGAGCAGCAGATTCCTTAAGTTGGACTTAAAGAAGTGAAAGTGACCAACAGTTTTGAGCATTTCAATGGATTTTTAAAGCCACTGTTTCCTGCAAGACCATTGGGTCACTAGATCATTGATCAAGATTTTAAAACTCCAGTTCACTTTTGGATAAATAACATTTCCATGGCTTTTTAATGGAGAAAAGATACATTCTCATGAGATGACTTGCAATTTAAGTGCAGGTGTTTTACATCTGTGAGAATATTGCATGAGGCTTTATGCCTAATAGTGTGTATGCTGGAGCACAGAATACATCCTTATGTTGACTGCTATCTGGTCACAAAAAATATATCAAGTATCATATGGAATTGGTTGCTTTAGTGATTTTTTTTCTTAATGAAAAGGCTTCAGAGAGAAAGTCTGTGAGTTAAAAATTCTGATGAGTTTTTCCCATTTAATGACTACTTGCATGATTTAAAAACATGTTCCTTTCTGTAACAGGTTAAATTCATAATGTTTCAGAGTTTTCTATGAAAAATGTGTGAAAGTGGGATACTCCAGAATGGGGTAATGTATTTACTGCAGCATCCCATGTTAGTATAAAAGTCATTGAAGTAAAAAGCTTATTAAATATTTGTAGAAAGTAAACCATCTCCTAAAGAAACACTGATAGAGCAGATTTGTATGCCCAGGTGTTGAGAGCTCTTATCAGAGCTGTGGTAGAGTAAGACTCACATTTCTACCTTTCATTTGAGAGAATACAACCTGAAGCGAGATTTCCTGCATCCTAAGTATGCATCTGAAGGGACAGACCTCAAATTTTCTATCTTACTCCTTTGACCAGAATTCCCACCCTCATTTGGCTGTTTTATAGCAAGTTTTGATATCAGATATTCCAGCAAAAAGTATTTCATTATCCTGAATCCACTCAATTTAATTAGTTTGACTCTTCATATTTTCAAAGACATCATTAAAACACATTGTGCAATTAATGCATGCTGTGATTTAATGTATAATTTAACTCATCTGTGGAGTGCTTTTAGCTAGTACTTTGTGCTTTTATTTTAGATGCTAATTCATTTTAAAACCCTGATGTGTTCAAAGCAGAATTTGTGAACTTAGCAATGCCCCACTTGGCACACCCCTTAGGCCTCTCTAAGAATTCCCACATGGGAGACTAAATTTATTTCACCTCAACATGGCTTTACCTAGAGCAATAAGGACAAAGAAACACTGCTCCCTCAAGACTCCTGAAAGTCTTCCTGACCCTGACAGGAGCATGAGTATTCTCTTTGGTGGGGAGGAAGACTGATTTGTATTTCTTTCTCATTTTACTCTTCCAGCAGAACTGCAAACCATGATGCTTTTATAGATCACCTGTAGAGATCAGAGCAAGTGCTGTTGCCTTTCATTAATTTTTTCTGTAGCAGCTTTATAAATGAGATTATTTCCCCTCTCTTCCAGTAGTGATTTGGCTTTTTATGATCCTCATCTTGTATTTAGCCAGCCTTTTTCAATTCAGTGGAATTTGGATCTGGACTGGTATGAGGCCTCTGATGTAGTCAGGTGGGATCCTGTGGATCAGTGTTGTTACTGGTTGGTAGTGTTGTGCTCCTCTAGTACAGGGCTGGTGAGCTTTTTTTTCTTTGATTTCTACAAAAAAGAGAATGATAGCAACAGTGGTCTTCATTCATTATGCAGTATAGATGATAAAGACAATTTGCATATTTAAATTAATACTTAGAAAGGATATACTGTTTGAAGGGAATTAATTTTAAGAAATATCTTGATATAATGACAGATAATCATAACTGAAGAAAAATGGTAAACTGGAGGGGAAGCCTCCTGGGAAAAACAGCCAGAACATGCTTTTGGGAGAATGCTCAGTCATATTAGCATGCAATGCATAGCTTCTCTTTAAGAAGTTTTTTGTTAAAATGTATATACAGTATGAGATTAAATTTCTTAGTGGTAGTCATTATATTTTCCACTATGTCAACATATTGCACTTTTAGACTCCTAAAAGGAATATTTTCCCATCCCAAATCTAGCTGCTTTTAAGGAAATCTGCCCTGGTGGAATGGGTTATACGGTTTCTGGCCCTCACAGAAACAAGCTATATCATCACCCTGCAGTTAGAGTACAGCCACCTGTCATTGGCAAGACCCCGATTACTCAACCTGTTGCTAAAGGTACTTCTCCTCCACCTCTCCCAGCAAAGGAAGAGCCAGTGGAGGCACTGACCTTCTCACAGAAAAGTGAGACTGAGATGGCTGTACAAGAAGGTGAGAGTGGGAAAACTTAGTCTTTGTCTATTTCTGTGCATGTGTCTTCCATGGTTTGTGTCTTTGCGAGGCAGCTGCGGACAGTGCAGGGCCCAGAGGCGTCACTCCCCACAGCAGAGCGTCCGTGTTGCCAAGGGGATTGCTTCACGTGATTCACTTCTCACATGTTGGGTGGAGGTCCTACCAGATGCTGAGACCATGGAAGGAGAATGAGACTGCTTTAAACTCAATAATTTTTATGATCAGAAAATAGTACATATTTGTTGTAAGACTTAAAAAAAATTATCAATCAAATATATATATTTATGAATTCTAAAATGGAAAGCTGCAATGGAAAATAAAACCTTATATTAAATTCCTACCATGCCTTCCCAGAAAAAAAGTCATATTTGTGGAGGAAAAAATCCCAAACCACTCTTGCTTGTCTAAAGAAAAGACAAATTTTAAAACTTGATGGTTTGGGTTTTTTTACAATAAATCCTTGAAAATTTGTTAGTGGTAGGTTATATATCCTTATGATATTAATTTACCTTTAAAATATTTACAAATGTTGATATTCCTTGTAAGGAATCGAAAAGGTTTCATCAGTGAGTTAGTAACCTGTGAGTTTGTCAAATTGTTTCTGAGGAAGCAGGTAAACAATTGAGAAACCTACAAGGCAGCTGCATACTGAATAAAGAAACATTAGACAGTGTGTAGAATCTTGATCTGGTTTCAGGTTAGTTTTTACACTTGCTTCAGGAACATTATTTCAGGTTTGCACTGTTTTGGAATGAGGTTTGAGCCTGAATTTTTTGTGTCATGGCAACAACAACTTTCAAATGTGATAAAATATATAATAAAATGTTTTGTGAAAACTGATTAATTCTCTTTTTTCTTTCTGGTTTTAGTGGCAACAGCAGCTCCTGATCAGGTAAAACATGATGTAATTTATCTGGGAATTAGAATGCAGACCATGTGTACAAGATGGGAAAAAGATAACTGAAAGGATTTAGAATTTATAATGAACAAACAAGTCTGTGGACTACTGTTCAAACCATGAGGCAAAAAGAACTTGTGCTGTTATTATATACAACAACAGGCAGGTAGTGAGGTACAAGAAAGAGATTACTTTAACCTGTCTTAGAGGCATTTGTTGGAGGTTCTGGTATATATTGCTCTATCCCATTCTGGAGATTGTGTTTTAAAGAGGATACTGAAAAATGCAGAGGGTATGAAGAAGAGACACAGATACTGACAGCTAGAGAAAATAAATCTGAGAGAAACATTATGAAGCTTTGAGAAGCATTTGTGACACCTGCTTATGAGACTAGTATTAGTGCCTAAGTTAATTTCATTGTTTGTTTAGGATGTCTTTTATTCGTTGGAGAAGAGCAAGTGTGTATCTGTGTGAAGTCCCCCATTCTGGAGGTTTCAGGTTCTCTGTGCTGAAGATAATGGGATTTATTGTGAATAACTGCAGCTGTACTCCATTTCATTTTCCTAAGGATGTACAAGCATCTAACATTTCTATGAAAATAAGATGATGGGTTCAGTAGCTAAGAAGGACTCTTTCACAGTGGTCAGAGACCTAGATGAGATTGTATACTTTTGTGTGATACTGAACTGCATTTAAATGCTATTTGTAAGCAATTAAAGACCAGAGAATGGGAGAATTATGGAGGGACAAAGCCAAAGATAAAATTAGAAGCTCCAGGAAAAGACTGCTTCACGTAAAATCAATGTTAAATTGTTTGCCATTGTGGAAACATAGTATTCCATGTTCATTCAGGTTTAAATTGGTGGTGATTAATGATCTGCTATCAAAAGCCATTCATGAGAATTTTATCAGTGTGTCAAGCCAGGAGTTTGTGGGCAGCTATGAATTAAGGCAATGTTTTCAGAATGTTATTTTTTTTATCATTCTTCTAGGAATTAGCTTCCATTGATCAAGAAAAGCAGCCTTATCTAGAGCCTGGGCAGCCTCAGCTTTCTCCTGGAATTTCAACAATTAACCTGCATCCAAAGTTTCCAGGTAACTTATTTTGGCTTTTCTTTCAATGTGAGAGAGTGCTTACAATTCTTAAAAGAACAGGAAAGTAACAATTCTAACAGAGGTTAATGAAAAAATGATTGGAGCTTCAGAAGCAACTTCTCCATGATCAAAAAAAAAATAATGGAAGCAGAAGTGGGAGGAATTGAGAGGTTGGCATTGGCTTGGTGACTTGTTGAGGAGATAAAGACATATTTTAAGAAAAAGTGATATCTTGGATTATGTATTTGAGAATTTTAATGTCAGCAGAGGTGAAGCCTTGTACTCCTGTCAAGAGCAAACTGTGCTTGGGTGACTCCTTGTAGATTTATGCATAACTTTTGCTGCAAAAATTTTACAACTGTGTTTGCTTCCTTTAGTTCAGTGTTTTTTTCACAAGCACTAGAATGATGAAAACTCCAATTATACTGATTTTTTTCTACTCTATGTCAAGCAGAATAAACTAATTAAATTTTCCTTGGTGCCTGACTTATTCAGTATCATGTGTGAATGCTTTAAGGGCTGGGGTTTTTTGAATGCTTTAAGGTGGTTTTTTTGGATGTGATTGATTTCCATTCCATGTCGCACAGTAGTGATTGAGAAAACATCCCCTCCTTTGCCTGTTGAAGTGGCTCCTGAAGTCTCTACTTCAAGTGCAAGTCAAGTTATTGCACCTACTCAAGTTACAGGTATTATACTTCTTTTTTTAGAACTACAATAAATTAAGAAATGACTGAGTTCTTGACGCTGTTGTTCCGAGCTGTTGCTGAATTACCGTAGTGAAGAAAACATGGTTGTAGAACAGAAGGAATACTCTAGAGAGAGAAAGTACAGAACAGCACAGCAATGAGGCTACTGCCAAGAGAGCCAGGACCAGGTCCTTCCAGGATGTACCTGCCATTTTTGTGCCCACGAAAAAAGGATAGAATGTAAAATTAATAATTCCATCTCAGATTCAGTTCTGGACTTTCTTTGCAGATCTGCGAGGAAAGTCTAGAACTGAAAACTTCTTGGATACAAGTCAGGTTGTTAGACAGTCTACATGTGTATTCGTGAAGTATACATGAGCATATTCATTGAGGGATGTAGACTTCCTGGGATGTAGATCAGAATGTTCTACAAAAAGCAGGTGAGAAGTTACTGTAAGATCTATTTTGAAATGTTCTTTTGATATTTGTGTTTCGTCCTTTTTTGATGTGTTAAAGTATTCTCGTCTACATCTATGTGTCAAGAAGTGAAAATAACAGAAATGCAAGTAATGCACCTGTCAGCTGAAATTTGCCTAAATGACAGCTGTGTCCAAAAGACATGAAAATTTCTTTTGCTGTGCATTTACAAACAAAAAGGTGAACGTAGTATATTTAGACATGAGAGCATTACACTGTCTCATTGGTTAGAATGAACCAGAATGAACACAGACTTTGAAGTGCTTGCAATATCCTAGTAAATCATGTAAGATGCATTCTTTTATTTGGTAGAGATATTTAGGCCTACAAAGAGGTTTCCATTCAGAGGGAGAAATTTCACATACTTTAATAAAAAATAAACTCTTCAAAATGGTTTTCCTTCATGCAGGAATGGATTTTTGAGTTGATGCAATGCACACAGGGTCTAAATCACCCAGTTGTTTGTACAATTCTGTCTGCAGTTAAATTCTCCTGAATGTACTGTGAGAGTAGAGAAAGTATCCTGTCCTTCTGTGAGCATTCAACTGCTTCCTTTGGTATGCTGTAGTTACAGTTCACCAATCCCATAGGAAGGTGTGTCTAGTGGTGATCATCAAACTAGAACTTGGAAGTAAGCTCTTCTGTGACTGTGCCCCTTCTGCCAGCCAGCTCCCAGCTTCCTTACAGGCAGACAAAGTTACCCTGCTGGGAACTCACATCAGTTAGTAAAAAGAAAATGGTCGTTTTCCATGTTCTGTTTTTTATTTCCTCTGGAAAATTAGTATAACTAGAAATTGCTGTGTACTATAAATCAATATGTTGTTCAGATATTTAAGAGATAGTAAAGTACAAGTGCAGTAAGATTTGTAGGACAAAATCCTGAACGTGATTTAAAAAACTGAATGCAGTTCAAGTTGAGAAGTTTTTGAGTGCCTTATTTCTGTACCTTTAGTTAAATTTAAATGTGACCTGTTTCTAAGTGATCCAGATAAATAGTTCTTCTTTACAAATAGTTTTTTCTTTTTCAGGAATTACAATTCCATACTGCAGCGTAACCTTAGTTTGTTGCAACTGGACACAGTCATTAGCATTTCTGCAGTAACACATATAGTTCAGGAATTTCTAAAACTACTGTAAGGTTTCAGCCTCCAATGCTGCCCGTGTCTGAATCTCCTTATCTTAAAAAATACATCCAAGCCATTAATAGATGAGTATTCTGTAAATCAGAATACCCACTGTAATCAGAAACTCACACAGTTATTTTCTTAATGTGCAATGCAAAGGTTGAGCCATATTTTTTTTTTTATTCTATATTATCTTCATTTCACTTTAAATTTTATGTACTGATTTATAGATCTTGGATGGGACATAAGGTTACGTCACTAGGAAGAGCCTAGATGGTTTCTAGATTCTTCCAGATAAGGTATCCATTACAGAAACTCAGGAGTCACAAACTTGATTTCCACTTGTTTTCAGGCCTGAGCTTTCTACTTGGATTACAGAATACTGTGCACTTACTGGACTATGTGAGAGAGTTTAACCTCAAATTTCTTTTTGTTTGCTTAGAAATCAACGAATGTACAGTTAATCCTGATATCTGTGGAGCAGGACACTGTGTTAATTTGCCTGTGGGATACACTTGCATCTGCTACGAGGGGTACAAACTTAATGATCAGCAGACGAAGTGCACTGGTATGAAACAATGCTTTCAAAAATCTGAAATAACCATGCTATGAAATTCTTGAAATGTAGAATCTGGTTAGAGGAAATACCTAAAGAGCAGTCGGGAGTTCTTTCCTATGTTGAATCCTTCCAAACTACAAGCTAGTATTTTTATGCCAAATAAAATTTGCGAGGTAGTCTCTAATATAGCCTTTCAGCTGCCCTGAAATGAGTGTGAATTTAACTAAATGGAATGAAAGCCTTTCCCATTGTGATGTGAGAGAAAAAGTAATTAGACAGACCATCTTCTCTCAGCTGTATATCAGGTATCTAAAAGACTGCTAGGGAGAAATACATTTCTGTTTGGAAAAAGAATGAATTTGTTTCTCACAGTGATTTACCCAGCTACCAGCTCTGCAGCTGGACTAAGTCCAGGCATTTTTTTTAGGTCATTCCTTTCAGCCTGCTACTGAAAAGAGAAAGTATATCATAAACAACTGAGAAGCACAGTAAGAGATCTGCAAAGCAAGGTCTTCATCCCCTTCTAAGCTAGTAAATTCTAGAACAGAGGCCTCTGTTGAACATGAGGCAGGGCACAGATGGGTTCTGCATGAGCCATTTCAGATTTGGAAGCAGCTGTATCGGTATCTTTTCTTCATTCAGAGCATACGGGTTCCTCGGTAACTTGGATCAGAAAGGGTGTATTGTGTCGACAGCTTATATGCTGTAAAACCTTCATGCCACCAAAGCTCAGCAGCTTCACGCTGTAACACATGCTATCAGGTGCAACTACAGTATTCAAAAGTAAATCACACAACACAGCCAAGTGGCAATTTAGAATCCCTTTATTTCATCCAAATTTTATTAATGTTCCATGCTTGCAGCTTGTGCTCATGTTGCACGCAGTGTAGGGATTTGAAATGTAATCATGTCACGTTCTTCAGGCCAATGCAATATTCTTACAGTCTAAGCCAATAGGAGCATTTTTCTCCAACCAAAACTATTTAATGCATCTTTTTTGCATCTCTGAGAGAAAAAAGATACACCTTTTCAAATATTTAAAATAATTACAAGATCAGTCCTTTCAAATGTGTGGCATAGAATGCACAAAAAGAATCAAAACTAAATATGTTATTCTATAGTCTTATGTTTTCATTTCTTTTATAGATATCAATGAGTGTAATCAGGCACCACATCTCTGTTCCCTTGGACGCTGTGAAAATACAGAAGGAAGTTTCCTATGTATTTGCCAAGCTGGATTCATGGCCAGTGAAGATGGAACTGACTGCGTTGGTAATAACTAGTCTCCTTTCTAGAAAATAAGAAGATAAAAAAGCATATCTAAACCCTCCTAAATTCCCCTTTTCAGCTTTTTTTTCTCAATGTCAGTGGTACTGGACTGGTGTCTGGAAGTATATTTAACTGTCTCTCACCAGGTATTGTGGTGAGGAAAACACCTGAGTAGCTGGTATTCCTCTTCAAATGTTTGTTTGTTGAAAAACAAGAATTTTTTCAGCACCGTCCTTGTTTAGGAAAACTGCCATTTAGTAAAAACACCTGTTGTGTGAAATACAAATATTCAACACTCTTTCAATGAGTAGAAGCTGGAACAAACCATATTTTAAAATATAGCTGCAAACAGTCACAGACTTCACAAAGCAACACAAACAGCTTGAAGGGGCTGTGGTCCACCTTAGGTTAGTGCTGGCCTGGGCACTGCATACATGCAGCAACACATGTTTGCAGCCAGAGGGGTGCTCACAGGCCACCTTCCTATACCCTGGTTGTTTCTCAAACTCATTCTCTCTGTGCAGTGAGGTGGCTTGCAAACAGCTTCAAAAATCCAAACTTAGAGTTTCGTTAAAGCAGAGTTTTGAGGAGATGCAAGCATTCAGAAATACTTTGATGGTGAAGCAGCTTCTCTTCTCTTTGTCATCTGCAGATTTTGATGAATGTTCAAGACCTCATACTTGCGGAGAAGGCTTTTGTATAAACACTCTTGGCTCATACAGATGTGAATATTGTGACAGTGGATACCAAATGAACAGGAGAGGGGAATGTGGAGGTAGGTTTGGACTCTTCACAGTGGCGATGATGAAGTGAAGTCACCATTTATTGATAGCACAAAACCAGTGCCAAACTACTCCTGTTTGGAATGATTAACATCCCCTGCTATTCAAGAGAGGCTTAGCGCTGCAGCTTGAGCTGCAAAGGGACAAATCCCAGGGGGTGCAATCTTAAACAAGAAGCCTTTGTGAGTACTCTTCATCTTTGCCGTTATTTGGTGTCTGGAACGGCAATTCAATTCCTATTATTTAAACTTAAGATGATGCAAAGGAGTTTCCCCACTGTGTACAGAGCCATCTTGGGACAGCCATTTTATCGTCTCTTGCCATGGAATCACTTAACTTCATTGTTAGTCCTTACCTGCATACCAAGTTCCTGTTAAAAAAAAGTTGTCGTTTTTCCTATATTATAAAAGGTAGCAAATGATAGGTTGCCTTTTCAGTATCTCTATCTAGCAGACATTTCATGCTGCAGGAGATCCTGGGACATGTGACCTTCAAAGCTTCACATTATTTTTTAATGTGATATTTTTGCCTTTTTTCCTGGTATTTTTTTCATTTTCAACTTGAATTGTGAAATAAAAACCACAAGAAATCATTTAATTTTAAATGATTCCTCTTCCATTTTTTGTATTTATTTAGCTGTTTCACAGACTCCACTCTTACAACTAGTCTTTGCAAATCTTCTCTGTGAGTAGGGAGTCTGTGATTCAGTTAGGCTAGAAATCAGGCCATTACAGTACATCAAATTTGTTATTAACTTGTATTTTAAATAGTGTGGTGGTAGTCCTCTATAATTTAACTTAACAATATGTAATTTCTAAAACCAAGTTTTTTGTTGAAAGTTATTTAAGGTTGCATAAGGGAAAAAACCTTCCTATACTAAATCCATCAAACCAAGGAAATTACACATTCAGGGCATCATTTCACCATGTCATTACACCTTCATAGCATGATCACCCTACTGACAGATTTCTGATTCCGCAAAAAACTTCCTTCCACCTCCTCCACAGTTCAGAGACAAAGGCAAGAGTTGTCCAAGCTGCACACAACATTCACAGTTCACTTGCACTTCCTCACCCTATCTTCATTCTGCCTTCAAGCTATATTCACATAAGCTCTGTCATGGGCCTAGCTAGGGGAATGTAAAGAGTGCATATATGCTGTTGTAGTCTATTGTTTATGTAGAACAGTGTTATAGTCATAGCTGAATATCATTGCATAGGATGAAGAATTCTTATAGAATCTTCTTGGGATTTGTTTTTAAGCTTTGCAGCATTTAGACTTTATTTTGACTGAAAATTTCTGTATGAAGTACATAATTCATGTTGTATGTTTTGAGGGCAGACACAATCCAGACAGGTCTGAGAAGAGATTACAGTAGAAATGGATTTTCTTGTAATTAAGAAAAAATCTCACAGCAGTTTCATGAGAAACTTCTGCAGGTCTGCATCGTAGCAGCTGAAGAAGCCTATTGCTGTTTTATGAGAAAGTATTCTAAGCTGGACAATTGTGATTCTATGAAAAATTGTTATTTGCCCACATCCAGTGAGTTGTTCGGAGCTGGGATGTTCAATTCTCTCAAGTTTGGAGCATTTTCCAGTTAAATTAAAAGTGTTGGGAGCTACTTCTGTGAGCTTGTTCTCAAAACTAGGAGTGAATTTCCTCCCTACGATCTGTGCTCAAGTAGCAGTCCTTAACTGCAGAACACAAAACTGCAAGGCCTGGGTCAGGAAAAGGATGGGAGCTTAGGAAGCTGAGTTCAGAGGTGACTGACAGTTTAATTAGGTCTGTGCACTGCATGAAGCAAGTATTTCATGGGAAAGATTGTAATTATTGTGTAATTAAAGACCATAATATGAAATGATCTCACACATGGGAGCGGACTGCAAGGAAGCTGCCTACACAGTTTTAATTCCAGCATCTTCTGATCATTGGTCACTTGACAGCAACTTGTCTTTGAATGTTGGTTTTTGTCTGCAGTCTCCTCTAGATTGCATATGTTGCATGTATTATGGATTTCCTTGGTGCTGGAAGAAGTTGTTCTTCCTCAGAGCCTGAACATTAGTTCCATGACTTTTTCAGGACCTATCTCTTCTTGTCATGGGTAAACTAGGACCTTGCCTGATGCAGAAAGTCCCTCTATCACCCTAAACATTGCCAGACTCAGTGATGTGGCTTGTGCCTTCTTTCAGACAAAAGTAACTTCTTGCTTCATGTAAGCATCTTTGATTCTAATTCACACAATTACATTTTTAGTCCCCATAGCACTTATATAACTCTGCAACATTGGAGAATACCAAATTGCGCTTTGCTTTTGGAAGCCAGAGTTTCAATTTTACTGTTGTTGCAATGATCTTCCAAAATCTGACTATAGGAGGAATCTCAGGCACTTCAATATGGTAAAGGAGTAACATAAGGAAAGTTTTTCTTACCTATCATAGCCAGAAATCTGACACGGTGTGTATTCTGGAAGACCTACCAAAGATTTGTAGTGTAACAGAGAATTCAGATTCAGTTGCATGTGTTATGAGCTACTGTATTTCTCGGAGATGCCCCTTTGCTGGTACAAATCTGTGTGAACTTGTTCATTCCTGTGTCTCTAACAGATAAAGTATGCAACTCTTTAAATGCTTTAGTATCACAGGAGGAGAGTCAGAGTAACCAGATTATTGTTCAGTGTTCTATTATGGCTTTGACCAGTATTTCCTTTTATCTTCTCTTTTGAAGACATCGATGAATGCCTGACTCCAACCACCTGTCCGGATGCACAGTGCCTTAATGCTCCTGGCTCTTACCAGTGCATTCCTTGCAGAGTGGGCTTCAGAGGCTGGAATGGACAGTGCCATGGTATGTTTAGTACTCTTTGTCTCTCTGGTTATAGTTCTTCTGAGCTGTATTTCATATTCAATCAGTGTTACAACCTGATGACAGCATGTTGCCCTGGGTCCTCATTTCATTCAAGAATAACTGAAAATAACTGAAAATACGAGATTTTTGATATTCTTTTATGTTCTCAGGCACAGTATATATGAGGAAATCTTGTCTTACTGTAGATAAATGAGCGCTGAATCTAGACTACAAACAGCATAATTATGAACTACGAAACAAAATTCTTGAAATAGAAAATATGGAACAGAAAGGGGGTGTATTGTCAGTGAAATAGTAGTAGGCTGTTGTTTGGAAATGGAAAGACAAGTGAGTGCTAATACATCAGTGTGACTCACGGGTTTTTCAGTAGGATATGGGACTTTGCTCATGGAGCATATTAATAAAACTCCTAAATTATCTGTACTTCTAGCAAAACATTATCATATCTTAAAGCCTCTTGTCTCACTTTAGGTTAAGGTTTTAGGACAGATTTCTCGCATTTTATTTTTGTCTATTTGTTTTTAAATGTTAGATTAATTTTTTTTTTTCAAGATCAGTTTTGGTTATTTGAGATATAGGTAAGAAAGAGCAAATTATTCCATTGCGCAAAAAGAAATAACTTTTGCAGTTTCGAGTGCCACTTTTCAGGACACTACCAGAAACTTAAATTTAGCATCAGTTGTGAAGAATCTGCTATATGTCGTGAATATTCCTGCCCACTCCATGTAGCACATGCCCTGTAATTTGTGATTGTTGGAATAACCATGTTACCTAAACAGCTGTACCATAACCTACATCGAGGGGCTGCTTGCATTACTGTTGTAGGGCAGATTGTCAGTGTACTTCCATAGCTTATTTTGTAATGGCTCCCAGTTCTGTGATTTGGTTCAGTTCACAAAGCAGTCTAAGAGCAGTGTTTGGTGGAAACAGCTCTGGAGGCTGGGATCTGCTGTGCTCCAACTGCAAATGTGCTGCTGATCTATGGATCAAGATTAGAGCCAGGTTGCAGTGAAGCAATGGTGTGGCTGTCAGAACCTCACCACCAGTTTTGCTGTGCAGATTACACTGTTTTCAACCATCCTGTTTTCTGAAGAAGTCAAACTGTCTGAACAGATCTGCCATGTCATAGCTGCATATTTGGTCTTGTCATTTGACTTGCTGTGGAGGAATGTATTTCTCAGGTAATTTCATGGATTTTAATGGAGTTGTAGCAGGCTATGAAATGTTCACAACAAATTAATGGGTTTCACTTTGCACAAATTACTCCACATTCATCTTTGTTTCATTCCTTCCCACCTTCCTGGATTACTGGTGCCCTTGCAAAGAATGTGGCATATGTACTCTGTTAGAACTCTCTTACTTAACTCCTTTTTTTTTTTTTTTTGCAAAGTGTTGGCTTAATTTTGCCTTCTTTCCCAATATTAAGCTTTATTTCTGTACCTATTTATGAAAATAGCCTGGTTGAAAATTCCCTGGCGTAACTTTCAGTTGTTTCATTCTTGCTAACCAGGTTAGTAGGAGGGAAATGAGAGAAGTCAGTGCTTTTCTCAGAACTAAGTCATGTAAGGGATATGTCTTGGTTTCAAGTGATAATTTTTTTCCTTGTATTACTACATGTAGTTTCCCTTTTTTCCTTTGTTTTATGAAATGTTCTAAGCCTAGATATTCTTACTCACTTCATTAGTGATGTGATCAGTCCATTTTTTGTTTATCCTAGGCTTACATCATGTTGGAAATGAGCCATATACATTTTAGAAAATGTAATGCAGGCAATTTGTCATAAATCTATAGTTCTGCAATATGGCACAGTTTAAATACACCAAAAAGGAAAGTATTTCCCATTGTCTGTGAAGGGTATTTAAATCCATTGTTCCATAAATTCGTTGTTTCTCCTATTAGTTTGGGTCAGTTGCGGCTCTTCTGCTTTTCCACAGTGCAGTCCTCAGTATTTTTTTTACCTCACTTCATTCCTCCGTCTGCACTTTATGCCATAGAAAATCTAGTGTAACAATGATGCAAATAGATCTTTGATGCCATTTATATTGTAATCTTCCAGGATTTAAAGCCAGGAACATGGCCACTTCTGTTTCATTAAGGCAAGTCAATCAGTTCACTTCAAATTTGGGTAGACTACACTTAACTGGAGTTTAGGTGGGAATGTTCAGTGCATATTGGAAGAAATGGAAAAGGACACCTGCACAGCCTGCCTCCTCATTGTCTTGAAATTACCACTGTCCCAGGTCCTTCAATGCATTCATGTTGTACAGGAACAAAATATTTGAAATGATTCATTGGGTTTTAAGTTTACTTTCAAGCACTGATTTATTTTTATTCCATTTTTCTCTCTGCACATTTGCACATTCAAATAATGTCATATATCATGATGTATCTAGAGCACACTTCTCTGTGTTGATAAATTTAAAAAAACAGGTCGACAAAACTTCCTAGATCCTAACCACTTCATCCTTGTGATTATCACTGGGGTGGATTTTGAAGCTCCATGGTTAAGTATCAATATTCAGCTTGTACAGTTTTAAGGATCCTGTTAGAAGATATTAAAACTAATACAGAAGTCAGCCGAGCTAATCCAAATACCTCTAGCCCTGCTGTAGGTAGCATCAACAGAATCAGTTCTAGCTCTGGATTTCATCTCAGAAGATTTAATTTCTGTTCCTGGTTTTTCTGCTGGCTTTATGGGGAAGACTCTTGATCTTTGAGTCCCATCCAAAAATCAGACATAGTATTCCAAGTTTCTTTGTCAAGAAGCTTGGAGATGACAATGAATGTATAAGAAGCAGTTTTGTTGTTCAGTTGGAAATTTGTATGCCCAAATTGGGTTCTCTGTGTTTGGACAGATTCTTTCTTCAATTAGAGCATTGACCATGTACATTGAGAGCAAAGATTGTGTTTTGTAGAGCAAGCACATTTTGCAACAGTAGAACAGCTGGGAAATAAGCCTTGGAGACAGGAATAAGTAGTAACACCTACTGAATGGCATAGCACAGCACCTGTGGATCTGTGCTGTCGTCTCTGGGAGGATGTCACTTCGTCTGCTTGGCCAGGCTGCAGCATCTTATTTACATCTTATTTACAGAGCTAGAGGCTCAAGTGAGGAACCAAGAGTTGTAGGTCATTTGGAATATGGACAGTGGTGATTTCATTTACGTCTGGGGAAAGATGAGCTTTGTCAAAGGCAGGTGGTACAGGAGCTTGTAAAGAGCCATGTGTGTAAGTACATGTGAGGAGAAGTTACTGCACGTATTCCCATAGCTAGTAAGAGTTATGATGATGGTGATTTAAAGATGTCTAATCTTCTTCCAGCTCTCCCTGTGCTACAGCTGCCTAAATAGCTCAAGTGCCTCAAATAATTAGCACTTCTTTATGTTGATGGGTTTTGTGTGCTTTGTGGTGGCAAAAGACAGGATAATTGGGAATAATATGATTTCTGGCATATAGAAACAAACAAAGCGTAGTTCTTTTCCTGCATCAGTGAAGCTAAAAAAATACAGCTTTTTCCATAAAAACAGGGACATGTGCTGACTACTGCAACCCCAAAATAAAGAAATAAAATTTGAAAACTAAAATGATTTTTTTTTTTCTAAAGTGAAAACCACTGTGAGGAGAAAAACAGTAACTGTTATTTTAGAATACAGAATTAATTCCGGCTGGATTTGTTATATATGTTATTTTTATGCTTGCTTTTTGCTTTGTAGATTTATACCAATTGCATTCAGAAGAAATTCTTGAAAATTAGTGTTAAGTAGCAACACAGCAATTTTCATGTTGGCTAAAGAAAGTGGCCCATCTAGTTAATATCCTTCTTTCAGAGAAGGATGAAAGTAGATGTCTGTGGGATAGCTTATAGAAAAAAAAGCCACTTTCAAGTTCTTCAAAAGAAAGGATGGTTTGTGACTAGGAAGAGAGATTTTGCATAATCCAGTGGAGTTCCTTGTTGAGTATGTAGAGTAGCCTTACAAAGGGACCTGCATGAAGTGCTGAAATCCCATTGAAATTCCTCACGAATAATAACCAAGCTTATGATGTAATGTGAATATATTCCCAAGCTCAACTGAAAGGTGGTTGTACCCCAGTTAATTTCTTGCGCTTTCTTTCTGTTCACAGATATAAATGAATGTCAGTATGGCAATCTCTGTACAAATGGACATTGTGAAAATACAGAGGGATCCTTCAGGTGTATTTGTGCCCAGGGTTTCAAACTCTCTGCATCAAAGGATCAGTGTGAAGGTAAGAAAGAATACAATTAAAATTCATAAGGTTGCACTTAACTTTTAGATAATATTTTTCATCTTTTTTTTTTTTTTTTTTTTATTTTGCTTTTAATGGAGAAACAACAAATATACAACACTGATGCTAAAAACCCCAAAATTTAAGAATATGTATTTCCCTTTTATGGCTTCTGTGATCACACTGTAGATTTTGACATGTGTTATAAAGCCAGTCAAGAACATGTAGTAATATTTACATTGCTAAACTGGAATTTTTGCAAAATCCTTGGCATATCTGTCATTTTGGAGGTTTAGGGACAGTGGCTTTTGCTTTTCTTTCTTTTTTTTTTTTTCTACCATGTGGGTGAGTGGAATCAAAAAACCCGTGCTGTTAACACTGCCTGCACTGGTGTCACTGTATTTCCAGTAGTGCATTGAGAGAGAGAGAACTTGGTGTTGTATTCTAGGAACAGTACCTGTACCTCCAAAGTGTCAGTTTCCACATTTCTTCCACATCTAAAATTCCTATCAGGACTGCTCCAGTGGAACAAAATTGGGTCTTAAGTTAGAGTGAAGAAGTCTGAGGGAGAACCTAGACTGTGTACAGGAGGAAAGAATATTCTTCTCCTTAACTAGAAGGCACTTAAAACTTCTTCCTAAAGGTGAAAATCTGGGACAGTGTCTCTAGGCTGTGGAAGCACAGAGAAACCTACATGTTTCTTGTCAGATGTTGGGTTTCCCTCTTTTTCCGTTCCCTCACCCTTCCCTAAGTGTCTCTGTACAGCACTGAACACTTTCAGACTTCTGAGTGCTAAAAATAATGCAGTAAAACTAAATGATCGTTCTTATAAATTTGTCAGGAAGTTTGAAACAAAACATCAGTGTAAGTTAAGTGTCTTGAGTGAGTTAAATATGCTGTTCAGGACACACAGCAGACTGATCTTGGGGAAAATATGTAGACAAAATTTGACTGCTTCCTCTGAGCCTTTCATGGAAGAGCCCTTGCCAAGCCTAGCTGGCATGTGCAGACTGTTCTTCTTAAAGTGCACCCTTCTAAAGTAAGGACCCGTACACATGCCCAGCTGCTTCGTGCAGCTCCACAGATTTCAGTGATCCTTAAATTCTAAACTTCTGTGGTTGCAGGGAACCGTTACTTAGGAGGTCAGACTGTACAGCCATAACACAGACCTGAAAAACCTCATTGAGTAACATTCTCCTGTTTGAACTGAAGTGTATTTCCAGAAAGACATTCAGCTTTGCCAAAATGCTAAAAGTGACCAAGAACTCACCAAGTCAATTTAAATACTGCTTCTTAATGAATACTTTTTATACAACAGAGAGAAAATAGGCTTCCTAGCTCAAACAAGGCATGTGCTATGTTCTGAATTCAAGGTGTCACTCCCCTCCAATACTTTGAGTTTTCCATAGGAAAATTTAAGTTTTATGTTCAAATCCATCTGTTAGCTCAGTTTGACCCCAGTTAATGAGAACTGAAGCGCAGAGGGATTAGCAGTGTTGTGGAAGCAAAGAGACATTTCCCCACAGTTAGATGATTAACACTGTTACAAGTCAAGAATTTTAAGGAGCCTTAACGTACAGCTTAATAGGGGAACAGCCTGTCAGTGTGCATCTGAAAACCACACCCTGTTAAAGGTGGTGATCCTGCTGGAAAGTATTTTGTGGGTTTTGCTGACTCACTGGAGTGGCTGACTTGCTACCTCTGCCAGATGTAACAGAAACAAAAGCAGCTCTCAGGCAGCATGTGTGTGTATTTGTGAGTCTGTGTGTACCCAGTTGTGCATTGAGGGATAAATTGACATTATAGGAGAGAATGTTGAACACAGTCATCTCAAGGAAAACACACAGTCTGCAGTTTCATATAATTTTATGCATTATAATGACTGTCTGTATTTAATAAATACAAACAAGTTAAGCAGTACTGGATATTGACACTGTGCTTTGCTGTTCTGTTCAGGCTTGGTCTTTGCACCATTTGATGAGTAATTGGTATTTTCAGATGTGTAACACTTTCGCTGTCTCTGCTGCTGCAGATATTAACGAATGCCATCAGCGATCAGTCTGTACGAATGGGCGCTGCAGGAACACAGAAGGATCTTTCAGATGCATCTGTAGCCAAGGCTACACATTATCATCTACTGGAGATCAGTGTGAAGGTAAGCTGAGGGACTTAGCTACTGATTAATTTTTTTTCAATAAGGTCTTGAGTATTTCAGCTATAGGCATGAACTTTTTTAAGAATGGAGCAGAAATATATGTTGCCTCTTTTTCTCTACACTGCTAACCATTCATTCCCACCAACACAACCACATATTTAATGGTTCTTAGAAATAGTCCCTGTCATCTTTCCACATACAAAAAAATCAGGACACGTGTTTCCAGCAGTAAGATTGGAAGACCAGTTCACGTTATTACCGAAAACAAGTCAGCCTTTCCAAACCTTGTTGTTTAAGTTCTGACACAGAGGCTCTGTATTACAAAGCTTCTGCCAGCATACACTGTTCTCATGGGGGCCTGCTAGTTAAAGCTTCTCCAGCTGGTTTTGGGAACCTGCAGCCAGCCACCACAGTCACACATGTGCACTGGCAAGAGAAAGTATTTAGTAGACTACAAGTTCCAAGGGGATCTGCTGGAGCTCACAGCTTGCATGGTCTCAAAAGGCAGTCTAGGTACTGAGCTTATAAAAATAAAAGTAAGAAGTGAGAGATGTACACTAAATGTACAGAGAAATGCTGTGTTAGAGAAAAAAATCCTCTTATCTCTCAAGTAGAACAATTCATTGTCCAGTAATTGGCAAACTGATGTTTTTCTAACGAAGCATTTCAAAGCTATTCCCTCTTCTCTGTTGTTGGCTGTACCATCTGATATGGTACATCTGCTGCGCTACTCATGGTCACCTTGAAAATGTAAGATTGCTTCCTAGCAAGCTCCAGGAAAGATTGTACCTCAGTTGCTTTCTTATCTCACGCTAGCAGGGAGAAGTAGCTCTCAGTTAAGGTCTCACTGTACAGGTGGCATTAGCTCATAAAAGCTTTTCAGTCTCTGGTGTGCTTTCTGTAGCTGCTGATACCATGCAAGATACATCTGCTTACTGCTGTTCTACCAAATAGTGTTCTGCTGCTAGGTTATCTTCCACATAGCACTTGGAAGGCAGTCCTCACCTTCTCCCTCACAACAATAGGTCAGGAGTCCTCCTCTTCAAGTGATCCAGGAAGAAGAGCAGTTCCCCCTGGGCCAACCAAATGCTGTTTTGTCAAGACAAACCTGTAACAGACTTTGTCAGCAGTGATTATACTGGATTGTCCACATTCAATGAGTGACAGCATCTCTTGAAGTTCTCACCAACAAGGAATAAGGATATCTTTTAAAATCTCCTCAGCACACCGATACTCTTTGGTCCTGAGCTATTTGGAGAATATGTTCATGGAAGAACTTAACACAATCTTCTCATGATTCGTGCTGAGTACCGACATCACTTGCATCAGCTTCAAGAAATGTGGGTTGATGATCCAATGCACTAGAAATTTGAGTCAAAGAAATTTGCTCTCATCTGGCTTCAAGATCTTCATGAATTGCAGCAGATGCAGAGATACTTTGTCAAGAATCAGAGAAAAATGTCGTGTAAAGGATCACAGGTCCTTCCTGACTCCCAAAGGCAGAACAGATAATATGGTATCGTTCCTGATAACTACTGTAACTTGCTCTGAGTAGGCTTCAGATGAGATTTCAAACTTCTCATCAGACTGCTTTGGTGCATTTCATACAGCCCAAGAAGTCATGGTAGCTGTTGCAGCTCTCCATTACCTGGCCTGTCAAGATAGGTCCATGCTTTATCTTCCACTCTTTCTTTATCCTGCTCAAAGGCAGTTTTCAAGACAAAATACTTTCAGACACTTTCAAGGCAAAAGAAGAGGGATTGAATCAAACAAGGAAAAAGGGCAAAACCACTCCTTTACCCCAGGATCTTTGTCTTATTTAAAAGTCTGCAACCAAATTTACAGCTTCTCTACCCAGTGACAGAGGGGTTAATTTCTGTAGACATAGTTTGTTCACTGAAGACTTCTGTAAATATGGCAAGTCCTGCACAAAATAATTAGTCTCTTGAAGTGGAAGTAGTTCTTCTGTGCTTTCATTATATCCCTTCAAAATTTTCTGAAGTACAGGATATTACAGACTGCTTTTTGCACCTTGGAAACTAAAGAGTAAATCACCTGAAGAAGACATCCAGTGTTTCTCCACATAATGGTCTCTGATTTTTGGATTAGCCTATTTACCTCAATGTTTTCTAACACTTCACAGAGAAAGCAGGAAAGAGATGACAAAAAACTGTGGGTATAGCACAGCACAGTTGTCTGGAAAGAACAAAGTGGTTCAGATTCTGTCCAGTTTCTTGAAGAGCCAGGTATGGACATTTGTCACATCAGAGGATACCCAAAAAATGTATGATGCTGTAAAACCAATGTAATTAGCAAACCACTTGAAAGAAATGTGTTTGTTTAATTAGGATTTCTTCTGGTTCAGAAGTTTTCTTAAAGATGTTATATGTGAGAAGCAGTTTGCTGTTTTGATCATTATAACTTGTGCAAACTTCTAGGGGTATTGCAGAATTTGGCAGAATTATGCTGTGCAACTGCATAACTCTGCAACTCCCTGGCTGAAGTTTTTGTCTGGAAGCCTTTGTGCGGTATTTTACTTGTTTAAGAAAAAAAGTTATTTGCAAATAACTTGTATACATTGATGTATACAAGTATACATGCAGTATGTCTTCAAGATACACACCCACATGCATGTTTGTCTTCTGCCTTGGTCTCTCATTCAGCATCTTGTTCTTGAGATGAAGTGACATTGAGACTTTCTGCTCATTGTCACCCTGAATAAGAGGGAACACAAAGTGTGAGGGCACCTGTGAGGCCTTGTCTTAACCGACAGGGAGTGGGAATATGCACCAGTGGGACTTGCGTACAGACTGTACATCTCAAAGAACCTGGGTTACTGGAAGAAAGTCTAGAGTGTAAGAGTCTCCAGTGTTCTAGAGTTTTCAGAGATTTTGCTAGCCAAAATGTTCAAGACATGCGTGTGTAAAGGGTGGTAAAAAGCACTGAATGTCTCAAGCATGATTTACTGCCTCTGATTTTTCTGGGGATTCTCATGCAGCACTCATAGGATCTATGAAGACCTGCATCAGAGAAAGGGAGGTTTGCATCCTATATGGAAAATAATGCATTTTGACTGAATTTGGCAGAAGACACCTTCGTGTTGTGAGACTTGGCATTAACTTAGCACAAGGGAGTCATTAATTTTTCTCCTGCTTCTAGTCAAAATTAATTGCTTTTTAAATAAGCCACACTTTATTTCGTAGTTGAAAATGGTTATAAAACATGTGGTTATCTAAAGGTCACAACTTTGTCAACATTAAGTGCAATTTTATCTTAAATAACATTCATTTATGTAAGAAAGCTATCCCTATTTCTTACTTATGTTAAATAGATTAAATCCCAAGGAGAGTGATATAGCGTGGGCTTTCCAAAGATAAATGTAGAAATGAGGTCATGTCCTCTTTTTAATTACAGTTGTTATTCATTCCTCCAGCACAGGAAAAAGTTACAATTCTAATCAGCTAAAATCCATACTTAAGAAATCAGAATAATCAAAGATACTGGGAAAAGTCTTTGATTACTGTTTTTCAAAGGAAACTAACTACATTATCAAAGCAATAGACTTGGTAGATTATTAGGTAGGGCTCTGTGGAGGCAGAGGGAAGTTGCTTATGAGACAGCCTTTTTTATTTGACTCTCTTACTTTCTGTTGCTTTTAAAACTTAGAGTTACAGTCACCAAATACCTTGTGATCTTTAGCTGTAATGAAACCAAAACTGCATAATATCACTGGAATGTCGGCACTTGCTGACTTAATCCTCTACCCCAAGTAGCTGTACTCTGTTTCCTCCATTGGACCTTAAGCCTTTTGAAAGACAATGGGAAGAAAATACTTTAGATGGAGACAATGCCAGTGCCCTCTTCTTGAAATATTTGATTACCTCGTGTCTAGTTTGTGTCCTGAAACTTTCCCTGCTGTGTGTCAGCCATTTATCCCATGGATATCAAGACACCAGGGCAGAGTGTACAGGCCTGAGGCTTGATGCTGAGCGTGGTGTATCAGCACCTGGGAAACAAGATCCTGCGTGCCTGGACTCTGGAGCTGGATTTATGGCTTGAGTGCAGCACTGTGCAAAAGCAACCATTCAGCTTCATGAGCCAGCTGCTAAATAAGCCTGTGAAATGGCTGTATTGCATCTCAAGAACTGCATGAAAAGCCACACATTAGCACAGCAGTGCACATAGTGTGGTCCCTGTCCTACGAGCCTCTTGCCCACGTGGCTGTTGTGTGAGCAGTCTCCACAGGCACATCCTGCCTAGTGTGACACACCAGCTATGCTTGGGCTTGCCCGCTCTCAGGGGACGTCTGAGTCAGGTCACTTCCAGCTCAGGGATCTCTGTGTGGTGGTTTAAACATGCCCAAAGATGATTTTTTTAGATTTGCACTAGTAGGTGTATTTGTGTCTGTCTTCTAAATGTACAGCAGCTTGGATTTCTTTTTAACTGCATTACTGTTAAGATGTGCTTTTGTGAGAGATGCAGATGGTACATGAGTCATATCTACTAGGAATAAATCACATACAAATTCAAATTTCAAAGCCCTCTAGAAATATGAGAAGTTTGATGACATGATGAAAGGAAAGTAACAAAGAATCAATGCTAAGGCATAGTAAACTTGATTTCCATGCATGGACCACAGTTGCTTCAAGTTATGTTAGTATCAAAGTATCACTATTAAAAGTTTCATCAGTTTTGACGTCATCTAATAATTCAGTTGCCTTTTAATTTCAGATGTTGATGAATGCCTTCAAGACAGCAATGTTTGCCTAAGAGGAAGCTGCATAAATACTGAAGGGTCTTACAAATGCACTTGTCCGGATGGTTTCCAGCAGATAGCGAATAGGGGATGTCAAGGTATGAAATAGGTGTAAAAAAATACCTGGATCATTATTATAAATGTGCAAGTTTGTAAGTGTAACTTGTGATAGTCACAGAACATGTTAAGGAAGAGAAACTCGTTTATCATTTGTAGTACTTTCTTACTCTTCTCATTTTCTATTCTCATTCATTCTGTTCTCTCTGTAAATACATGCTGAGAAATTATTTCAAAAGGCTGAAGTCTCAGCCTTCATAACTTGAAAGAGAATCTATGTTAGAACTAACAGAGATACAGCACTGCTCTTCTCCCAAATCCTGGAAAATTTTTTTTGACAGAACATTCTATGTGTTGTGAATCAGGGATGAAACAAGAGCAGCATTGTTAGCATCAAGTCACATTAGATATCACCCCTAAAACACTTGCAGGGCTTTGTGGAGGGTGGGTGGGAAGGAAGAGAATGTGTTATCTGAGACTGAGTCAGCATTGCCAAACCCAGAAAAACACTTCCCAGGTTTTCGTTCTGAATGATCCCATCTTCATGTTGTCGCGACACCCAGACATGCCTCATCACTCCCTTTTGCTCTCCATTTTTATGAGACAGAAACCATGGTATTAGAACTGGAAAGTGATAGCATGTTCATGTTCTAAATGGCTGAAGGACCAGAACACTGGACTTTGCTTTGGCTGCTCTCTTGTGCACAGTTTAGACTTGAGCTGAGAAACTGTATTCCAGCTGATCCACA
The DNA here is from genome assembly GCF_009650955.1 of Corvus moneduloides. NCBI lineage: Eukaryota > Metazoa > Chordata > Aves > Passeriformes > Corvidae > Corvus > Corvus moneduloides. The sequence goes on along the minus strand of NC_045478.1, from coordinate 84,695,418 downwards.
TTGAAGATCTTTTGCAGCAAACAGTAAATTCACTGTAAAAGTTCTGAGTATTCTGTGTGACTGCTTTCTAATTCAAAAAAATGTTGCATTCAGCATACAGAAGTGCTGTATTAGACCTTGCTTTAGCAGATAAAAGAGAAGTGATCACAAGCTAAAATCAATGCCAGCTTTGATACCCTGCTATTCTCTTCACTTTGCCATCTAAAGCAGTAGATATATGCCTCATGTTTTAAATGGATAAACATAACAAAACTGAAAGCACTTATGAGCCAACTAAGGGACAGACAGTACAGACAGAGAGCTATTGAATTAAACTGGCAAATTTATCACAGAGTGCAGTGTCTGCAAGTTGAATCTGGGCTAGACTAGAAGTTAGGGATATGCGTTTTGGTAAGGAGAAAGTTGAAAAGAGTCCAAAACATGAGAAACTGCAGTTTGCTCTTTCAGACATATTATACTCTATTTCTCCAACACTGGTAATTTTGTTTTCCTGTCTTTTAATACATCATTCTACCTTGTATAATCAGCTGGTTCGGTTTCCAGTATTTTTCTGGCAGTTTTAAGACAGCTAATTCTTGAGTACAGTATGAGAATGTACAATACTGTCCTTGTCATTGCTGATCTCCCACCATTCCCAACTTTCAGAGGGCTTCAGGAAGTAGTTGATGGTTCGCATTTGCTATGAATTCAGAGAAAGCTTTACACATGTAGGTGTTGTGTTGAGCACAGTGCACTGACTTTTCCTTAGGCACTTCATGCAGATACAAAGTCCCCAAGCTGCCTGCCTCTTTTCTTTCCTCCTATGGCCATGATTTCAGGACACTGGTTGGAAGGTTTACACACAGGCTAGAATCAGTTTGTATCTAAAGAAAATTATATAATGGATGTCATGGTCTTGAGATGATGATACTGAAATCATAATTTCTCTAGAATATCAAAATTGCTGTCTACTTTGATATATTCTGGGTGGCTATAAGCAACAAAAGGTACAGTTAAAAATGAGAAATTCTAGTGTTGGGATAATGGATGAGTGAGCCTCATGGGTAAGTTTTGTTTGTAAATTTGTGTTTGATCTCAGCATGGTACTGAATGCTTCTTAATAGATTTTCTAAAAGCAAAATACAAAAGTGCAATTACAATGTTGTAGTACCTTAATGAAAGAATGCAGTCCTTAAGTTCTGAGGGCAGATTTGGTTGCTAACATGAGACATCAATCAAAAGGAAATATTTGTTTTTCAAATTCACAAGTTTGAAAAATGCTTTCTAAGTTTAAAATAGTACCCAACAAAACAGACAGTGATGACAAGCTCTTACACAGCAACCTCATGGGATCATTCCCACTCCCCACCAGCAAAAAAAGAGAGCATTTGGCTTTGAATTACAAAAAAATCAACCTTCTGGGAAGGATGCAGCTCTGAACCTGCTAGTAACATGTGGAGTCAGATGCCCAAGTTGACCAGTGTGCAGCAGTGAAAAAGCAGTGAGATGGAGCTGTCTGAGAATTCCTCTAACACAGAAGAAATGTTGGCTAGGATGGCACTTATGCTGGTATCTCACAAATCACTCTCTGCTCATCCTTGTCACAGAGTGATGTAGCAAGAGTATGATGCAGCAGAACATAATGACATCTTTACAGAGTTTAAGAATGATCCCAGGAGATTTGGTGACTCTGGGAGATGAGCTCGTTCACACAGCTATTTACATAGCTGGTGGAAATAAAAGCCGCTTTTAATATTAATTGAACTAAGGCTTAGTATTAAGGCTGTGATGATTTGCAAAGCTCTTAATGTGTCTGTGCTTTCAGATATCAATGAATGTGAGAGATCTGACCTCTGTTCACCACACGGAGAGTGTCTAAACACGGATGGTTCCTACCAGTGCATATGTGAGCGGGGCTTTTCTGTGTCTGCAGATGGCCGAACGTGCGAAGGTGAGACAAGTTATAATAACCCATTCCCATTGATTTGTTGCTATTAGGAGGGTGAGAAAAGTAGTCAGTCAGTCACTACTAATTCTAAAATCTGCCACTTAAGGGCCTATATTTTTTTTCTCATAAATAGATGATGTCCAAAGTGTGTTTGGAACTCAAGCTCCTGATAAGTTTCTGTGAGTAAGATACACATGAATATTTAGGATTATCTAATTTGAAGCTTAAGTGCATTATCAGCAAGCCTGGGCTGCCTGAATGTTCTCATTGCTGTGTGGAAGACAACAGAGCTTTGCATGTCCAAACTTTTTTGAAAAACAGAATGGTAACTCCAGTGAGAAGTTGTAGTGAAGTGCAGTATTTTTATTACAGCACTTCAGGCATTTTGAAATTACAGAAATGGAGTAAATAGCAGTAATCAGATCTTTACAGCAACATCAAGCAGGAGCCTGGAATTCAGGGTAACTAGGTTTTTTATGTTACTATATCATGAGAGTATATCCTGTTGCTAATGGTGTACACACGTTTGCTAGTGATGCTGCTCTCCTGCACTGAATTTAAAACAGGACACTTGTGCTCAATGAGACCAAGAAGGTATGCAGCTTTGTGTAGTCAGTGATGCTGATAGAAAATAAACACTCCCCTAACTGCATTAAGAATGGCTGTTCTTATGGGTGAGAGGAGCGTTCAAGACAAGAAGTCTTGTGTGAAAAGTACAGAAGGGGAAAAAATTAAATGGTAGTATTTCAGCAGGGTACATGCCGAGGAGAAGCACGGAGCAGATGATAGCTCGGTGTTAGAACCTATGGATAGTGGATCTCAAGCATCCAAGAAGTAAGCAACTGTTCTCTCTCCCAAATTATAGGCCAGTAAATCCATATGTGATTGGTTACAGGCCAGCTCTTCTCATAGTTCACTTAGGATAGTGAAAACATTTGTCCTTTGGCAGATGAGGTCAGAGACTCAAGACTGAAACTTGTCTCTGACTGTTCCATTTACTCTCCCTGCTTATAGCAGAGAAAAACTAGCATTACAGCTTTATTATTCAAGCTGGCATATAACCTGTCATGTATTTAGTAATGTGATCTCTCGTGAAATGAAATACACTGCTGGCAGGAGCACTGTTATGCTGATGTAAGGGAGTAAGTGCTGTACATTTAGATATAGCATAACATCAAGCACACCATTTTTGTTTTAATTATTATTGATAACTATAAAACATTCTGGAGTGTTTTTTAGTGCTTTTTTCTCTCTAAACTTTTACTTCATTTGTAACCATGGTGTAAGTTGAAAGACACATTCTCTTACTGCCAAGACAGAAGCCTGGTCAAGTGGGCTAGAGAGAGCAAATCTGAGTAACTCCATGATTGATGGAGGAGGCGACATTTTATGATTTGAAGTAATGGGGATAATTCCAAAGCATGTTCATGGACTCTTTCATCGGCATGTATACATTTCACCCAGTGTTCAGGAAGGATATGGCTACATATCTTCAATTTCTCTGCAAGAAAAGTAGTAGCAGGTGTTTTGCCTCACTGTTGAGCATAGCTATAAAAAAAAAAAAAAAAGTGGCCAGAGAAGAATGCAGCCATCTCTTTGTAGAAACCAAACACTTTATTTCAAATCAAAGCTAGAAGAACACTTATCAACCTTGTGAATCCAAACTCCCAGAAATTAAAAAAAGCAGAATCAAAAAGGAACACAACTTCAAAAAAAAAATTCCAGAGTCATTGGCATCTAATGTTAGGAGATGTACCAGAAACAATGACCTCCTCTGCATCTCTGACAGTTAATAAAGTAGCACAGTTTCCAGGGAAAGGTTGCTATCATATATGATGAAGTAATACAAAGTTAATCTCCATTAGAACAAAAAAGCCAAACTTACTAAATAGAAAAAGATGAAGTCACAAGATCTTATTTCCAGGATTGTGACTAGTTTTGGAACTTTTTAATGAAGAATAAAACAAGTACAAAACCAGTTGAGCATGCTTCACAAGTAATTGGTGTTGTGTATGGAATACAGATCAGACTTTATATTCAGCACTTGGAAAGTATTTTAATAACTTGGCGAAGCAAGGGTACTTCTAGTCTCTGAAGCAGCAGCACTCCTTTTCCACCACAATTAGTTTCTCCATTCTGTCATTTTAATAAAAACAACTCCAGAGTTTTGAAAAAACTTATTTTAACGGAGCACTGATGGCATCAGTGTTAATATTTGTAGTGGTGTTAGTTTCATGCTAAAAGGCAAGATAAAACAAAAGGAATGTGTGACATTCCAGGTGCTGAGAAAGGATGTGCCTTCCAGCCGCAGGAGCTACTGTTCTTTACACTAAGTGCCTCTGTGAATTTACTTCTAGTTAAGTGAGTGAGAATAACTGTTTATACCGTCAGAGGAAGAACCTGAGAAAATTTTCCTGGGTTCACACACCTCTCTGTACCTGGGGAGCAAATTTTCTGCATCTCTAGACATTTTGTTATGAGTTTGACTTGGTTTTTTTTTAAAGTTTGAAACAACAGCATAAAACATTTAAGAACCTCATGTGATTCAGTTCTGGTATGGAGTTTTTGTGGCCATCGGCCAAAGTAAACTGAACAGCTGTGGAAACTGTGTCTTCTTCCAAGGTGTAGACAAACTTTTGTTGCAGCAGTGACATTCCACTGCAGCCTTGCCCCAGGCTCAGCAGTTTGACTGTGCCAGGCTCTCTGAACGGAAGGCTCTCAGAGTGCTCGTTAGTTCCTTGTTGAGCTTTCTGGGGTTCATGTAAAGATGATGTTTTACCCAGCTGGCTGCTAATCAACTATGTTGGCAAAACCTCAAGTTCTCTGATGCTTAAGTCAATACCCTGCCTCAAGCACCTCTTCTGTCTCCATGTCCCATCCCATATGTCTCTCACTGGCTTCTCTCTGCTGCAACAGGCAGTCCCAAAAAAATTACACATCCCGCCAGAGCTATCCAACCTTTGCTTCTTCCTTTTATGTATGCATGTTATGGGTAGCCCTGGAAGTTTCAGAATCAGAGCTCTGCTTCCCTAATGACTTTACAGACCTATCCTAGGAACCAGTTCCTCTTCCAGACATTTTGCGTTGTAAATAGATTTCAGTGAGATTTAAGTTATCATGCTTGAGGTTGAGGTTGCCTTCATCTTGTTCAGGTTGTCAGAAAACAGGAACACAGTGTTGAACTGCACGGGAGTGTGCATGAGTGCACGTTTTGCCTTTTGATTAAAGCAGGCAGCACTGATTCATGGATTCTAAAACAGGCTGAATTACAGAGAACTGCTTTAGTCACTCTATAGACATAGGGTATATTAGTTTCATATTTAGTTTTTTCCCCCTGACTTTGTTTCTATGTAGCAAGAGAACTGCCGATTACAAGCATCACTCTTTACGGGGTGATTAAAGAAACAAATGTCCTTTCCGGCTATAAAAAAGAGTCCTTTGAGTGAACTGTCTAGACAAGGAAAAATATTTGGTGCTTGGACCTTCTCTGTAATATCCTATGCACTGAAAGATGTTCAGACTGTACTTCTTAGAAACAAAACTGTCTTCTGTAGCTGTGTTATACACTGAATTAGGACACTTGCTGAAATCACAGGTTTTGTTTCTACAGCTTTTTAGTCAATGACCTTGTTTTACCTATGAAGAGCTAGCTGCATGAACCATTCCCCTGTTTCCTTTAACATTTAGGTTTTAAGCAAGAGAAGTTTTGTTATTTGGGTAATTCTAAAATCTCCAGTTGTAGTTTCTTCTGTGTAGGTTTTTAACAAAGTCACTGTCCTGTGGCTCAGGAACTTTTTGTTATTTAACCATAGCTGTTCACTGAAAACACAAGCACTGTGTGTTTTTGTCTGTTGTCTGAAATTCCTGGCTGTCAGTCCACCATTGTTTACTCATTTTTAATTCATTTTCTTAACAGAGTTTTCTGATTAAGAGACAGAGTATTCAGTTGTTTTATTAGATATGTGAAACTCTGCTGATCACATGAGACTATTAATATCAGTTATGTTATGCAGAGACAGTGCATAGCAGCAAAAAGGAGGGACCAGGAAAACACCACTGTAAAGACTTTTTATTGTCTTCCTCCTGGTAACTCCATATGCATCTTTCTATAATTCTGTCACTTGAGTGGGGACTCGAAAATGAAAAGGTGTAAAAGGTAGTTCTTGACCTCTGACAGTCTTTAATACAGATAAGTTGCTTATTCACATTCTTGAATTAATTCTGCTAGGAAAGGTTTGTGGTAGGTTTCAATTAGTTCAACATCCAGAAACCATCCAAATTTTCATATTCAATTCCTTGAGAATAAGCATACTGGCTATTGTATTCTTTGCCAAATACAATAGCCCTTTCTAACATAAATTCCTTGAGTATTTTTCCTTTGTTTAATAAATCAAGATGTAAAGACTATTAAAATCTTTACTGCAAAACTTAAAACCAAATAAATTTTTCTGCCAGTTCCATCTGCCAGTACTTTCTTTATAATTGTCAATTATACTCATATATGTCCCCTAGATTTTGGTGTATGTAGTACATACAGGTTTTGTATGCATTTCGTATGTAGGCTGAAGATTGTTAACTGGTCAGTTCAGTAGAAGTGAATTTTCCATCACTTAAACATCCTAGAGTGAAATGACATGTCTTTCTGAGAAAAATGTTAAAATTTCACCGTTTATTCCATTGGTACAGAAATTGCCAGAGACAGGTTTTTAGCCTTTTAAAAGGCTCTAGATAGACTCTTCTGGCCTTAAAAGTCTACATGCGATTCCAAACCTGTTTAGAACCCACCACAGCACACAGGAAAAGCTGGTGTTCAAGACCCCAAAAATACCTCTCCCTGAGGCATGCAGAGCTTGTGTGAATGAATTTGAGCACTTGGGGAAAAAGAGGGCAGCAGAAGAGGTAACAAGTGTGGATGGTAATGACATGCTGCTCAAATTTTGATAGCTTGGTGGGCTGTGACCACATGGTTCAAAGACCAAGAGTTCCCTTTCAGCTGAGCATAAAACACAATTTAAAAGCAAAAAAGTCCTTGCTTGGTGAGCACTGTCAGGATAGGAATGCAGTGCATCTTTGCTGACTTCTGAAGTTTTTTGTTTGACACAGCTGTGAAGAGCTGGAGGAGTAGGCAGGACTACCTTTGAGCCCTACTCTGTTCTTGAAGGAAGACACCAAACAGCAGTGCTGCTCACCTGTTCAGAGAAGCCTTCTCTGTGGCACTGCAGGATTCAGTCTCAGCAGTTCTTTAGTTCAGGGAGTGCCAAAGGCTTTCACTGGAGGTAGAATGATGGTAGGCTCCATCACATGAAGGGCTACCAAAATGTGCAGAATTAATGATAGTAACAAGTACTCAGATAAATCAAGAGCAAATCACTTTATTCCCCATTTAAAATGTAATTATCCCTTGAGGAAATGTGCAGAAGGAAAGCAGACAGCAGCCTTACTTAACATCATAATGTTTTTTAGGAAAGAAATACAGCAATAATTTCTCTGCTTCAGACTGCAGAGAAATTTAGAAGGCAGAAAGTACTAATCCTAGCATCCTGGTAGGTTCACAGTTTCAGCTAATGGTCTTCCTCCTGAAAAGCACCCCATGACATCTTTAATGACCACATATGGCCATGGCTTTGGGTTTAGGTCTTACTTTGAGTGGAGATAAAAGAATGCATTCCTAGCACTTGTTATACGCTTACAGAAATAAACCGCAATCTGCCACAAGCAGCTCTGCTTCTTTATAATTCGAGGGGCAGCTGAGTCAAAGAACAGACTTACACATGCCGGTGACTTACTTGTAAGGCCAGCAAACCAAAACTGGAACTACAAATGAAAAGGCCAGTGCAGAAAACATTCCAGCATTGGAATTACTTTGTGTACCTGAGTAAGATGACTTGTATGTGTAGATTTACAGGATTAAAGACAAAAGGCTCAGTCCACAGATATTTACCACTTACACTATGGAATTGTGATCTGTGCTGAGAGCCAGAATGAGATCTGTGCATCACTTCTGCACAGGGGATGTAGCCATAACCTTGAACTCTTTTTGTAGGCACAGTGAGTTCCGTTTCTCTCATGTTGTTGACTGTATAATACTACACTGGAAGAATCTGTAAGTCAGTCAGAGATTAGTTAAACTATGCCTTAGTCTGTGCTATGTAGCATCATGCTGTGGTTGGCAAGTTTGGTGAAACAAATGGGTGCAGGCAGTTGACCATTGCTGACATATTTACTGAAAAACTAACACTGAAACAATTTCTTAAATTGTTCATGTGCTTACCTTAATTTTTGTCCTTATGTTCCTTCCCAGTATGTTGAGAGACATAGCTGCATCTGTTTGCAGAATGGCCCATCTGTGGGTTTTCTGCACTCTTCATGAATGTCTGCCTTTGGCTGTCACTCAGCCTGTCTGATGTCAAAATTCTTCCTTGCAGATGTGGATGAATGTACGAATGGCACGGTATGTGGCAGTCACGGGTTCTGTGAAAATATGGATGGCTCCTACCGCTGCCTCTGTTACCAAGGCTACCAGGACACACAGGATGGGCAAGGGTGTACAGGTGAGTTCATAGGTGCAAGTAGTCACTGCTGCAAAGTTCAAGTGAGCAAAAACAGCACTCCAACAAACTCATTTCACATTTTTGTTTTCTGTCAGTTTTTATTAAAGTTATGCCACCTACTACTAAAATAGGGTTGAGCTCTTCTTCACTCAGTGAACCTTGTGCCAGATGGAAACTTTACTGTGTATCTATTTGATGAAAACCTGTTATTAGGACAAACGAAAGCCAACAGCAAATTAAGCCGAGCCACTTATTTTATTTCTTTTAAAAAACCCAAGAAACCTCCCTGTTTCTGCATGTCAGGACCATTCACAAATATAATAGAATGAGTTTAATACTGTAGCCTATTTAGGTGCTACATCTCTTTAGTCTCTTAGCTGAGTAACCAGGACCCTGCACTACCCCCTGCAGGAAATAACTTCTGGAATGTGGTGCAGCCAGGCTGAATTAGATGGCACCTCCCTAGGCATATTGTGTTTAAACAGGTTTTAACATTAGCTTCCAGCTCCAGGAAAGACACCCATTGCCATGAAATGATGTGGGATTTTTGTAGGTATGTAAATACTGCACATTTCTTTTGTGACTAATAGGTTTCCAGATCTGTTTAGTAGTGATGGCTGGAGAACCATCTGAAGCAGCACAAGTTTGTAGCATAAAATTAATACCAGATCAAGGAAAGGTATTCATTAAGCAATTTCTTCAAGCCAGACGCAGGATGAAACACATTTACCGGTAACAGAGACCTAAATGGAATACCAAACAGAGAGAAGGAACTAAAAGTTTTACAGAGTGTTTGTGTGCATTTTCTAATATATTAAATAGTTTTGTTACAAAATTCTTTGTGCCACTTGGCACTTATTTTGCATACCAAGGCGTGTTTTGTCATACAGTGACTTTTCATGGATGAAAACAATTGAAGCAAAGAAAGTAAAAAAAAAAAAAAAAGGGAGGGGGGAAGGAAAGGATGGTGTGAAACTAAATTTAATTTTGAGTTCCCAGTGAAGTAATTCTGAACCATGAAATAATGCTTTTTTTTCTTTTCTTGTATAAAAATATATAGTATAAAATACTCTTATAAATTTTGAAGCCAGTTTTCAACCAAAAGAATTTCAGGAAAAAGTAAGTTTCTAGTTCCTGACTAGGCAATGTTCCCCAAAAAGACTTATTCCTTGTGACAAGAACCCAGTAAAAACAAAAATCTAAATACATATTTTAAATGCTGAGCAAACTTTAAGTTAAAATGCATATTTGTATAAAAATATATAAAAATCAACATTTATTCAGAAGACTAGATTTTGATAGGCAACAAATTATTCCTACACTCAATTATAGGAATTTCTGAATTGTGATACAGAAATTACTATTTCTGATACTAATCTGCATGATTTCTGTCTACTAATGAGATTCTCTCATTAGTAGACAAAGTAGATTTTCAAATGTCAACTTTAGCAACCAAAAAGAAAGTCAAGTAAAGTGATCCTTGTAGTATTTGGTAATCCTTGTTTAAGCAACAGACAAGTCTTCTATCAAAAAAGCATTTCAGGGTAGGCTAGTTAGCAGGTGTATGGAATCCGGGTTAAAAATATGTGGATTTTTTTGGAGAGAGGAATTTTGCAGTGTTCAGTGGGGGTCCCTGGGTGACCTGGGCATAACTTCTGTGGGTCCCAGAGCAGCCTGTGAGTCCATGTATATGATAGGCATATGGTAGCAGTGGGGCCAGGGAATTCACTGTTTAGTGGTTGTTTACAAGGAAAATGGTATTTTGGGGAGGAAAATTAACTCTCTTTTTTGTGGTGCAGTCTGAATCACGCCATAACCTTTTCATTTTGCTCCTTGAGTTTAGTGAAAGTTTGATAATAAAGTTAAGAAAACAAATTAAATTACTCTGAATCTTAAATCCCAAGAAGAGAATACACAGAAAAAACAAGTATTTAACAATGAGAAACACCAAAAAACTGTGTTCTGGTCTACAAGCAGCACCTAATCAGCACTTACAGTCTATAAACTGTACTGCAATTTTCAGGGGTCTTTATTTCAAAGGACTTAATACTTGTTTATGAATCCACTTACGTATTACTGAGTTTTTAATCCTTCCCCAGAGATCACATCTGTAATCTGGCAGACAATATTGGCACAGATACAGGAGATAAAAGAACAATCAGTAATGGGTCTCAATTGATTTATGTTTCGGATTTTTTCCCCAGATGTGAATGAATGTGAAATGTTGAGTGGAGTATGTGGCGAAGCCCTCTGTGAAAATGTTGATGGTTCTTTCCTGTGTCTGTGCTCTGATGAAAACCAGGAGTATGATCCAATGACTGGACAGTGTCGCTTCCGTACCTCACCAGGTAAAACACCAGCAGATTTTTGCATGCTTGCCGTGATTTCAACTGCACACATAACCATTGGAAGGGCAAAGTTGGTTGAAGTATTGGTGTTGCTCTAACTACAACAGGAAAATTTGAAACTTTGTCATTGTCTTGAAAGTGTGTGCATGAGAGGAGGTTTTTCTAGGATGGAATATGAATCATTATATCATCCAGTGAATCATTAGTGAAAATATAGCAGAAGCACCTTCAAAATGTTATACATCAACAGACTTGGCAGTAATATTGAGCAATTACCACAGTTAAGAGTAAACAGTCTTGTTTGCTGTGCTGTGACAATGAAATGTGATATGGAATCAAGCCTTATGACCTGAATTATTTTGGTTTTTGTTCAAACTTTTACAAACACCCATTAATATGCTTGGACAATGTTTAAGGGAGCATATTATTAAAACCAGAAGTTGTATTTAGTTGTTGTGGATTCACCCCAGATGGCAACCAAGCCCCACGCAGCCACTCACTCACTCCCCCACCAGCAGGACTGGGGAGAGAAATGAAGAGTAAAAGCTGGAAAGCTCATGGGTTGAGATAAAGACAGATTAATAGGGAAAGCAAAAGCCACACACACATGCAAAACAAAACAAGGAATTAATTCACTGCTTCCCATGAGTAAGCAGGTGGTCAGCCATCTCCAGGACAGCAGGGCCCCATCATGTGTAACAGTGACTTGGGAAGACAAAAGCCATCCCTCCAAACATCCCCCTCCTGCTCCTTCCCCTCATTTTATATACCGAGCATGATGTCATATGGTCTGGAATATCCTTTTGGTCAGTTTGGGTTGCCTGTCCTGGCTGTGTCTCCTCCCAACCTCCCATGCACCCCCAACTTCCTCGCCAGCATGACAGAACAAAAAGCAGAAAAGGCCTTGGCTCTGTGTAAGCCCTGCTCAGCAATAACGAAAACATCTCGATGTTATCAGTTCTGTGCTCAGCACAAACCAAAACCACAGCCCTATACCAGCCACTGTGAAGAACTCTATACCAGCCAAAATCAGCACAGTAGTGATATCTTGTTATCATTATCTAGAATTAACCTAAATCCTAAGAGAAGGTTGTTGGGAAAGCAAAAACCCAAACCACTAAATTGTTGTTAGTCTACCTCTGTTGTTAATCTACCTCTATTGTCAGTCACTCTTGAAGTGTCCTTGCCTGGTTTACTCCTGTTTTTCCTACTAGTCCATTGTACTAGATTTGTGAGCTTCTCTTATAGTGTTTTGAGTGTTGAAAATTCTACTGGAAATGCACTAACTGAAAATTAGTTTAGAACTCTTAAACCTGCCTCCACATTTCTACACTGATCCAGTTTGGAGAAAGGATCAAGCCCACAATAAGGAAGAACAGAGTACAAGAAATGAAAGTATTTGCTTGCACAGCGTTTTTTACCCTCCAGAATGAAAATCTTGGTATTTTTTTCTTGTTTTGTTCTTACACTGCAGGCTGATCTAGCTTCTGGACAGCCTTAGAGGAACTGGCTGTAGTGCCAAGGTACTGACTTTACAGCTTCCAGGTTGTGGCTATTTTCTCCTATCACTTCATGGTCTTGCAGACTTGTAAAGAGGGTTGAAATATCCATGACGTAATTGTCACAAGTATTTAGATTACTGAATGTAGCACTCAGCAGCACTGAAGAAGTTGCCTGTGAAATATCATTAACAGCTGATTGATAAATGTTTCGGGCCTGTGAGGAGGTAGTACTCAGGGGAGTTCAGATAGCTGATAAAAGAAAACCAGAACTAAAAAATTAGCAGAGGACCTGAGCCATGTAAAAAGAACTCACGTCCAAGGGACATTTGAGGACATACCCTAACGTTACTGTGGGGAGGAAGGGGATGAAGACCACAGTGTGACCGATAGTACTGTCAACAGATGGATACTCTGCTGTCAGTACTAACTCCATTATGCTGTCGGCAGTGAGCACAGCTTTGCTGTGATCGGTCCGGAAAGTAACTATTGTCCCTTCCCCTCCAGGCTTCATCAGGCCCTAACAAAAACACATGCTTCACCTTTGTCTCTTCTCTGATAAGATCATCAAGATCTCTTATAGGAGACCAGAAGGACCTAGTGAGAAGTACTTTACACCATCTGGTCTTGAACTAGAATAAGGCAAAATGGCAGTACTTGGAACAGGGACCTTACTATTCTCTTTTCTTCCAAAGTAAAAGGGGAAAAGACTGTTGTTAGTTCTCTTAATTATTGCTGTAAAGAATGCTGCAATAGCCGCACATTCTCTCTGGATTTGACAAGCCACGTACTCAAGTCAGGCGTGGTGCTTCCAGAGGTCCCGTGTTGCATATGGACATCATCTGTCAGCATTAGTTTGCACCATGCTTATGAAAGGCAGAACTTAAAAGCCAGAAAGGAAGAACTTAATCTGCGTTATCCTGTTGCAGATATTGACAGTTCAGCCTGGTTTACTCAGCTCTTGTTTATTTCTCATTCTGTATTTTTGTGCACATAAAGAAGTCTTTGTCCACCTTGTATGAAGTGCAAGTAGGTGATGTTTGTTCAAATGTTACTTTAATTTGGGACCTTTGTTCTATGTGGTTAAAGGTTGTTAGATTTGTGGAGTGCTGTGTGTTCACACTTTACTTGCCCTTAGGGCTCTTGAGACTTCCTTTTATTTAGATTTCACTTGCTGGAAATTTGTCTATTGTTAGCTGTGTCTTGAAACAGTCCTCCCAGTGTATGTATCAGGAATTCAAGCCCGTATTGTCACTTTCCAGTCAAAAAACCCAAAAAAATGCAAAAAATTGTGCAAGGCTTGATTGTCCCGTTCCCCTCTTGTCTGCCCTGCCATTCATAAAATGCAGGAAATGTTTCAGAAGGAAGAAAAGATAAAGGAGGAAAGAACTTTATTCTGTAGGAGATGAAAATCTGCTGTTCCATACATCTTCGTGCCTAAGAGAAAAAAAATGCATGCTATCGGTTGAAGTCTTCTCATTTATTCTTTTAACAAACTGTATAAAGCCATTTGTGATTAGTTTCTAGCAAGTGCCAAGCTCGATGCAGTTCAAGTAATAATCTATGTAATTGTGGTATTAGTTGTTGCATGTTGTAGTATACATTTAAACTGCTGATATGGACTAATATACTACTAACATGTCTCATGATGTTGAATCCAGAAGCTATAATAGATAGTGTATATTTGAGGGTTATAACAGGTATGTCTTGGGGTGGCATGCCAAAAGTTGAAATGTTTCAATACCAAAGCTTGCAGAGATACAACATCATTGGCATAAGGGAAACCTGGTGCGATGAAACTGTGCCTGGAGTGCCACGTTGGATGGTTACAGGCTCTGCAGGCAAGGCAGGTGAGGCAGGGAGGTGGAGTATGTAATGGAGGGCCTGGGATGTATGGAGCTTACGTTTGGTAATGGTATGGTTGAAAGTCTCTGGGTAAGGATTAAGGGACAAACAACATGGATGTCATCGTGGGAGTCTGCTATAGACCACCTAGCCAGGACAATGACACTGATGAATTGTTCCTTGATGGAAACCTCCAAATCAACTTCCCTTGTCCTTTGGGGGGACTTCAACTTGCCAGATGTTAACTGGGAACAACAAACAGCCAGCACAAACAGATCCAGAAGATTGCTAAAACACCAGGATGCTAACTTCATGGTACAGGTACTAAGGGAGCCCACTGGGAAAGATGCACTTTTTGATTTGTTGCTTATTAACAAAGAGGGTCTCATGAGTGAGGTGGTGATTGATGGCTGTCTTGGAGACAGAGACCATGAAGCAATCAAGTTTAAAATCTGGTGACAAGAGGAAACTGCCAGCCTCCACTCTTAAGATACGAGGATAGCACACTTCAGGCTTCTCAGGGAGCTAGTTAGCAAGGTCCCCTGAGAAAATGCTTTTGAAGGTGCTGAGGTCCATTCAGTGATGGTTACTTTTTAAGCACCACTTCCTAGGAGCACACGAGCAGGCAAAATCAGTCCCCCCTGCACCTAACCAACCACCAGCACAAAATTTGAGGCTGCCAAGTAACAGTTTATAAATTTGATCCAAAAGGTTCCTTAAGGCTAAAAATTTGGTGCATGAGTACAGATTCTAGATTTCCTAAACGTTACAGGCTTTCTAATTGTTAAGACTTAAAAGGAATCTTCATATTTGTATTATTTTTTATATCAATATGTGCATGGTTTTCCAAGATAAAACATGATCTGAATTTCAGTTGTCTATGGACAAAGTCTTAGCTCTAAGTTTTAAATGTTCATCACTTGCACTAATCCCTGAATTGTACATATGCATGTATATGTATATGCATGGTACACACACGTTAGGTGTTGTAGCTTGTCACATATGGAGTCAATTGAGAAATCCAAACAAGTACACCCTGACAATAGGCACTTACCAATATGTTTTTACTGTATTTTTGAAAATTAGTTTCTGAAAATGTGTTACTCAAGCTGTTTGCTCTGGGTCATCTGAGTCTTTGTTGAGTTTTTAGAAGTCATGAAGTTACAAGGAGTATTTTTCATTTTTTAGCCACCAGCTTTCTGATTGTACCTGTGAGTAAGTGGTTTTGGTACACTGATGCAGTATTTAAGATCCCATCAGTTCTATGTTTTGTTTTTCTCAGATCACAGTTGTTAACAGGACACTATTTAGGCAAATATTTCATTGTATGCTGAAGTCTAAGCATATGCTAACCCATATTGTCCACTGAATCTTATATTACTGATGCATGTTTTTGCATCAAACATATGCTGAAGCATATTATTGGATCAAGGTTATGCTAACATATATAAATCTATTTCTAGTAAATACTTCAGAATCCAATCTAGGAGCAACTATACAGAATTTCTCTCATAGGCTGTTAATAGTTATATCAAAAATGTGGTAATATTATTTTCCTTTACTAGCATGCGTTAGGTAGAGAGATGTTTTACATTTTATAACAAAAAACAGAGCAATGATACGAAAAATAATTTTCTATCGTATTTTGTCAACATACTTAGTGAAATCACTTTCAAAGCCAGCCTGTTTACTAAATGGTTAATAACCTATGAGAGAGAAATTATAAACTTGTAGACGTAGATTGGTCTTGGTTAAAAAAACAAAAGGAGAAAGGTTTGTATCTCATTTGCTTTCCAAACATTTTCATGACGCCTTCTTGACTAACCCTCACTTACAGCTGTGTAAACAACAGCCATTTAAGCTACTGAACAGATAATGGGAGGAGAAACCAACTTGTATGTAAAATGGGAGTAAACAAGGACATGATGAGACTGTCTCCCCTTCCTCTGATAAACAGCATGAAAATGGCCATGCTTTCTCTTCTGATGAAGATTTGGCTTTGATTCAGTTAGACAGATGGCAAATGGCCAAGGAAAGTGTATGAATTGGTGACTGAAGTACTGCTCTCTCACCTTGGAATGGGAGATTTAGTTCAGCTGTGTTTCTGACATGATAGTCTTAATATAGTTCCTATTGGCTAGCAACTGATACCACAAAACCACCTCAGTTGATGAAATTCAACACACTATGGAAAATCGTAATTATCAGATGAGGGTTGACCACAGGCTAAACTAACAAAGCTGAAATAAGCACCCAGCTGGGTGTATCCTTTAATGTACAATTTAGTTATATTGGCAAAAATGCAAAGCTTGTAGGTGGCAACATTATACTAAATTTGAATGGAGGTGTCTGCCAGCCCTTCAGCCTCCCACAACTGAAGTCACTTTTCTGAGGAAATCAGAAATAAATCCAATTGTCTGTGTCTAATTAGAAACCAAAAGAACTGTTACACATGTTCATGCTATTGAAGTGCGATAGTAGGCAATCCATACTGGCATTTTTAAACCTGCTTTTCTCCAAACGGATCTAGTATTTG
This sequence comes from Corvus moneduloides, assembly GCF_009650955.1. Lineage (NCBI taxonomy): Eukaryota > Metazoa > Chordata > Aves > Passeriformes > Corvidae > Corvus > Corvus moneduloides. The sequence continues at coordinate 84,678,712 of NC_045478.1, read as the reverse complement.
CATGCCCAGTAAAGTTGCCTTGCTCCATCTGCTTTGGGGAACGTGGGTGGGCAGTGATAATAGGATTGAAGTAGCAAGAGCTGGAGTTCATTTAATTCCTTTAGCATTTGTTGGACATCAGTATCTTCTAGTTCCCACCTCACAAACACTTTTTAAGTGGGATCTTAGAACCATTGTTTAGGTTGCAGAAGATCATCTAGACCAACCCTTAACCCAGCACTGCCATTTTCACCACTAAACCATGTCTCCAAGTGCCACATCAACACATTTTTTGAACATTTCCAAGGATGGTGACCTGAGCACTTTTCCTGGGCAGCCCGTTCCAATGCTTGACCACCCTTTCTGTGAAGAAATTTCTCCTGCTATCCAATCTAAACCTTCTCTGGAGCAACTTGAGGCCATTTCCTCTCATCCTTTCACTTGAGACATGGCAGAAAAGGCCATCCCTCACCTCACTACAGTGTTTCAGGCAGTTGTAGAGTGTTAAGGCCTCCCCTGAGCCTCCTTTTTCCAGGTTTAACACCCCCAGCTCCCTCAGCCACTTCTCACAAGACTTGTGCTCCAGAACCCCCCCAGCTCCATTGCCCTTCTCTGGGCTTGCTCCTGCACCTCAATGTCCTTCTTGTACTGAAAGACCTAAAACTGAGCACAGGATTTGAGGAGCAGCCTGACCAGTGCCAAGAAGGAGTATCTCTACCCTGGTCCTGCTGGCCACACTGTTGGTGATACAGGCCGGGATGTCATTGGCCTTCTTGGCCCCGAGCACATGCTGGATCATGTTCAGCCGGCCATCAACCAGCACCCCCGGGTTCTTTTCCTCTGGGCAGCTTTCCAGCCACTCTGCCCCCAGCCTGTAGAACTGCCTGGGGTTGTTGTTGCCCAAGTGCAGGACCCAGAATTTTTCCTTCTTGAACCTCATACAAGTGGCCTCAGCCCATCAATCCAGCCTGTCCAGATCCCTCTGCACTCCAGCAGATCAACGTTTCCACCCAACTTGGTGACCTACTGCAAAGTGACTGCAGGTGCCCTCGATGCCCCTTGATAAACATATTGAACAGGACCGGCCCCAATACAGAGCCCAGGGGAACGCCAGTGGTGACTGCTGCCAGCTGGATTTAGATCCATTCACTACCACTCTCTGGGCCTGGCCATCCAGCCAGTTTTTTACCTGGATTCTCCTTCCTGTTATATATAGATGCGTTTGTATATATATATATATATATGTATATACACATATATATATATATACATATATATATATATATATGCTTTCTTATATTTGCTTATCTCCCACGAACTGGGACCTCCCTAGTTAGACAGGATTGCAGTGAATGATGGAAAGTGCCTTGGTGAGTATTTCTGCCAGCTCCCTTAGTACTTCAGGTGGATCCCATCCAGCCCCATAGACCTGTGAGTGTCTACATGGCACAGCAGGTCACTAACCATTTCTTCCTGGACTGTGGGGCTTCATTTTGCTTCCCATCTCTGTCTTCCAGTTCAAGGGCTAGGTACCCTGAGGATAACTTGTCTCGCTAATAAGGACTGAGGCCAAATAGGCATTAAGTACCTGAGTCTTTTCATTATTCTTTGTCACTATGTTTTTTCCCTGCATCCAGTAAAGGATTTGTAAAAACATGTTTTGTTGTCTTTAACAGAAGTAGCTAGATTAAATTCTAGTTGGTCATGAGCTGTTCTAATTTTCTCTCTGCACGACCTGACATTCTCATAGTCCTCCTTGCCTTTTGTTTCAAAGGTGATTCTTTTTTTTTCCCAAGTTCCAGCCAAAGCAGTCTGTTCAGGCAGGCTGGTTATCTTCCCTCGTGTCTCATCTTTCAGCACATAGGGGTGGCTTGCCTTTGCACATTTAAGATTTTCTTCTTAAAGTACATCCAGCCATCCTAGGCTCTTTTGCCCTTCAGGACTGCTGCCTTAGGGAGTCTCTCAACCAGTCACCTAAAGAGGTGAAAGTCTGCCCTCTGGAAGTCCAAGGTGGCAGATCTACTGGCACCCCTCCTTACTTTTGAAGAATCGCAATCACTATAATTTTCTAATAGCTTTGCCCAAGACATCCTCTGACCATCACATCACTCGCCAGCCCTTCTCTGTTCACAAACAGCAAGTCTGGTGGGGCACCTCCCCTGGTGGCTTCCTCACCAGGTATGTCAGGAAGTTCTCTTCACACACTCCACGAATCTCCTAGACTGCTTCCCCTCTGCTGTCTTGTATTTCTAGCAGACGTCTGATATGCTGAAGTCTGCCAGAACAATAAGGGCCAGGGATTGCAAGACTTGTCCCAGCTGCTTCCAGAATATTTCATCTGCCTCTCCATCCTGGCTGGGTGCTCTATAACAGACTCCCACCAGGATACCTGCCTTGTTGGCCGTGCTCCTGATTCTTACCCATAAGCACTCAACCCTATTGTCATCATTGTTCATCTCCAGACAGTTGAGACCCTTCCTAACACACAGGGCTACTCCACCATCTGTCTTCCCTTGCCTATCCCTTCCCAAGAGTTTAGAACCATCCTTTGCAGTGCTCCAGCTGTGCAAGTCATCCCACCGTGTCTCTGTGGTAGCAACTCAGTTACAGTTTTCCTACTGCACCATGAAACCAACATTTGCTGCAGTAGCATCTTGAAATGCACTGTCACTCTATAAAATAGAGGGTCTGGTTCCTGCTTCAATAGCTGTATTTCTTGAGAAATGTCTCAAGGCTGGCTTATTGTACAAGAGCCTGGACAGAAATTAATGAAATCTCGAAGAATGAAAAATCAGCCAACATGCAATAATTTTAATAGGTTTCTTGTGAGTTAAACATTTGTTAAGTACCAAGCATAGAGAATTTCTCTAGATAAAAATGAAGTTAACTAGTTGCCTCAAGATTTATCTATCTCAAGTTCCTTAATAAAGTTTTGGGTTTGATTAATAAATGTGGGCGCATGTAGATTTGGAACTTGGTTACTTTACTGATGGCCTGCAAAAAGTTTCCCATATTGGTCAAGTGTGAATAACAATTTTATGTGTTAGTTCACACTTCTGAGCCCTTGATGATAATTTTTGTGAAGTGAAATGTTACGTACACAGAGTTCTGTGAACACAGAAGCTTTAAATAGCTGTTTCTTTTCAAAATCACTTTTTGGTGTACTTTAGGAGTGCCTTGCTTTAGAAAGATCTTTGACTATTAATACGGTCTTTTATTGGATCTATGGGACAGACTATTTTGCCTCCAGTCCATATAAATATTGTGAGAGGACCCACTCAGTGCTCAAGGCAATAAATTTGCCTTCTTGGCTGGATGCCTATTTTAAAGTAAAACACAGAGTCAGTTAACTTGACATCTGCATTATATTCCTCTGCTTACCATGGAGTCAGTAAGTTACTTTTGCAAAAATCATAAAGGGCATTATATTCGAATATGTAGCATGCTTTTTTACCAGAGAAATAAAAGGGGGCTGTAAATGCTCATTCTTTTGAAAATTGGGTCTTTACATTTCATGCCTTAGCTCCTTTATCTGAAAAAAGGAGGTTGTAATGTTTGCTTACCTCTATGAAGAACTTTTGGATTCATATGTGAAGAGCATCGTGTCAATAGCTGGGCATGGCCGTTAGATAGCGGAACATGAGAGCGGGTGCTTCATGCATTGCTTGAAAATGATAGAAGTGCAAATTGGAGGAATCCTTTTATGGTCAAGTTGGAGAACAGGTCTGAAAAAGTGAAAGGAAAGTTATCAACTCTCATCATTCATTCTAAATATTCAACCAAATTTGTAGTTAACCATTTTCTTCTCTACTCTTCTGATCTCCTGTAAAAGTGACTAATTTCATGTGTCATCTTGTGTGGTTTATGTTTTCTTTTCTGCCTTAGAATTGCCAGTAGAGGTTGATCAACAGGAAGATGGAAAGAAGGAGTGCTACTACAATCTGAATGATGCTAATTTCTGTGACAACGTGCTTACATCCAATGTAACCAAACAAGAATGCTGCTGTACCTTGGGTGCTGGTTGGGGTGATAACTGTGAAATCTTCCCATGTCCTGTCATTGGAAGTGGTAAGAGGAGGCCTTCTGTCCCTTTGCAAGCTTTTGAAGCATTGTGTTTATGTTAACAGAGTGTGCTTTGCCTTTAGAGAAGGCTTGCCCATTGAATCCCATATTCTGTAGTATTTAGTCATGACTTATCCATAGGAGCCCTCCACAGAGGAAAGAGTGGTAAGAATAATTCATACCTGGTGTAAATCCATTGGCTTCTGTGCAGTTGCCCTAGGGTTAAAAAGAGCCTGTTACTGAATAATGTTAGCTCCAACTGATTTTAAGCAAATATGGATTCTCACAAAAGCTTTTTCCAGATGCTATGGTAACATGTTAGATTTTTTCCACAAGCTGGAAAACAAAGGTAACCATGACAACATTTTAAAGTCTGCAGCTATTTTTTGTAACACTATTTCTACAGCACTGCAACTTACTGATATATATTATGACATTAGTTTTACATTTTGCAACTTACTGAACAATTCAGTTAATAATGTTGTCTGTAGACCATTGTTTAACCTCTAAGTATTAAATTAGACAAACATAGCCATGTGATATTTGTCACAAATTTTGAAAATAGTACTTGAAACATAAACATAAATGGCTGAAATTCAGAATCCAGATGGAAAAAATCACATAAGAGAGAACACGTGTGAACTTTCTGAGATTAAATGCTAAAGATTACTTTTCACACAAATACATCATCACGTTTAATTCCTGTTTTAACTGTACCTTATAATTGGTGAAACTGAAATGAAATGCATAATGAAAAAGGGGCCTCTCTGCTTGGATAAGTTTGATTTTGTATAGTCTCCAAGACACTTGAAATAATTTCTCTCTGTAATGCACACCATGTTCTCCTGTTGCAGTCAATTAGTGTTTTTCCTGTATGAGGACTGAAGAATGTGGACAGGGGTTTGTATCTCAGTCGGGGTATGCCTATATTACAGCTTGCAGCATAGCTCAGAGAGGCCCATGCTAGCTTTAATTAAGATAATTTGGCTACCGGTATTGTTATAACTGCAGTGCACCATGAAACCTAGTAAGGACTACATTCTCCTGCCAAAGAGCAAGAAAAATTAGTTTGCCTGGAGCTCTGTGATGCTGTGGGCACCCTAGCTAGGTTTGTGAAAGCTAGCTCTGCAAACTGAGAGCAGGGGAAAGTCAGGCTGTGGCATTTAACATCCCCCATTAAGCTAAAGGTGTGTATGATTGCCTGATAGATGCAAATAAGGCAGATATCTCAAAGTACCCTGAAACACGTAACACTACGTATGTGAATACCTTTTTCTTAACAACATAATTTTTTATTTTCTCTCTCTCCCAGCTGAATTTACTGATTTGTGTCCTGAAGGAAAAGGTTTCATTCCCTCTGGAGAATCATCTTACGGGCTTCTTGCTCAGAATTACAAAGGTCAGTACTGACATGTATTAAGTTTAATTATTTCAGAAGTTCTGGTAGTTGATTGACTAGAAATGTGAGCCAGGAATGTAAACATACTAATTCAAATTTTATTAGGTGATAAAAACAGTTTGTAGTATGAAACATTACTGAAAAGCATCATTTTACAGATTGTTAAGAATGTCAATTACACAGTCTCTGTAATATTCTGGTTTAATTTCTGCTGTGAGAATAGGTGCTGAGACCACAAACCACAAATACTCATTTACATATGGAATACAATGCCAGTTTAAATTTGTAAATATATGTATGGGGAGTTGGAAGAGAGGAGAGAGTTCTGTTAAACATTTGGCCTCTAAGGGAGAATGAATATAAAAACTGAAGAGAAGTTCGGCAATGATATTTTCATTACAGAACTTCATGGAATAATTACTGGTGGTAGTTCAGTGGTAGTAGAGGAATCAGTGTCATAGAAGTTGGAGGATGTTGGTGGGAGGGACCTGGCGTCACCAAGAAGGAAAAGTGAGATCAGCAAAATTTCTTTTCAGGTTTCAGAAGTAGCCATCAATATCAATAATTTGTAAGACTGTCACAGAGCTCATCTTAAAGTCTCTGAGAGTATTTTTGTTCAGGGATTGTTTGAGGGTGTTGTTTATCTTTGCAGATCTAAGATTTCTGTGTATATTCACAGTGGGGGTTTGGAAGTTGCTGTGTGTACAGCATGTCCAAATGCATCTCAGATAAAATCTGTGTTGTTTTGTGCTACCTCAGGGTAGATAATATCTCTAGCTGCTATAAATACTGAAATGTGGAAATAGTTCATCTGGAAGTATCTTCCACAAATCCCTGCCATAGTAAGGCTTTTTCTGTTTTCAGTAAATTTATGTTGTAAAACCTTAGGAATGCCACAAAGGACAAACACTAAATAGATAAATAACTTTTACTAATGTGCTGTTTTCGTAATGTGATCTTTCTCTGTTACACTAACTTCAATGTTACTGTTGCTTTTCTCCACAAGCTTTTGCTTGTAAGAGCAATTCCTGTTTTCTTATTGGAATTATCTGTCAGAAGTGAATAGCCTGCTAGCCTTCCTTGGCTTTGCTTCCAGGCTTTCCCATTTTTCTCCAGACACAAATCCATGTTCCACAGGAAAAAGACAGATGTGTACATGACATTTCTTATTAATCTTTGCATTGTTCTTGCTGCTAAACAGTCAAAATATTTAATGTTTATAGCTGCTAAGTGGCTGGAAGAGTGGCTGTGAAAATAAATTGTTTTCTAGATCTTCCAGTTCTTCTGGAAAAAGGAATGATTCACCTTTAAAACTACTGTATAGCTGGAAATTACAGCTTTGGGATAAAATCTGTGTTGCCCCAGAATAAATGGGGAGTAAATATATAGAATACAGTGGATTAAAACAATTGGTATTGAGAGAAGAATGACCTACTTTAAGTTGTGCTTTTTATTGCCATTTTTACTACCAACCTAGCTTTAACAGACTATTCTAAGTAGGTTTAGCAAATGAAAAGTAGGCTGGAAAAAAGGAAGTGAATAGAATTCCAACAGTAACAAATACATAAATACAAGACTGGGAAAAAATGTGTACAACTGTGAAAAGCTATATATGAGCTGGCATATATTTTCTGTGAAACCTCCCTGAAAACATTTAGCCTCATTTGAAAGTGTGGTAGATTCTCTTTGTCAGCCATCGCTGCTTCTATAGTGTTTGCCGCCCTGTGTTCGGCAACTGACACAGTTGGTCCTATGTGGGGGAAGGCTGCACTGAAGCTGTGCTTTGAAAAACAAAGCCATGAGCAGTGCAGATAGGAAAGCTTCCTGCTGTGCACAGCAGAGTCACCAAACTCTATGCAAAGAGAAGACCAGTCACAGAATCCATCCATAAGCATCGCTGCTTAGTTAGTCTTGTAATCAGGTGGTGTGCTTAAATTAGATCCATGGTGGGAATACCTTTCAGTAAAGCAAATTATGTGGGAAAATACAGGCCATATTGTTCATCTGTTTTGCTTGCAGCCAAGAGCAATGTGATACCAAAGGAAAGAAAGGGAAACAGCAGATTATTGCAGTCTCTCTGTGCCACGGGACTTAATTCTGACAAGGGGAAGTAACAGTCCACCAAGTCTTCCTTTTCCATTCTGGCTACATTGCCTCTTCCACACCAGTTGTCTGAGGGTTTTGTTTTTTTCCTGTGGATATCTGTGCTCCTGGGACTTTCTGTTTAAACTGAAGTTTGCTTGAACAGAGAAGTGTGTAGGATTTATTCCATCTTTCTTCTCTATGTGGCATCATAGTAACAATGGTAACACAGCCTTTAATGTTTTCTCCCCAGATGCTGATGAATGTCAACTCTTTGGACAAGAAATCTGTAAAAATGGCTTCTGTTTGAATACACAGCCAGGTTATGAGTGCTACTGCAAACAAGGCACATACTATGACCCTGTTAAGCTCCAGTGCTTTGGTAAGTTTATTTAAAGTGGTCTTGTCACTATAATGGTATGCAGATGGGCAAAAGAAGCAGACTTGTACAGCAGGATTCCCATCAGAACTGTGGCATTCCCAGTAAGGGGAGAAACACTGGGCCTCTGAACTCCTGTAGCAGCTTTGTGAGATGCATTGGGTCATTTCCCTTCCTTCTGCTTGGCTGAGCAGCAATTCTGGATGACATAGCTGTGGCATGTAGAGCAGGGTTTGCTTTATTTTCCTCCTTTTACAGTAAATTACTCCCAGGAGTTTGCATCTCCAGCAGCCCTTTGTGCTCCTTTGAGCGCATAGTCAAGAGCTGGTGCCAGCCTTAATGCAGGCAGCACAAAGTGATCAGAGGAGGCTCCCTCCTTACATGCACACTGCTGCTTCACTCTGCCAAGGTACAATTTAGCCTTCTGTTCTTTGTATGTGGGGTGAGCAGTGAAAACCTGTATGTTGAAGCTCACCTTTCATTGGGTAAGTGTTCTGGGTTTACTATACTAAATCAAATTAACACAGATTATTTTTTGTTTTGTTTCAAGGACAGACATTTTCCACAAGGAGTTAATATGCAATGTGAAATTACAGTTGAGGTCATTGATAAGCTCATTTTAGCCTGCACAACCTTGTACTCCTTTGGTTCTGGTATTCAACTGAAAATTCCTCAGGACTATGACCCTGGCTTTTGCTTTGTAAGCAGAGAACTATGTATAATGTGCAGAATAGCATAATGAAAGGAAGTAATTTTTGCAACTGCAGTAAGAGAGCCTTTCACCTTGGGATTCTATGATTGTTCTTTACAAAGGGTGGGATTTTTGCTGATTAAATGTAATTTATCTGAAATGGCCTGCTCTTCCCTTTGAGCTAAATTTCAGCTTTTGCTTTCCAAGACAAACTAAGAAATATAATTGCCATGGCTACGTAAGGTGATCCCTTCTTCTGACAAGCTCATGAAGAATCACTAAGAGTATGCCCACCTCTAATGCCCGCTGGTACTGTCCTAAAGGGAGACGAATGTGGGAAGCAGTGGCAGCTATGCTGGCACTCCAACCCCCCCCAGCAAGCCTCCTCATCCTCCCTAGTACTCCTCCCTACTAGCTCCCTAATACTTGAGGATCAGACGTTAGCATCCTTCAGATGTCTGAACTTCTCCTTGAGCACAGACAGGATTTTGTTGCCAGCAATGGGTATTTGTGGTACTTAACAGAAGGCATGCAGGGAAGTCTGCTCCTAACATAGGAAAATATAAACATAGATTAACACAATGCAAATACTTTGTGCTGGCTCTCCTTGATACATTTCCTTCCATTTTAAAGACACGGATGAATGTCAGGACCCAAACAGCTGTATTGATGGCCAGTGCATAAACACAGAAGGATCTTACAACTGTTTCTGTACACACCCAATGGTTTTGGACGCAACAGAAAAGCGATGCATCAGACCAGCAGATTCGAGTGGTATGATCCGTTATACATATTACTGAAGTGAGTACACCTCTACGAGGTGCTGCTGACATGGCTACAGACCTGAAGTCTAAGCTTAGACTGGGTCATCCTTGGATGAGCCTGCTCTTCTGGAGGATTTTGGAAGGCAATGCTTGGACCATCGTCTGTTGATCCAGAAGGCATTGTGATGTAGAACTCCACAGTTTCCACTTTGCCTATACAGACAGGATATTGCTGGAAGTATTGTGAGATTAGGCTCGGGCTGAGGAGTCTTCAGCCAGTTCACCAGCTCTGCATCTGCCTAGTCCAGCCTTGTAGGTAATGAGGCACAGCCCTCTTGCTGTCTCAGTAAGGCTGGGGTTTGGCTGCAGGCTAAGTCTCAAGATTCAGTTCTACCAAAGTAAAATAAAAACAGGAATGACAGGATATAGGAGAAAATAGCTAAAATTGTATGTGTGCTTTCAACTGATTAACATTGAAGGTGCATTGAGCTCACAGTTTCAAGCTGCGGGCTTCAACATCACAGTTAAAGTAATGTTTTTGTGTGTTATTTTAATTTCAGAAGACACTGATTTCAGAAAAAAATGTTAGATATTATGAAATTCTTAGAAATGTCTCAGAAATCCAGAGCATTATGCAGTGTGCACAGCTTTGTCTATGCCACTCATGTCTTCAAAAAAATTGTTACAATGGGTTTGATTTAATGCTGGCACTGTATAGCCATAAATCCAGACCTCTGGTTCCTGCAACTTGCAGTGAATTTTCCTGAGATGCTTCTATGAAAGTAAATAGGAATATAGACTGAATGTGTGCTTTAGCCACTCCAAGTTATAAGGCTGATACTTTTGAGGAGTAATGTGGTCATCCTGTTGCCTGGAACTGTGAAAGAACCACAGCATTTCTGTTGTTCAATCTTCAGTTAAACAAACCAAGAGCAGGATTGTCCTTTTGGTTCATCTCGGATGTGAAAAGAATACAAGGGCCCAAAGGGTCTTCTGTCGTGAGGCATTCGGGCTGACAAGGCAATGATCATCTTGGCCAGCACAAAGCACTCAAGCCTTGTACTGCTACTGGCAATGTCCCCCTCACGCAGAGGGGAAAGGGGCAGGCTGGTTCCTTTGCTGCCAGCAGAGTTTGGAGTTTGTTGCAGAGACCCACTGCTGCTTTTCACTGCGTGTTCTGGCAAGCTCTTAGAATAGGTATCTAAATGGTGATCACCTTCATGCTTTCAGAACTCAGTTTTACTCTTGAGCAAGGTTTCAGTTCCGTACTCACCCATGCATAATGTAAAAATGCACAGACAATAGAAGAATAGATAGAACATAAATAGAAATGCACAGACAAAACAGAACCTTGGTTTGTGACAACACTTATTTTTCACTCTGTGTTGGAACAAAATCAAAACCTTGCAGATGTCTTCACAAAACAATTGTACTGAGATTTTTACATTCCAAGTAGAAGACTAAGTTTACAGTTCCTCTCCTTCCAATCAGCAGTGATCAAAACTTGCTGCAACTGGGAATGGTTTCTTCTGAAATCTGTGTTGAAACTATTATGCCTCTGAAATATTCCAGCCTTGACAAAAATACAGATTTTTGTTAATGTTCCTAAGAATGTGACAGTAGTTCACAGCAGTATTCTGTCTCTAACAATAGCTGTAAGTGGATGATTAGAGACCAGGAGGGCAGATAAACAATACTTCTCTTCACCCTCCCCAGCACTCTCTCAGCCTCCAGCTATTTTCAGCTCAGGGGATTTCCTGAGACTGATGTAGTTTGTCTGTTTAGTTAATGGGACTCTCTCTTCCAAGTATTTGTCCAGTCTCCCAGGGAGCCCATGTAAAATTTTTTGTTCAGCTCTGCCCTAGTTGTAAAAGTTCGTTCAGATGCCATTGACGGCAATATAAGAAAAGCAAAATAGCAACTTTTAAAGATCCATTATGTGGATGGAGTTCTCCAAACATTCACCTCTGTCCCAAAGCTGGTTTTTGTCAAGCTCTGTTAACTTCCATGGGAGCCGAGCTGAATCAGTGTTAAGTGTTCAGCAATGACTATGATTTAGAAAGATTTATTTCTTGGGTGTCCAACCCAATGTGCTTTTAAATTGGGCTAATGTGACAACTCAGAACCTTTCAAGATTTTTGCAAAGCTGAACATTCAAGTGATGAGCCACCTCAGGCACTTAAAAAAGTCATGACTTCTAAGCTTAAATTTGTATTCAGTGAAGTCTGTAAAGCTAAGTTATTCTTCTAATCTAAGTTAATAAAATTTTTCAGTATGCCAGTGTCTTATTTAAATAACAGTGCTGTGATTATTACCTTATCCTGTCTTCTCCATCAGAACAAACTGAAGAAGCTGAGGTCTACCAGGACCTTTGCTGGCAGCACCTAAGTGACGATTTTGTCTGTAGTCGACCACTGGTGGGAAAGCAGACCACGTACACGGAGTGCTGCTGCCTGTACGGTGAAGCCTGGGGCATGCAGTGCGCGCTGTGTCCCATGAAGGAGTCAGGTGAGGAGATGTGTGTGTCGGCTCTTGGAACGAAATCTGAAATACTTCATCACTTTAATCCCTTGCATTTGTACCTGCGCCAATAACATAAGAACAAAAAACCCCTAGCCCCTCAAGTTAAGGGAAATGGGTTGCCAATAAGGACTGAAGAATTTCCACGGAATATAATTTAGTGTTAAAAAGAAAGCTGACAGTCGTATTTTTAAAATACTATATTTTGTTTACGTGTCTGGAAATCAGATGCTGTTCCATGACATTTCAGGTAAAGGTGCTATTTGTGGTGACTACAAAAGCTAGATGGATACAGAGAGAAGTGTCATTGACACACAGATTTATTTCTGGGGACTGGAGAAGGGGCCAGGGGAAGCAGCATGGGTATATGTCATGCTCTGCCTGAGATACATCAGCCCTGGTATACACAGTCTGGTACAATACTAACTTCTTCCCCCTTGTATAAACTATTCCAATGCCTGGTTTGGATGTGGCTTTCTTACTATGTGTCTTTCAGTAACATGTCTTCCCATGTAGGAATACCATCCTGCACTGGTAAAGCATTTTACTGTGCACATTCCTGGATTTTCTCTTGGGCCTGTGTTACTCCAATGATAATGTTATGGCTAAAGCAATACATGTTTTACTTGTAGCAAAAAAACAGGAATTAAAAAACTACACAGAGAAGCTCAGTGAAGCATCAATGTGGTTGTTTCTGTCTGCTTGGGTTTTATGCTTTTATAGTTTACTTGCAATGTCCCTGAACCTGTTCTTAGATATCTTTACTTGTTTGAGTTTGCTCTGGAAATGCAGCAACTGAAAAAAAACCACCTGATTTTGATGATGTTGGCTGGAGTAACTGCTGGCTGATGCTTACCCCAGAAAGAGACTGAAGAAGAAAAACAGGGCATGACAGCAGCTTGATTTATAAGATACGGAAATCTCTGAAATGTCTTTGTCAGAACAAATCTTATATGAGGGCATCAAAACTGCTAGAATAACAAATGCAATGGAAGAAATGTAATAGTAAGAAATATACAGGGCAATAGCTAATAGCAAGAATCATTGCTGTGACCTGCAACTCCTCAGGTGGAAAGATGGAGCAGATTAAAGGAGTTTTGCTTTGTACAAAGTTCATTGCATGGTGAGAGTGACCCATGTGTGTCGTGCAAGCATGCAATCCTGAGAGAGGGAAGAAAAGCTGTTCCTGTTAGAGGGAGTTCAGTTAGGTACAAGATTTACTTCTGGAGATTTCTAGCTAGTTACAATTAAAGCAGGATAAATCTGCAAAGGAAGAGAGAAGGACCACCAACATAGTCAGGGGAAGAGAACCTGCCTCACAAGGGAAGATGAAAAATTCCAAACATAGATGCAGAACAAAGGCTGCAAATTCTAAGACTCTCCACTACAGCACAATTATGCAGAATTCCCAGGAACTTTTTAATTAAATGAAAGTGCTGATATGAGGAAGAATTGGAACAATTTCAGTCTGAAAATATTAGACGTATTCTGATCATTAAGAACACAGGATTCTGGAGCCTCAATCCTGTGCCAACAGTGGGATGCAAATCCCCACTAGCTGTATGAAGAAAATAGGGAAATTCATTAAAAAAATTACATGGAGGTTCCCAATGGATAACATCCTAAACATCGGTTGGATGATCCTTAGTCAAAGCTGAAGAGCATTACGTTGGATAATAAAATCTTTCTCCCTCCAGACATGAGATAACTTTTATGTAATGTTTCATTTGCATTGAGAGGTATCTGCTTTAACTGAAAGTATGAGGCATACTTTGATCCTAAATATTTTAAATTATCCTTATAGATTGGAACATAGCTAAAAATAAAAGCATATTGAATGTTTATTATGTCAGAATAAACATACCAGCTCACATTTCTTAGAGGAGATGGTATGTGCTCACTTGTCCTCACACACATGTGCACTCACCCACACAGAAACCTGGAAGCCTTTCTCTGCGTTCAGGAACGTTTACCAAGAAAAATTTAAAGCTGACTGAACTGAATAAATGATTCATTTGACATGTCTTAAGTCTGTAGCACTTAAAGTGATATCATTGGCTCAAGAGAGTGCTTTCACACCTCCAGGCCAGCAGGTCACAGGTTCAAGTCCTGGCTGGGGAACCTGGAATTTCTCCATTTTTAAATACTTAGGTATTGTGTTGGCCGGGTTTACCACTGAAGGTGTTTGCTTATTTCCCCAGTTAGGGGCTTTCTGGAGATTTGTAGCACATGTTAAAGAAGACCTGGCAGTGTGAAAAGCATTATCACCACAAGACTATCACCATGAAATGGCTTGGATCATAGGATAGATCTGTGGTTTCCTTTTACTTTGTTTATGTTCCCATTGTATTTGAAGATCTAGTCAGCACCCTTAGAAAGAAGGAAGTACAGGCCTACCACCATAAGTGATACTTTGCAAGTCCCTTCTAAAGATATTAATGCTTTAATAAAAATAACCTCTAGCTTTTGTAACCCAACTTGTTTTTAAAGTGCTTCCATTTTTCATTACAAAATTTAAATATCCTGTTCAAGTAGGAACCAGCATAAAACCTGTGGGAAGATAGAGCATTTTTGTAAGAATTTATCCAGATTAAGCAAAAATAAATACAATCTTAAATCAGCGTGAAAACAGAACTTACATGGTTGCTACAATTTCTAAAAATTACTAATCAGTGCTTAGTTAAACAAACCCCACTGAAATGACTCCAAACATTCAGAGACTGAAACAAAAATAAGTAGCACTTGTTGATATTGCAACTCAACAGCAGCACCTTAACAATAGTAGTAAGACAGATGATGATTTTGATGACAACATTGAGGAACAAACTCAAAATATTAGTTCAAAGTCCTGATCACAACACTGCAAATGTACTGTAGTGCAATGCTTGAGTACATCTGACTCATGCAAACAAGGGATGTAATTGTTTTCAGTTACATTGGTTCTAACATTATAATCTTAGGATATCATATTGCGGACAAAAACTTTCACAGGTTGCATCCAGTACCAAAATGTCAGCTACTGAGGTGTAACCTCTCTGAGCTCATGGTGGCATTAATCTGTACTTGCCCAAAGAACAGTAATAACAGTTTAGTAATTATTCTTTAAAAGCTTCTGTGTTACTGAGGTTTGTCATTGGCAATCTGTAGTAATTGACCAGCTGAAGAAAATTAGAAAATTGGATACTTTTGGTTTAGATAACAATAGCAAAACATCCTTTCTTCATTGCACCTACCCAAAAAAGTACACATTGGATGACGTGTCTTCAGAAGTTCTGCTTCCTTGGTCAATTTACTGTTAGTGCCTAACAGCCCAACTCTCTCCATCCAGAGTCCATGGTCTAGTAGCAGGTAGCAGAACAGGCACCAATAGGTTTAGCAGCTGGGTCAAAGCCTCCATGCCAGAAAACAGAGCAACTGGCCCAGACTGAAAAAATCTGAAATCTAAAATAAAGCCTCAAGATAACTTGAACATGTAGGACCTGAACTATAAACCTTCTGAGACTCCAGAAGCTCCTGGGAGACCCTTATGGTACTGAAGTGGATTTTAGACAAGGTGTATGGTTACATGAAATTTGAAGGGAGGAGATAGAACTAACAGCTAGAAAACATTGAGTAAGGTGGTGTGCTGGGGTTAGCATTTAATTTACAGAGACTGCCTATTTTTGTATTTGTAAAATGATCTTTTTGAGGTTATTGTAGTGCAGTACCACTTTTGCTTCAGTAACACCTTAACATGGTGGTAAGGTGGTATGAGGAGCCCCTGAAACAAAGATGTCAGTCAGTTAAGGAGGGTACTTTCTCTTCTGTAGCTGGCTGCCTGGAGAAGCTTTCATATAGAAAAACAGGGTGAGGTAGGTCTGGGACTCTGCAGCTTTAGCAGATGTTTTAATAACTATTGAGAGTGGGGGTACATTCCTACATATATAACTTAGACCTTTTTGTTGGTGTGAGTGCTAAGGCAATGTCATGAACACATCCTTAGGCAACTGTAAAAGGCACCAGCATTCAGTTTATCAGCCTGCTTATTTTGTGTATCCTTATAAATACATTTTCTATTCTAAGTTTTAAATTCTATTACTTTGTGGGATTTTATGGAACCACAGCAGAAAAGACAATGGTGGATCTCCAGTCAGTAGATACTTCGCATATTCTGTGGTATTAGAACTGCTGTTCATGTTGTATTTGAAGTTCATCTTCCACCTTAGCATTTGCAAAGCCCATGCTAAGGGAACACTGAGAGTAGTGTGAATCACCTGGGGTGTTGTATAACGTAGGATTTCTCTTGGACAATTTCATATCATGTTTTTTATACAGAAACCCACATCAGTGCTGGTCCTGCCAGTTTCTTCTTCCATCAGGAAAGCTAAATTAGCACCCTGAGCAATATATTCCCCTGACCTGTCTGAGATACGTGCTTTACGATGAGATTCTGTCTTAGAAGGGGTTATGTCTTTTCATGGACTAAAAATCGACAGTGAATAACTAACTCTAATGTAGACCCTCAGTAATGCCTACATGGAGTTGAATTCTGCCCATTTCTGGCAGAACAGATTGTTTGGATTGCATTTTTGTTGCAAAGGAACTCTGTGTATCCTTTGTAAACATTATGAGCTAGTTCTGGGCTGAGCTTCCATATTATGAGAACACTGTGTTCCCTTTAAGTTCTGGCTAATGTCACTCATGAGGATCTGGAAGTACAGGGAAAACCCATGTGTGTAAAGGATGAGTTTTCATCTATCCTTTCGAGATGGTAAAGATCAGCAGGCACTGGATTCATTTCTGGAGATCATTTTCTCATGGATGGCAGTGTGCCTCCTTCCTTTGTGGTTAGTCCTCTGGTCAAATGGATTGTGTCCTCTGGGCTTAAAATATTGCACTGATTGGGCCTTGAATATTCAAATTCTTGTGTTTGGCTGTGTAGATTTTTGGCTGATTTCATTTCTGTTCATGGAGATTTTCAGTGCTTTTTCTGAAGGTTAGGAGAGACATGCAGAATTGCTTTGGCTAAAGGGTTTTTCTCACAGAACCTCACATTCCGAGTGTGCATTGAAATCAGCAAGGAGTCAGAAGCCATGTGCAAAATTGTCAGAAACAACCTGACTTCTACTACAACTTTTAACTATCTATTTGGAGCAAAAGGAGAGGGAAGGTAATTTTAGGAAACTTGAGCAGCATTAGTAGAGGAACAAAAGGTCAGTACCAAGAGGTATTGAGATAATCAATTTGGTAATTATTTCAGTTTAGGAAGAGCTTTACATCCACTGTGAATCTTTTTCAGGGATTTCATTTAGAGTATGTCCATGAGAGGATATGAACATCCTTTTTGACTAATGAAAAATAACCTTTAAAATTGATGTCCTTACCTTTAAGTTGTAGGATAGATGTGAATGCTATTCACTGCAAACCTTAGCATCTATCCATGGGCAATGTCAATGAAATTATCTAAATTGTCAAATAGCACAATCTAAATACAGAGCAGAAATACCTCTAGCTTTGGTTCACAGATGATGCAATTTCCTGAGACAGCATAAACTTAACCAATTTAGACTGATGTCCAGAACCTCTGGTGAAACTGTTGCAATCTTAAATAATTTGATGGATCTGGCTTGGTTTCTTAGTTTTGGCTTCTTTTGTATGTCTGTGTGATAGTGACAGTTCTGAAGAGCTGGAACAGAAATAAAGCTTTCTTTATGGGCAGGAGCTGGACTGGCTGTGGTGTAGTTGTTTCATGGTTGTGTCAGGAAAAGCTTTTTGTATAATATTTTGCTTTAAATAAATGAATTGTGAAATTATGTTTCTGACTGGAGAATTTAGGATTTTTAGGCCTCTGGGTACAAGTAAGGCCCACATGGGCTTGCTCAGTTACAGCTAGATATGCAAATCAAATGCACATTTACGCAGCTGCATTTTTGCTAACAAGCACCTAAAAGCCAGTCAGTCCATCCCATTATATTGTGTTGTCTCTGTCAGCCGAGTTTTCGTCACCAATTACAGCTAACATCTGTGCCAGTACACATGTGTGTCTAGATGTAATCCCCTAACACTTGTTTAATATGCAATACATCTGACTTTAAAAGTGTCCTTTACATTTTTGGAAGCATACATCAGATTCCTTTTATAATAGCCACCCTTAGTTATACAACAAGCTGTCTCTATGCTTCATTTGCAAGCTATGAAGAAAACTTAGAAACACATGGACCAATGTAGACTAAACTATATTAAAAACAAAGTACTTTTTTTCCTCTTGAACTGTAGTTGTATTGTCCCTGATCACAGCCAGGAGATGAGTGAGCAGGAAAAACAAACCAATATAGAAAAAGGTTTCTTCATTCATTGTGAATTATAGAAAAATTTCTTTCAACTTTACTTGAAAGATTCTTTTCGAAGTGAGCATTAATTTCTGTGACAACTAAAATGTTTCTGTCATTCAGGGGTAGTTCCACATTCTGTCTCGGTCTCTACCCCTTCACTGCCTTCTTGATCTCTGTCTCCTGTTGCCATCTCCCCAGGGCAATTTCATGCTGTTCTTCCATTTGAATACTTACCTGCAAGTTTCTGTGCACCAGTCATGCTTTCACCCACAAATCTTACAGCACTCTGTTCATTTAGTTCCCTCCCCTAGAAGACTGGGACCAGCACACATCATAGTGATCCAAAATACATTATCTTAAATTGAACTGTAGGAACATAGCATAGCAAGGGAAAAAGTTTAAAACAACAGAAAGGGTCATTGCTGTAACTTGTTCTGTCCTCCACAGGGGCATTCTGATGGGTTCGTTTCTGTCAGGGATCCAAGTCTCAAGTCTACCTTATTTCAAAACACCAGTTCTCATGATCTTTCCAGAATGTGGCCCCCTGTACACCTTTCAGTCTTTGTACTCTCTGCCCACATTTTTCTTCCCTGTGGGAGAGAAAAAAAGAAAAAGAAAAAAAAAAAAAGGAGAAAGAAAGCTGAGAAAGGTGAAACAGATAACTTACCAGAATAACTTACCACTGTTATTGGTCCTGAATTTCTACTGTTGGTTTCTTAGGTGAGTTGCTGTTTCTCCCCTGTATTGCCTGAGCAACTAGTGACTGAATCAACACATTATAAAGAAGAGATTCAGTCTACACTACTTGGACGGCTAAACAGAACATACAGTATTAAGAGAGTATTATAGGTAATTATAGGTATAAGACCTAAAAATGCAGACATTCAGAACTTGATTTTCGACGGACCAGTGGGGCAGGAAACAAGTTTCTATTGTCAACATTTCTTTAGTCTTTTTTAGATACTAAACAACTTTTCATTGGCAAACATGCAGTATAAAATGGTCTTGCACAATTGTCAAACTACGCAACTCTCATGTACATGAGAGTTCCAGGTCTACAGATTTTCAGAAGTTCCAACTGCTTCCTTCAGAACTAAAACATGGTTTATACTACCAGTATCACTAATGGAAAATTAGCACTGAGTAATCTGGGAAGCCAATGTCCAGGTTCTGTTCAGTCCTTCCCGTCACATCCCATTCATGTGGAAGAGGCAGTGATCCCTAAGACCTGCTTGTCTTATCCCTTTGCCTTTCACTGACTGTTTTCATGTGGTGGTTTCTTCCACACAGGCCAGATGAATTAGTATTTTGTGGTAGAACACAGATTTCCTTTGCCAAGAACATTTGTGGGCATCTGTGAGAAAGTGCTTTTACTATTCTCCACAGCTTTCCTGTGTGTACCTATGAGTGAAGGAGTCCCTCTGAGATGATAACCTGTCCCCATGCATGGATGTTAATCTGGGATTAGATGTGGGGAAGAAAGAATGGGGTGGTTTTGGTCCTATGTCTGCTCTTAAAACTATGCTCATTATCACAGTATCTCAGTGGGAAGCTGTGCAGTCAGGGATGTAAGTAGCATTTTCTATATGTCATTTATTTTGCCACGCTGGCTTTGTTTGCTGTGCCCTGGGATGTTCCTCTTGGGCAGTGTACTTTGTTCTCTGGGAGAGGAGAGTGTTGCTTGAATATTATTACTGTATATAAATATATTTTGGAGGACATACCTCAAAGGAAACCACTTCAGTCTTGCAGCAGAATGTGATGGGATTTACAATAATTTGTAAGTTCTCTGGGGAGTTCATGCTGCAGACTTGGACTGGCAGCCATGGCAGCTCTGGATGTGCACGGACACGCTTTGCCTGTACTGCAACGTCTTGTGCTCTCAGAGGGCCGAGTTGTTGACCATAGAATTCAAACAGACTTTTTGAACACTTTGGGTTTTTTTCAGTACAAAATAAAATCGTTCCAGGTGGAGGAGATACTACCTGTAAAAATAAAATTACAGTGCTGGACAGCAAGTGGGGCTGTGCTCTGCACTGTCTAGAGGCAGTCTGGACTTACCCAACTATTTGCTGTCTGGGACAGTTCTACACAGCATGAGGTTTCTGGCTCTGTAACCATCTGCAATTCTTGGATTTTGTATCTGCTTAGGGAGGGCTTTTTTTCCTCCCTCTCTTTTGGTGGTTTTTCTTTCCTGTCCTTTCTCTGCCTGATTCTCAGAACACCAGGCAATCTTCACAGAACCAGATGCTAAATAGACTATAGGAACAGTAAAGGAGAACCTGGGTTGCTGTATTTTAACAATATTTCTATTTTCAAATCAATTGTATTGTATGTGTTTTAGTAAAGGGTAGTAGAAACAGAGTTGACACAATTTTTGATTTATAAAAGAATCAAACTCTGCATAAGCAGTTCAAACATGGACTCTGACACCTAAAATGAAGAGTTGCTTTTGTCTCAGCTTGTGTAGTCTGGCTATTACAGGCACAAAATCAGATGTAACTATTTCTCCTGTGTGTTTTCCCATGCCCTTTGAGTTTCACAACCAAGGACACTTTGAACAGCACTCATAATTTTAAGCCTGTGGGTTGAAGATACAGTTTGTAGATAAGTGTGGGCTATTTTAAAAGTATTTTTCACTCTGATTTCTGCAGGTCGGCTGATAGTGCCAGAAATACTGGCTGTACCTGCCCCAATTTCCTTCCTTTGGGGAGGCTTCTGCTAGCAGCCATGATGGTCTGGGATAGCTTTTGTTCCACAGAATGAGGAGTGTAAACAGAGATAGCCATGGAGAGAAGTGCATTAGCAGTGGGATACACAGCATCCCTCTGCTCTTGCTTCCCATGCAGACCACAAGAACCTGACCTATAACTTTTTGTACAGTTATTGACTCAAATCTATCCCTGGTGTTATCCCTATTATGACTTAATAGTATATATTTGGCTCATTAACATTTTAATGACATTCTTCTTGAAGAGAGAATGCTTTCTGGAAATTTTCTTTTCTGCAGATTTATGGTGTTTCTAGGAAGATAAGTTTATTTCCAGCAAATATGAACCACAGCTCACTGGGACTAATGTAATGCAGCCTGTGTTACGAGTGTGTTTACTTTTATATCTTATTTTCTTTCCCCCCCTCAGAGGATTACGCCCAGCTGTGCAACATTCCTGTTCCAGGATCTCGGCGGCCATATGGACAGGATGCTTTAGTTGACTTCGAGGAGCACTACACTCCAGAAACTAATCCATACTTTGTTGAAGACCGTAAGTGGGATTCTCTGTAATATAAGAGACTGGAAATGAGATTTTAACTTCAGTTGTTTTCCTGTAGCTGGTTTCATTCTTCTCTTTGCTTCTGGATAATGTGGCCTGTTTATGTTTTAGTTATTCCTATGACACTACCTTGCAGTCAGGTGTTCCAGTTCAAGAGCCAGGTTTGTATGAGAGTCCAGTTGGGCTTGGAGTACAATTAATTTTTAATCTAGTGAAACAGTTTGTGCCAAGTGTACTAAATTTGTGTTTACCAACACTTTTACAGCTCAAGGTCAAAAGGATTGCCAATTTTCCTTCTCACAAATTGATTTTCCTTTGGAGCATTGGACAGATTTCTCCAGAGTGTGTTTAATTTTAAAGGAAAAAAAAAATTCATCCTTCCGTGATTTCCCAGCAGAACTTGTATGGGTGAAATGAGAGCATGCAAGTCATTCTTTCTCAACAGAGAAAATGTACAGCATAGTGTGATCAGAGAATACACGTATGTATGGACTTCAGGCTGGATGCTATTGCCTGCCAGGCAGGGTGTGAGGGATTGTACACGGCATCTTGGTTGTGCCTGAGGAATATCAGGGCCCTTTATGTTGGGTCTGGCCCAGCTCACTGTTAAGACTTGTGGGAGAGGAATGCTTGCAGATTTCAGCATCTTCCTCAAAATCAGGCACCCTGTACAGGTCCAGAATATTTTATCACAGTTTTAGAGAAGGAAAGTGGAAGTATCAGAAGGAGCTGGTAACTTCTTGTGCTTTACATATATATGGCCTGCAAGTTGCCACTATGCTCTTCCCCAGTCAGTGTTACTGAGTGTTGATGTTTAACTGAAGTGTCACACAGCTGAAAACTACTGGTTACACAAGGAAAAGCCCAGAAGGATGATGGCTAAGCAATGTTAATGTACTGTTAATCTGGAAAGAAGCATTTCACAAGGTATATAACTTAGTGGTAAATAAATACTATGAAATGTGGAAAGTTTTGAATCCACAGCTGAGACCACTTCATAGAATGTCTTCAGTGGGAAGGGACCTTAAAGATCATCTAGTTCCAACCTCTTAGAGACAGAGGCTTAAGAGCTCGTGGCTCTTGCTCCCATCGTATCGCTGAATCAGGTGGGGCATCCTGTTTAGGGCATTAGAGACTTCAAGATCACAATCCTGCTGCAGGTTGTGTGAGGAATACAACAGTACATCCCATCCCATGGCCGGGCCATGTACCTTCAGTGTAATATTTGTCACTATGCAATCAGTTTCTACAGAAGCAAATACATGCCTTAGAATTACAATACAGGTCCCATCAAGCTGTTTTGAAGTAGAGTATATTTTGTGGAGTAGAACTTGCTGTAAGTGATAAATATTTCAGTTTTAGCTAGTTAAAATTACAACATACTGTATTTATGACGGAGAGAGGGAGTGTACATATGTTTATTCACATGCGTATATACCTACATATAAACTATATGTCTAATAATTATGTCTTGTCTTTATTTTAAAAATATCTGTATATTTGGGGAGACACCTTTCCCTTTCTTGGCACTGTTTCCTAAATTATAAAAAGTCTTTAGTTTAAAGGTCTCTCCTGAGCCCTCTGCAAGCTCTGTCAGAAGACTCTAGCAAGTAATGAAACTTGGTTACCTACATCATGACAGTGCTCAATATCTTCAATACTATTGCACTGATAAGTGATTTACAAGGCTCGTGAAAAAGACTGCAGTGTTTCCCATTTAATACACACTTGTACACATCCTGTGTATTATGTATGTTCTTGAGATGTGACATCCGTCAGCAAATACTTACTTCATGTTACGTGTTCAGTGTCTCCAGAATCTACTCAGTGTATTACTGACCAGCTTGACCCTTACTGAGAAGCCCACCATGCTAGAAAATCCAGGATAGGGGAACAATATTTGTAGTCAAAAGAGGGGGAGTGGAAATGGCAGCATGGAAGTTAAATGGAGGATGATATGGAAAGGGCAGAATAGAAAAGGAAAAAGCAGGTCAATAGAAAAGAAGGCCTCAAGGACCAAGACAGGGTGGAGTAAATAAGAAAAGACAAGAGAAAGAAACATAAGGAAGGGAGAAAATCATATTCCTAGTAGCTTAGCAAATACATGTATCACAGCTGTTGCAATTAATCAGTAAACAGTTTTTCAATAAGTTGATGGCTTGTTGGTGGAGCTACTACCTGTTACAGGACAGATGGGGAGATACATCCTACTCTATTACGCTCCAGCTCCAATTCCCCTCTATATATTCATTGTGCTGTTAAACTTATGACTCAAATAGTCTCAGCTTTTTCCACAGAAGTCTTTTTGATGTGATGGGCTGCCATCTGCAGTCCTGTTACATCACTGCTCCATGAGCAGGAAGCTAGTGAAAAAAACCTTAGAACCTACAGGAGTTGTTCAGTCCTAGACACAATCTCTGAACATGTAAAAATGTAAAATAACTTTGTAAGTATAAATCCTTCCTTATATATAAAAGCATAACTGTCACAAAAGCCCTAAGGCAAGGAGCACAAAAAGCATTGTACAAACCACTGAATACAAAGACAGCTCTTTGTGTAAGAGGTGAAAAACTAAAAAGCTCAACTCTTTGAGCTTTGACTGCTCACCATCTAGAATTATGACAAGAAGCAATTGGTAGATTATGGGTATTTGTACTGGCACCAGTCACTGAAGCACAAGCCAAAGGGTTGTTAACAAAAAACCACAACAGGAAAGCAGTCTCTTGATTTCTTCTTATTTTCCTTTTGGCAGCTGGGATTGATTTTTTTTTTTTAATATGTTTTCTTCTGGATAAATTATAATGCATCTCTTACCCCTCTACACACACACACACCTTATTTTTCTAGAATAGTTTTAAGAAAGTTTTATCCCAGATTGCACAACCACTTGTTTCCTTAAAGGCTGATACACGTAACAATTGAAATAAAAGGCGCTATTTAGAAAACACCAACTTACTCTTTAAAAAAATAAACAATGAAATTATGGAGTTTCCATTACTACAAAAAAAATCACAGATTTTTAACACAAACTAAAACTTAAGAGTTAACCAAGTTATTTAGTTTCCATCTTGAAACATATCACAGCACTTTTCTGGTACATTTAAAACTCCAGATGGTACAGCTCTGCTAAGGCTGACCTATTTTCTGCAAAGTCACATTCCAGCAAGCTTCTGAGAGAATTTCAGACTCTCACTATATATTTGGGTATACTGATTCAATAGCTTTGTAACTTACTTGTTTGTAATTCTTTCTCCTCCCAGGTTTCCTGAACAGCTTTGAGGAGCTACAAGCAGAGGAATGTGGTATTCTGAATGGATGTGAAAACGGCCGATGTGTAAGAGTCCAGGAGGGCTACACCTGTGACTGCTTTGATGGTTATCACCTCGATATGGCCAAAATGACTTGTGTTGGTGAGGATAGCATATCACCTGTTACATCACCTGTTATGTCCTGTTAGGTTGTCAGTTTACTCAGTCACTTGACCTAAGGAGGCCTCGAACAAAGGGGTTAGATAGAAATGATCACCTGAATTGTATTAAAGATGCCAGCTTTGTCTTACTCACTGCAAAAGCCAGTAATTATTGTTACAAAAATAGCTTGGTGTTCCTCAGTTCATCTTGGTCATTGCAGGTGTGTTCAGTTAAGAGAGTAGAGGTAAACGGGCACATATTGGTGGAATGAAGCTTAAACTTATATCAAGAATTTAACTCTTAATATACAGACCAAATGTTTTTCAAAGGCTTTGGTAAGCTAGGAGGATGGAACTGGATGCAGAGCAGAAGAGTGATTTTAGGAGTGGATTTTTAGAGTGGATTTTTAGAGTGGATTGAGAGTGATTGCCTAAATATGCAGATAACCACCTGGTGAAGTTTGGCCCCTGGTTTTCAATGATTTCAACAGTCAACAGACTCAGCTATTTCTCTCACTCTCAAACTAGTAAATCTGCATATTTACTAACCATGACATCTGTATCTTCAATTAAAACAAATGAACGTCGGAACAGCAAGTGTCAGTGAGAAGATGAAGCAAAACAACTACCCCTCAGTGTAGAAGCCTAGTAAAAATAGTGATTATTTCAGTTTAAGGTCTGCACTAACCTTGTTTAGCATTATGCTTCATGACACACAGCTGAGATCTCCCAGCTCTATGACAAGCCTATGCACCTTGTAGTCTTCAGGACTTTATGGCAAGCTGGCCTCCTTAGCCAAGATGTAGCTGCTGTGTATGTCAGGCCAATGCTGCATGATGTTGAGTGCAGGTAGTTTGCTCTTCATGACTATTCAGTTGACAACACCAGCAGCTCCTAAGGTATTCAGTTGTGTAAAGTGCAGATATTATGCTAAGAACTTCGCGCTTCTTTCTTAAAAGTCACTTTTCAGTCATCAGATAAACACCTCTAAGTTGTTGCTTAATTTTGTTGTGCAGCTAGACTGAGTTTGGACTTGGTAATCTAACTCTTCAAAGCCCTTTAATACCCTATTGATTTCCTATGATAACTTCTACCTCTTCCCAATTCAACTTTTAGAGCTTTTGACCCAGCCTAATTCCACCCAATTGGAACTGAAAATAAAGTTCTCAGGGCATTGGTACAGATTGTTCTAGTCCTAACAATGCTGGAAATAAATGAGTATTACCTACACACCAGACTTAAGTACATGTCTTTTGATACCTCCTTTTTGCAGATGTGAATGAGTGCAACGAGCTGAACAACAGGATGTCTCTCTGCAAGAATGCCAAATGCATCAACACGGAAGGGTCGTACAAGTGTTTGTGTCTCCCTGGGTACGTGCCTTCAGACAAGCCAAACTACTGCACACCACTGAACTCAGAACTAGATAGTGAACTGGAGTAGAGGAAAATCTCCATATCCTAAGCCCATATACTCTGCACTGTATAAAGAAAAGGAAGAAAAGTATTTAACTTGAGAAGGCACCAGAGTAGCAAACGAAAGGGGAGAAAAGGGTTAAAATGTGTCAAAGGTGAGACGTGATGGGTTGGTTGTGTATCAGCTTCACTGAAGTGACAGACCAAATGTACACATTGCTCTGTATGAAAGAAACAATCAAGTATATAGTGTGTTCATAAAAAAAAAAATCTTTGAAAATAATCAAAAACAGTGCTGTTATTTTAAACAGAAGAGCTTTGGTTTTTTTGTTTTGTTTTGGATTTTTTTTTTACTATTGCTTGATTAATTTGGCATTTAAATAGTGATGGAAATGTTTTATATTACTATGTCATTTTTTTGATTGTTCATTTCCTTGTCTACTGTTTCTTTTCAGACCTTTTTTTTCTGATCAGTACAAATTCTATGATACAGATATTCTTAGTCCATTTTGTAAGAACTGTTACACAGGGTGATGCTCCTCCTTCTCTGGAACATTGGTCAGTGACTTTTTTTAAATTTGCTAGTTGTCTGCCCTGTGGAGCAGGCACCATTTGTTTTCAAATGTTTATATACCTTGGCGAAAAGTCCTTATATTCATTTTGTATCCTGTATGGTTGTTACTGCACTTAAAGTCTTTAGAACCTTTCTTGCCAAGTTCAAAGCTGCTAGTGGACAACATTGGATTCCTTTTGTACATTAAACGAAAAGATTTTAGCTCACATCTCTATTGTAATGTGTAAATTGAACACAAGAGAGATCTTGTATGATTACCCTAACATATTAAAGCTGTATATTAAAACTCAATAAAATCACCTTTTTTTAGAAAAAAAGCGCTATTTACTTATTGTGGCTTCTTTTCCCCCCTCCTTCATTTTCTTTTTGTGTTTGTTTTACAGGAATCAACCCTCAGGTGTTTACAGTACTAGATTTAATTTACATTACAACAGTCTTAGGGAGTTGTCTGGCTGGTCTTTCCTTCTCATGCTGTTTTAATAAGACCAGAATCTGAATTAGTTAATGCCTGAAGTTAGGCTTCCAGGGGGAAGATTTCAAACACAGACCTACAGAAACTGTTTGACTTGGAAGCTGATTCCCATGGAATTTTTCTTCTTTCCTGGTTTAGGCATGTTTCCCACTGAATCTGCAAATAAGACTCTACAGTATGATGGCCTGGTTTTCAGAAATACTGAAGAGAAGGGGGAGAATTTCCTTTTCTTGATGAACTATACTTTCCCATCAGCTCTTATTTTTCAGTGGAAGGAGAGAAAGAGATTAGGAGACTGACAGATGTTTCACTTTGACCTTCTCCAGGGTGAAAGAGTTTATTTCGGAAATCCTGAAACAGGTCCTTTTGCTATTTTTCAAATAAAATGTTTTGCTGTGTCTTTGAGACCTGCCCTGCATTAAAAGGAGAAGGATAACTTGAGATTTT
Source organism: Corvus moneduloides (assembly GCF_009650955.1). Classification (NCBI taxonomy): domain Eukaryota; kingdom Metazoa; phylum Chordata; class Aves; order Passeriformes; family Corvidae; genus Corvus; species Corvus moneduloides. Next base: position 84,650,936 of record NC_045478.1, on the reverse strand, counting down.
TTTAAGTGAGTCAAATTCAGTCCAATTGTCCAAAAAATTAGGTTATTATTTCTCATTTCACCAAAACAAAAAAAGAAATATTGTTTTGATTCTGAATAAAATTTATTTTCCAATATTCAGGTCAGCCACTGAACTACAAATATCATAAATTGTATCCCTTTCAGTTCTGTACCCTACAGTAGATCTTACTAAAGTCCATGTGACTGTAACTGTGCAGAAGCATTTCCTTCCCAGGACCCTTCTCTCTGTCTGCTGGAACCTGACACTAGGACAAGTGGAGATACTGTTAAAATGCAATAAAACATTCTCAGTAAAACTCTGGGAAGAGGGATCTTTAGGGAGGAGATTCTTTATGAAGTGCCCAACTTGCTTGACTTTTCTAGAATTAGGCAGGAGAGGGTGGAGGGCCAGTCACTCTTCCAGTCAAAAAGAGGTAGATTACAAACACTCGAGCTGGTCTATAATTACACACACACAAAAAAATAATTCTTGCTTACCTGCTGTGGTTAAGGAAAAAGGAAGGAAGGTCTAGTCTTGTTAGTGAATGCTGTAACTAAAGAGCTCCTAGTTGTCCTGCTTAAGGTTAATCCTACGATCTTAATAAAGAGCAAGGTCACAGTTACAACCTTTCACTGGGTTCAGGATGAGCCCTGGGCTGCTTTCAGCCACCATGAAAATTCATAGACGAGATAGTGCTCTCCTGACTCCGACCTGCTTCTGCTTCAGAAACCAGCTGTGTCCATCTCTGTAAGATAACCTAGGCCCCAAGCTGCCACTGCAGCTGTCACCCGAGCCTCAGATTTTCAGCATCCCAGTACTCCATCAATCCATACACAGGTAGCACCCATTTGCAGGTGTGAGTGCCAGGACAGGCTGACAGATGCAGATGCATTGGCACAACTGCTGCCAAACTAAATGTTTGGCATGTTAAATGTCCATGCTCTCAGCAGGGAGGATTAGTTGGGTCATTTGTCTCTAGCTCTTCATCAAAGTTTGCAGACCTCAGATTGTGCTGGCCTTTTGATCTAGTTTGCCTTATAGACATGGTTGAAATTGGTCACAGTGTTGAAAGCTACGAGTAAGTTCAGAGTCATGGCTTATGCTGGCTCTGGTTCCATAGAAAACAAACCCCCACAGCAAACCTAAACCATCAGTTTCTGTTGGCAGCAATTCACAAAAAAGGTTTTGGTGTGTCAGCCATCTTCCATCTCCCCTACCTAATTCAAGAGGGCAGCAGATGACCCAAGTCCTGAATGAAGTTTGAAACATTCTGCTGGTTCAGTAGCCATGTCCTCATTACGCTTCTATCAATCACAGACACTGTGTAAGCAGGCAGCAGACTTTGTGCGTGCTCGTGCCTTTCCCTTCTACCTCTTTGTACCTCTAATATGCCTTAAAACACATGCAGGGAGCCAAAAGTAGACCAAGCAGCCTAAATCCCACTTACGTCCCAGTGCTTAGTATTCCACATTGCCTGGCTCCAGGCCTTCAGAAATGCTTTGACAAAGGAACCACAATTGAAGGAATTAAGTTAAATTCAGCCTCTGGAGCCCACCTACTTTGCCCCAGTGTAGCAAAGCTGGTTCTGTCATTTCACCTGAAAAGCTGCAGGGCTTAGGAACACAATTTTGATTCATAGTTGAACAAACATTTTCTTAACATGATTAAGTCAAGGGATTGGACACCCTGGGTGTAGCCATTTTAGTTGTTACAAGAGCTGTGGTTTAGGTGAGAGTCCTCAAAATACAGAAACCACCACGTACAATTCCATGATTCAAGTTTCTGAGTACAGCAGAATCTGGAACTGATTATAATTTATACCAAATGGCACCAATACTTTATACATCCATATGGATCCTCTAAAAAAAATCAGTCCTTTTTCAGGCAGACATTTCCTTGCTACAAAAAATAAAATTGCTGACATGGTAGAACTGAATTCTGCTAGTTCCCTTTTAATGCTCCTGTGTTAATGACAATGAAGTTAACTAGAGTTACGTGCATTTCAGCTAGAAAGAGATTTGCTATGAACAGATACTTTCATGTTGGGATGCTATTCAGTGAAAAAATTAGCCAGTGTTAAAACTATCGAAGTGAACACTAACATTCCTTGGGAAAAGACTCTCACAGCTGGACAGATCGTTTGGGTCCAAGAGACAGAACTCAAAGTCATGACAAATATTCAGCTAGTCAGTGGCAACTGACACACTCAAGTAAATTCCTGACTGAGAGACGTCCTAAAATGCTGAAGGCACCGAAGGGGTTGTCATAACCTATTAGCTCACACTGATCATTACCCTCATGCAGGTTGAATCTGAGTTTGGCAGGAGAGTAGCTCCTGGCTTTGGCACTTTCTTAATTCCTCAAAAAGAAAGGTAACAGACCCAATTAGGGCATGTCACAGGCCTGATCTGCGCAGCAATTAAACCACAGTGCATTCCTTCAAATTGCATGGCAAACTTAGAAACCCTGCTGCTCTAGAAGACACTGCAGTATTGTTCTTTTAACAATGCCACCCACTTCAAAGGGCAGTTTGTGCTTGCTGGGGCCTCTTTTAGCACCAAGCAGGCCAAGGGAGTTATTAAGGAGCCATTCAAGCAAAGAAGAGGTGAATTGCTGTGTGTAACAGAAGCTACTGTTCACTTCTGAGATCATGACTGGTGTAGTCACTGCCCCTGGAGGTGTTTAAGGAATGACTGGATGTGCTACTCAGTGCCATGGTACAGTTCACATAGTGGTGTTTGACCATAGGTTGGACTCAATGATCTCAGAAGTCTTTTTCAACCTCATTGATTCTGTGATTCTGTGATTATTTGTTATTTCTGTAGCTTTTTCTATCAGAAGGTGTGAAATTTACTTAGGGAAGCTGAAATAATGTGTCCAAAACAGAAGCAGAATAACTGAGTGAATGAGGAAAATCAGCCACCTGCTGAAGGCTTCTCAATGAGTGACAATGTCACCTTGTGAGAGTAAGTGACTGCTACAGGACTAGGCTACTGTCACTACTTTCCTGTGAGGAATAAGCTCACACAACAGAAGATCTTGAACCCAAACACCACCCCACCCTTCACCAACCTGTGCCATTTCAGTGCCCATGTGCCAACAAGAGAACATGTAATGAAACAGGATTATCCTGTGACAACCTGAATTAATAAGTGACTTTACTACCTGGTGGGGAAAGAATCCTTATGTGAGATAGGACAGAGGGAATGTGACCTGCTCCCCTTCTTCTCCCACACCTGAACATGTGCTGGGTGCACTTTGGAGGAAACAGAGTACCAACCTGCTCAGCCCACATCAGGAGAATCCCATCCAGAAGGAGCAGTATGCACAATGTGCACTGCTGCTTGCAATTAACCCCTGTGTTCTTGAAGAGTTAAGTGGCAACCTCAGGGAGAAGGGAAGTTCTGCGGTTTTTGTCCTGACAAAAGACACAGAGGAGGGAGGAAATTAGGATATTCTTATTTTATTCAACACTGACTTTCCCTTCCCCTCAAGTCACACACTGCTTTGCCACACACTGCTTTCCATTAGCTCTGAACCAAGGAGGATGGAGAGGATAACGCTAGCCAGCATGGAAAATTTCTACGTGACAATTTCAGCATCACCTCCAATCCCTATCTACTCAGGCTGCCAGGATCCATTCTGAGCTGCATTTTTCCAAAGCACTCCATATTGATTTAGCTCTCCTCCCACTGAAACCTGTGGCACCTACATGGATTCCAGTGGGAGCAGGGAAAAGGCTGTGCCAAGCCCTTTTGAAAAAAATCCCACCATGTGTGTTTAATGAGGAATGTCTTTGGCAGAAAAGTTTTGAGTGCAGCTAAGCAGATTTTTTATTTCTTTCACATTAAAAGTTCAATTTCTGCCACTTCTCATCCAGGCAGTAGCTGCCTGGAAGAGTGGGTAAGACCTGTTCCAAAACCCCCAGCAGGATATTGTCTGTTTTCACCTAAAACTGAATGAAACTTTACTGTTGTCAGGGCAGTCTGTGTAACTTTGTGAGTGGGCACCATTCTCAGGATCCACACCTGTCCTTCTTGCTGCAGGCAGCCATCCAGCTCAGCTGTGGCCACAGGGTCATTCCCCACTTTCTGTTCCATTTGATACCCCTTTCCAGGAGCAGTCTTCACTGAAATCCCGCTTTTGCTGTTTTGCCTCCAGTACATCCTGTCATTTGCTCATGATCCAAAGCTTCAGCATCCCATATATCCCATCCTTCCTGTTCATTGGCATTGGAGGCCACAAAGTAGTTTTCAGTCTCTAAATAAAGATTTGGCATGTGGTGAAATTGATAGTTACTATCCGGTACTCAGGAAAACCTTCCGCCGAGGTAAACTGATCATTGCCCTCACAGTCATCCCTCTCCTCACAGGAATAGAAGCCACCACCACAAGTAACAAAACTACTCAGAGAGATGTGACATGTCCTTTGTCCCTCTTTTACCTTAAGCAAGAAATTTCAACCATGCCTTTAGCAATGAATGTGTTCTTGGCCTGCAGCATCCCCAAACTGAGCTGAACAGCAAACATGGAATAAGGAAGTTTCAAAAATAAGACAGGAAAGGGAAATCCTTTGCTTTGCACAATAGTGAGCTGAATGAACATGGAATTTTCATTCACATTTGCTCATGATTAGACTTTTTTTTTTTATTTTAAGAAAATTATTATTTTTAAATTTCCTTAGGCTGCTAAGGAGAAAAAAAGGAGCTACATTGACTGAATTACTGATTGTGATGTTGGTTCATTGTAGCACATTGAATATAAACCAAAGCAGATGATAGGGAGCTTTTGAGGGTTTCGCTGTTGAGTTCATAGTGCATTCAGACATATATTTTAATTTCACATCTGCTAATAGTTCTGGTATTGGGTTATTCCACCAGAAGGCAGCAATAACTATTTTTAGCCAAAATGGCCCTTACCTCATCCAGTAAAATTCGAGTGTTTGCTAAAAATTTTGTATTTGAGTGTTTGCTAAAAACATTACATCTACCACATACGAGACCTAACAAAACACTTGCAAATGTGTACCCCAAGGATGATAGTCTAGGAGAATCTGACATTAGGGGTATTTTCCCCGGCTAAATACCTAACTCAAAGCAGGTCCTAGAGACTCAGGAGCATCCAGGACTCAAGGGCAAGGACTTCAAGCAAGAGCCTCTTGCAAATGATCTACCAGTCTCCAGGGCAGGCCAAACAAAAGGGCCCTGCAGTGTCTCTCTCACACTGTGATTCCCTTGTACTTCTAACGTCTCTGGTTTGGTTCAGTGTGATTTCCACTGTCATCTCTTCATTCTTCTGTACATTATCTGTTAATATGCATATTGTCCCACCTAATTTTGGTGCACTCAGCTGACTTCAGTGACTCACACAGGGAGTGGCTCTGCTCCCAGTTTGTAAAGAATCACAGCAATTTTCTAACACTTCAAAATTTAAAAAACTAAAATAATTTAAAATGCAAGGAATGAAGTGTCTAAAACTTATTGAAAGAGATCTAGCAACCCTAGAGATATTTGCTAGTTATAACTTCTTTTCTGTGTTTCAAACCAAGTAATATCTCACTGAACCCTTCCAACTCCCCTGCTGGTAACAACACATGGACTGAAATGCAATTAAAAGGCAAATTTTAAGAGTCAAAACAAACTTTTTAAACTCTAGGTTTCAAGAGTTAAGTCGTATTCATATAAATCATTTTATTGTAGGATCATAAATGGAATGGAGTATCATCAGCTTGCAAAATCTATTAATTTTATAATTAATAAGTATTAATAAAAGCTAATAGAATTCTGCCATTGTACAACCAGCAGAAGATCTGAGTCTGACACCTGCTGTTCAATAACTGGACATAAATTTAAACAAATATTATAAAGGCTTGGAGATACCGTAGGAGAGATGAAGCCCCTACGATTTGTTTGGGCTGAACACTGCAGGAAAGAGGGGTGCTCCGAGGGAAGCTGCTGTTGGCGGGTTTGAACAGCAGTTACTTTCTGTCCTCCTGACTTGTCACTAGAGGTCAGCGCAGCACCTGCAGTGCCACGCTGCCCTCCTTTCAGGAATGTTAAGCCCCAGCTCCTAGAGGCAAACAGTGGTCTTAAGAAATAGATCCAAGATAATAGAACCTGTTTCTGCAACAGGAGAAACGGGAAGCCCCGGGAAAAGAAGAGCGCAGCTGAAACCGAAAAGCCTGAGCCCAAAATCGGCATAAAAGCGCGCGAGAGGCTGGAAGTTTCCCGCAGAGCGATGAAGTGTAGCTGTTGCTATTTTTAAAGCAACCATTAGCCTGAGGTAGAAGTTGCCACCTAACAAGTCCAGCTGACTAACGCTCTGAGGGCTCTTCCTGATGCATGAAAAATAAACTCTTTAATCTCCCTGCATAACAAAATTCCTATCCCAGGCTGAGAACAGCTGGTCTAACTAATGTAAATCTAGCTCATACATGCAGGACAAGGAGATAGGGAAAGCATTAACTGCTCTGGAACAATTCCTAAATAAAAAAAGAAACAGACACTCGTCTTCCCAACATAACAAAACAGATATCCACTGTGATCCTTGGTGTCACGGAATAAACCTCATGGTTCGGGACTCTCTCTGTGTGCCATTAGTCCTGCCCCCGGGGGCTCTCAAGGGCCCGATAACAGCCAGAACCAGCCAGGAGGTGACAGCTATCACAGCACCTGACAGGAATTGCGGTGGAGCAGCTCTTCCTCTTCCTTTTAGAAGAGGAGACTGCAGCAATCAGCTGCTCTCAAGACAGGTGCAAGTGAGAGAGATTTGGCACTGAAGAAATGTCACCTTGTGGCAGGCAAATTAGTCACCTCCCCTCCTCGTGTGTGTTCTGGTAGGATTTCTGGTGTTCAACTCACCACTGTAGCAGAAAAGCACGCTTGTCGGCATGACTCAGACCCAACTAAGAATTCCAAAGCAATACCCCAAAAAAGCCATTTAGAACAGGCTGCCCTAACTCAAATTGCAGCAAAGAGGCTTGGGCTGCAATCTTTCCATAAACTCACACAATGGCATTTAGCACAATTTAACCTAACCTGTCTCCTCTGTTGTGGTAGATACAGGAAATCAACACCTTGAAATCCAGAAATGTTTGGTTAGCATTTGGTTATACCTCTTGGCATAGTGGCAAAGGAAATCACAGGAGAATAAATTCATACTGACATATGGGGGAAGAAACTCATCTCGGTCAATGAATTACAGCAAAGTGAAACTTGTGTAAAAAAGACTCCATAACCCAAACAAAAAGCAGAAAGATTTTAGCCATTTTAAAATATTTCCTTCCCTAGTCTACACCTGAGGAGTCTGAGGATAAGTAAAATGATGTACACACAGCTTCTAGCAACCATGAAGAAGTCAACCGATTCCTGTAGGAAGTATTTTTCTAGGGATGCATTATTGCTCTTTCTTTAGTACATTATTGCTCTTTCTTTAGTACATTATATACAAAGGAGGAAAAAAATGTCACTGCTATGTGTTTTCTCACTTTTTTTCCTTGGAAACTTCAATTCTAAAAGACACACATTATAATAAATGCAAGAGTAAAGAAGATAAAACATCTGAAGTGCAGGAGTGCATTGCCTGAGGTCATCTACCCATTACTAATACCTTTGAGTCATAGTGCTTGGGAGTCAAAAACAGGCACCTTGCTGAGTCAAGTGCTGTAAAAAAGGCTTTCTCTCAACAGAGGTATCAAATGAGAAAATAAGATGGATAGAGGTGGAAAAAGTATACAAATAAATGAGATAATACTAGTAACAGTGAGAGCAGCTGCCCACTCTGTACAAAGATGGGATGCCATCAGAAATGGGGATGGCATCCTGAGCAGTCAGGAGAGCAGAGACACCACCCACAAAGATGGGTATTACCAGCAGAACCTGTTTGAGATAATTTCTGACAGTCCAAGAACTTGTTGAAATTTTATGTAGCCCCTTTTACTTTCCTGCAACAAAACACCACCTGCTGCCCTGCAGCAACAGTGTTGACATTTTTGCAGGATGGTGGCACAAAGGAGAGTTTTGCCAAATCGTGTGGTAATGTGGCAGTTGTTTGTAGCAGCTTCTCACAAGGGGTAGAGAAAACACATGGGTGCTTACACGACAATTTTACAAGTGGAAACAACATGAAATTGTGAGCTGTCTGGAAGTAAACCAAATTACACATACCCTGAGCAGGACAGAAGTAGCACGCAAAGAACGTGAATATAAAGATGTGACTGAAAAGGGAACAGGAGAAACACAACATACAAATAAAAAGAAGAAAAATATTGAAAGGAGAAACAACAAACAGCATAAGCTTTCCAAATAAAAGTATTACTTCCTGTGAGACCTTTGGCAAATTACTCTATTTCCTCATCAATACCATGGAGATAGTATTTCAGACCGTCACAACACCCCTAAAAGCTTTAAACTCCTGGTTGTTTGTAGAGAAATCAGTCACAGAGAAAATGGTGGGGAGGTACAGAAGGTTTGGACCTTAAGAACTTCAACATTCTGTAAATGAAGTTTTAACTTTAATCTTCATTGCTATGCTGCCATCAGCTTTAAGGCATGTTCTATAAGGCACAGAATAAAAAATATGCATTCTGTTTTGGTAAGCAAGCAGGTGAAAAACAAATTAGACTTCTATTTGTGGTCTCCCTTCAAGACCACACAACCAATCAAAAGTGCAGAGAGACAGATGATGGCATAAGGAATCACAGCCCCCAGCTGTGCTAAACTCATGGGGCCACGAACACACTGGGCAGACTATCAGTCTCCTGCTTGTATGTTGACCCACAGCCTGAGTCTGACCTGCAGTTTTCCCTTCTTTTTTTTAAGATCACCATGAACAATTCTTCAGCCTGCCCCATGGCTGGAAGCAGCAGATCTGTTGGTATGTGTCTGTGTTTTGATGACTTGCTTGACTGGCAGAGAGAAGAAAACCAATAAATCTTCTATAAAGTGAACATAAGCTACAATTAGAAAGGCCCTTAAACTCACAGCTCCTCAACTGCCATAAACTGGCACAGATACATTAAAACCAATTGGCAGGAATCCTCAGACAGCTCAAATCAGTGTCACTCCACTGAAACTGATGAAGCAACTCCAATTTGTAGAAGTTAGGGTTCTGGCCCACAGCCTGCACTGCAGTCCAGAAAGACCATCTGTGTTTAACAGAATCAGAAATCAAAAGGAAAGTCCTTATAATTTACTCAATATTACTGAGACAAGTGATTTTCATGGTGTTAAGTCAGGTAGACTAAACAAGAGCTACAGAAGATAAAAACTAGTTCTTTGTTTCTTCCTCTGTATAGTTTTACCAGGAAAAGTTATGTAATTTCTTGCAACATATTCCACAAGGAAATCAAATGTGAATGCAAGAAAGAGACAACTGAGGGGGTAAGAGAGACAGGAATAACACAACAAGGAATTCAAGACACTTAATGAATTACAGGCACTAAAGTGTGCTTCCCTGCTCATGCTGAATTGATGTCAAACCCATTCCCACTGATGTCAGTGGAAAGAGTGACATTACACAATGCTGCTCAGCAGCCCAAGGGAGGGGCAGCAAAAAAGCAGAGGAGAAGGTTCAGGTAGTTCAGCTTTTCATTTTGGAAGCTTTTCTAAAAAACTTCCATATTCAAATTTCATGGGAATTTGGATACCACTTTTACCATTCTAATTGTGAAAAGCCAGATGCAGAGCTAAAACTAACACAGTAATCAGTACTAGCAGGGGGAAGCATATCAACGATTCTGAATTCATGTTTTGTGGCTCAGTGGTAGAAATCAGTATTATTTGTGCAAAGCCCCTCTGGGGTGTCCAGCAAAAAGCAGTGCTTTTTTCATGCTGCCATGTGATAGCTCAGTCTTAAGTTTTCTGCGGTGAGGAATTCATGATTCTCTTTACTTTGAAGAAGTTGCATCTGCACACAGGAACTCACTGAAAATAAAGAGGTTTTTTATGTCTGTAACACATGCACACACATGCTATATTTTCAGGGCACAGAATGTAAATGAACTGTGAAGACAAGATGCTTTGAATTCCAGGGGACCAGGCACATCCCCACAAATTCTGGGCACCACAGTGTTACCTTGTATCTGTTTGTGCAGCCATTGTTCGTCTTACAGACTAATGCATAAGGATGAGTAAAAATGAGACCATCAGAGAAAAAACAACTCTTCTGCTTTGAAGAAAAATGGGAAAAATTCACTGCTCTTTACAAGCATCTGCCCTCAGCAACAGTTTCTCACCCTGCTCCAAGCTCTCTTGTGGCTCTACCAGCTACCTGATCAATTCCCAGGAGGAAGTTTGTAGTGAAAACTCTGAAGATCTCTTTCAAGACAGACTCTCCTCAAGACTGGAATGGTAAAGTGGGATTGAGAAATTTGCACACTGAGTGAGAATTTTTTCCAGTGTGCAAAGTCAGAATGACTGAGGAGAGCAACTCTGCTTTAACCTTGCATTCTATTTTTTATGTTTAGGGATGTTTTGAATGACACTGAGAAAATATGTGTGTGGTTTTGAAAGAAAGACTACCCACAAAATCAGTGCAAGCAGGCTCATGGAATTGTGCTCTACTGGCACGGTGCTGACACAAGGCAAGCAGCTCTTCCAGACTAAGCCTCTCCAAGGCTCTGGCAGTGCTTGGTGCTAACAGCACACAGAGAATGTGTGATGCAAATTCAAGTCTGTAACCACTAGTAACTCACTGAGAGGATTTAAGATTTCAACTAAACTACATTTGAATAAAGGTATGCGCAAGTGCATTACTGCTAAGCAGCTTTGCATTTCGGTGCTGTTACACTGTGGAGACCGACTTTGCAGAAATAAAGTAAGACCTATTCCACAGCTGTTCAATCAACTTTTACACCTTGCCAATCCTTTGGCCTTGATCTGAGGTCCAAAAGAGCCAGAAAGACTGCAGCATGCCCTCAGTCATCTCCATGACAGTCTTCTAAGCAAAATCTGCTTCCATGTTTCAACTGAAGTCTGTATTTGATCCACTGTTCATTACAAATTAGTTAATTATATTATAATAGACATTTGTATTAGAGAATTATATTTCTCTTTATCAGGTTTGTAGTACATGATCTGCAAAGATCAACTTCTTTCTAAGGCTTCATACTGTCTCCTAAATATGAGTATTAACACAAGAAAAAATACCATAAATATCATAACTTTCAGGTCCTTCTACAAATTAAATTCTTGATTTTGAAAGGAGTTTTGATTGGAGCATTCCATTTTATTAAAAAAAGCACTTTCAAGGAAAACCTTGGTCTAGAGTTATTATTAATTCCCAAAATATCAACAACAGTGTTTATTCACACACCCTCTGTATGTCTCTTTTTTTTTCATAAACAATCGCATTCTTGTCATGGCAGGTAGGATCTTTGCAAAGTTCTCAACAAGGCAGACACTTTCCTGAAGAAAATTCTTATGTAAACTGTTCTGGCATCATGTAGTCTACCTAATGTTAACACAGATTAACTAGTTCTTATATAAAACACCATTCTGGCTGACAATCATGATCATTGCCTACATAATGTCTGAAACAAAAGGTTTAACGTTCTCCAAATTCCTTAAGTGCCACAGGTCCTTAACTCTCACCACTTTCAGTGTGACCCACAGTGTGTATTTCAGATACAAATCTTAAACAGAATAAAGATTTTTCATCCACATAACGGCTATCTTTCAAGGCCCTACCTTCCCACTAAAATAATCACCAATCCCAAGCTATGCATTAGAGTCTTCAGTAAACACACTGCTATTCTAACAGGAGACTACCACTGTAAAAAGCAGCAGAAAGGATTTTTTACAGCAATTAACTTAATTTGCATAAAGCAAAGGAAAGGCGTGTACCCTTGACAATAGAAAATGTAGGGATGGGGCAAAGAAATAGAGACAGATAAATAACATATTATATCCCTTCCTAACTGAGGATAATGTGAAAATTGTTCATTTCTTTTTCCAAGCGTGAGAGAGCCTTAGAAGCTTGATATTTTTAAAACCACTAAGCTGAAAATAATTAAATTGGAAGTTCTGATTTTAAAAAAAGTACATTAAAATAATTCTTTTACTCAAATTAATTCGTGGAACATATTTGAGGATTTCAACAAAGTTGCTATTCGAGAGCTATAGATGCACAGTCATCTTCATTGAATACATGCACAGCAATTCTGTTTCCCTGCATGTAAACACACTTAGTTTGCTTAAACACTTCAAGTCTTCAGGATAAGTTCCACTGAAGAAAGTACTCAGACAAAATGAAGATGCATAGACTTTAAACATCATTCTTAACATGGAAGATTTGCACCTTCTGTAAGACATATTTTGTCTTCTTAAAGCTTGTTAGCCACCGTTGTGCTCTTTCTAAAGCCAAAAAAAATTCCTTATTTCAAGAATTCAAATATTTAATCAAAATTAAATACTTAAAGAAGTAGTAATTACTCAAGAGGCTAAGGCCTATTGCTACTGTGTCTCCTCATTTGTTTTGTGGAGTGAAAAAGATGACATCCTAGCATGTTTCTGGACAATGTTTTCCTCATGCAAATAGAGCTGTGTCTGCAGACCAACTCCTACCAAATTCTTTTACTTACATTGGCAGGGGAGGACAAAACCTCCTAAGATCTTTCCTTTGTTTAAATGCATTTCCTGCCTTCCTTACTGCTATAGACTGTGTTGTGATAGGCCTATTTATAGTCCAAAGAAAGGAAAAAGCACCACTGGAGGCAGGAAAACTAAGTTGGGAAAGAATAGAAGGAAGTGTGGCTGCCATTCAGCCAAACAATCTAGAACTAATTGAGCTCAAAGGAGCCCCAGTCTCAGTGAAGCTGTTGGGAGTGAACAGAGCACTGCTTCTCTCTCCAGGGCCCTGCCAGGGCTGCCAAGTGGGAGAGTCATGTGCAGGACACTGTTGGGAGCAAATAACCTCAGCATCTCAATACTCTGAGAAGAACTCTTTCAAAAAAGGAGCATGATGAAAGTTAGGTACCTATCAAATTAAGGTAAGTGCTTCCTTCTGGCATTCCTGCTTGCTGCATGCTCTACATCTTTCCAGGTGCGGCCAATCTGGTAAACGAAGAAGGAGTGAGTTTTGGACAAGGAATGGCATCTGACTTTTAGATAAAGGTTTGATTTTTAGATAAAGAAATCTGAATTCACTTATGGATTACTCAGAACTTTTCTTAAGCAAAAGAAGCCTTTGCCATAAATCCATACCATAACTTTGCTCTTTTCCTGACTTGTGTCATGTCCATCTTATAAACTGTGATTAAGTACTAGAGAAATGTTATGGTAAACGTATGCCCCAAAGGAACATACGATGTCGACTCTGCATTCGTTTAAAAATATAGATTTACAGAGAGACAGAGGGAGGGAGGGAGAAGTATATGAAATATATATTTATACAAGATGTGTTAATATGGAACATATAAACATATCAAAATTTCAATAATGGAAGTTTTGTGATAATTTAGTCCTATGATGTACATTTGAAGGTAGGAACTTTGCCTGAATGAAAGCACCTGAAAGTTTCTAGTGTTTAAGAATTTATTATGACGAGTGATTTGTGTGTGTGTGCATGCATATACACAAAAATATACTACATATAGATGTCAAATCAAGATATTCATTGTTGCTTGCATTGCAATACTACATGTTGCCATTCTGAAGTCTAATTTAAACTGAAAGTAGAATATGAGTGGAAATTTCTAATCTGCTCATTTTCAGATACTATAAATAATATTATACGATCATGACTGTGTAAAAAGCTCTATTTTAAGATAGATCAGTGTACAGACCATATTAATTCACTGAGTTACAATCAACAAGACAGACTTTTAAGATGGAAAAATTAAGTTTTTTAAGATTGTGTTTGATTTCTTTGATTCTGAGCACATCCTTTGCACTTCTAACAAAGGAAATGCTGTTGTGATTTGCAGGCAGCAGAATAGAAGCTGTAGACTAATAGATTCAGGTTTTCATCAGGCAAATTTTATCTCCTTTGAAAGATCGATGAGAATAACTTTTGTATTAGTCTCATTTGTGTTAACACATTACCTCCAAGCATATGCTGTTCAGATTATTCATTTGTTATTCAGATGTTTTCTAGGATTAACGGTTTATGCTAAAAAGCTGCCGGTGAGTAAAAAGGAAGTGTGATGTGTTGTTATTCTACTGTATCCCCGTAGGATACTATTATGTTTAGAGTCTGCTATTGTGAAGATAGCAAGGCAGGATGTCATCCATGTAGGTGAAAATCCGCGATAGGGCAACTGTAAACAGCAGCAGTCAGCTGAAAATCTGATCCAGGGAGGTGCCAAGCATAATTCCAATGAAGCAGATGTTAGCCAGTGCTCATGGAAAGGATCAGGCCTTTCTTTGTCTGATTTCAAAATACTCAGCATTTACAGTAATTCTCAGTTCTAGGTGATTATAAGCCTGGTCTTGTGAAGAATAAAATGGCAGCAAAACTAAAAGCTTGTACAGATATTTGTAAGAAAAAGCTCTTTCGACTGCAATTTGAGTAACTAGTGCAGCGTGCTCTCATGCAGGTAACATTCCTTGCTTTCAACTTCAGTAACTGATTCCCCTGTACAAAGACTAAGCAGAAACAGAAAAAAAAGTGTTTTAATTTAAAAATTTAAAAAGCATTGCAATTTCTGGTGTTGAATAAATACAATAATTTCCATGAGATGTCAGTTGAACAGCGACTGCAATACGACTAAGCAGTACACATTGTATCAGATTTATTCAGGTCAGCAGCACTCACCACATTATTCTAAACCTTGGTACCACTGCATGAATATAGAAAAACAGAAACCTTTCCTTAGCTATAAGGAAAAGATCCTTTACAAATCAGCCAGTTACATTGTAATTATACAGGAAAAGGTGTTCAAAAAATGTTCTGATGCACTTTCACATTTGTCCTTGGAAAAAATACTATAGATGGTACTTAGATATTGCCTAATTAATACTCTTAATAAACACACATATAAAGATTTGTTTCTAAACTGCAAGAGTTCACATGGCCACGAGCTCAAAGTTTGCAAACTGAGGGCTTTCTCCTGAAGATACAATCATTAGAAAAAATTCTTCACAGATAGAGTGGTTCAGCATTGGAATGGGCTGCCCAGGGAGGTGGTTGAGTCACCATCCCTGGAGGTGTTTAAAAAAGACTTGATGAGGTACTTAGTGCCATGGTTTAGCTGATAAGGTAATGAATGATAGGTCACAGGTTGGACTCGATGATCTCAAAAGTCTTTTCCAACCTCGTTTATTCTGTGATTCTGTGATTTCAGAAGGCCTTCGAATGAAATTTACACCCCAGCACCTTATAAAATCTTACCACCTGCTAGGGTCTAACTACTCTGCAGGAGAGTCTTTCTACATAAACACTTCTGAGTGTTCACAAGTACTAACAGAGCTGCAATTATTAAAGCTCCAAGCTAAAAATTAAATACGAGAACTTGATATACCAGAAGGAAGTTGAGGTTCACATGCTTCCTACACTGGCATTATTTTGCCAGATAATTAAAGAGGTTTAGGATTGTCAAACAAATACCTCAGTCAGCTGCCACTACTGTGTGGGCAGTTCAGATTTCTGGTTCCAGGAAAGCTGACTGACTTGAAGAAAAATCATATGACTTTAAAAATAATGCACTTTAAGTGACAAGTCATGCCATGCTTTCCTGCAAAGCTAGTTCAGGTTTAGTAAGATTATTCCTCATGCAATTAAGTCCTTCTTCCACTATACCAGACACTCTTACAAGGAAGCTTTGTTCTCCGAGTCACAGTCAGGCCCACTAACGTTATAGGAAAAAAAAGAGCAGAGAATTACAAGTGTTTGGAGCAGTCAGCGCAAGGTTTTTTGAGAACACATGTACAGTCTATAGTAGTCTCACTCAAAAAACAGAACTGGGGAAGAGGGACCACAAAAAGAAACCAGTTAAAACACATTAAGAAATCAACATTCAGTATTGGACAGCATCAAAATAGTTCTACAAAGAGAAGCAGCTGTTCAACACAACAGAAATCTTAGTGTTAAAAAATAATTTCTTTGATAATCTCTAAAACATCCAGCTCATAACTTTGTGCTGAATAACATCCTGATTGGTGAAAATGTTTATGCAGGTGCTTTAATTGAAGCATATGGGTAATCTCGTTGTTTTCAAGCAAAATTATTTCAACAGGCTGATAAAATTTAGAGCCTGGTAGAGTCATTAGATCATCTAGTCTGACTATGAGCACAGCATGTTAATTTTACCATTTCTCTTATCCAAAACCCAAAGGCTTTCCTGCTTACAACAGAGCAGTATGGATGTAGTATGTTCAAGATAAAAGTTTAAGGGGAAGATCACAATGTTCTACACACGAGTAGCAACCCACAACAGTGAGAATTGTTCAGGTTGACACAAATCCTTTAGCTCAAATGGGAATTAAATGTTGCACAGGCTTTGTACCAACTTACTGCACAAGGGTGAAGGTCAATGTGTGCATGGGAGATGGAGTGTTTCTCCCAGAAGTCTCTGTGCTATCAGAAAAAGCATTTGCTTGCTTTCCTACTCTTCTAGCGGACTAGGAAAGTACTGTTGCATAAACAAGGATAAAAAAAAAAGCTTCTTTAAAATCAATCTTTATGCCAAAGTGCAGCTATATTTTTTAATCTTCTCTGAGGTTTCCCTTCCTGACCCCCTGTCTAGTAATGGTTGCAGACCCGTTTATCACAATGGTCCCCACAGACTCTGTGGACCCAAGCAATTGCACAGGGCAAAACAGAGCCCTGCTCTAACAGTTCTGTAGTGCAGCACTACACAGCCCCAGGAGAATGGAAATGTAGTTCACTTGAGTTAGAAAGAACAAAAATTAATGTGTACCAACATCTCTGTTTAGACAGTTAGCATTCTTAGAATCCTTTATATTCTAACACACCTTGTTTTTCCAGCATAGTGTTCCACTATTATTTTGGGTTATTACCGTACCACAATTATCGTGGAAGGCTGGAGGCAAAGACAAATCTTCAAAGATCAGATCATTATTAAAGGAAAAAGGAAAACCAAATTCAATCTCAATTGAACTACAAAATGCACTTCATAACTTCAAAAATGGGAACAGGCAAGGGAGAAAAGTGGATTAATGATGACCTTTTCCGAGCTGCTTGATCTTCCTCCCAGTCATGGCTAGTCTCTTCTTTCTCTCTTAAAACAAGGGACGTTCATATTGCCTTCGTATACTGCTGTGGTTTTATACTGAAACACAGCCCATATGGAATTCTGGATGCAGCACATCACCCTAGCATAGTTCTATTCATTCACATATATTCTATCAGAGATAACTGTCTTAAGCAATAATTAAAAGCAGAAAAAAGATAAAAGAGCAGGATAATGTCTTCATACCACTAAAAGAAATGGAATTGGAACTAACAACAGAGAAGGGCCCAAAATAAAACAAGTATAATAAATCCAGCAGTTATATATAGAGACCTTGGCCCCAAGGGGCTCTGTCATACAAAAATATTAAGTGTTGTGACTATAATAAGCAAATCTCCTCTCAACTAATGAGCATGGAAGCAATAGCCTCTCTCTTGTCTTTGCACTGAATACTTCATACATGGCATGAAGGCAGAGATGGATGCAAACTCACTCAGAGTAAACTGGGAGCATGAACCCTGAGACATTTGCAGCAGATCTCAGGCTGCTGCATAACAGTTTGACTGATAAGCATGCTGTGTGCTGGACTAAGTGGAGATCCTGCCTGACAGTTCTATCAGGGTAGGCCTTTGTGATCCATACCTCATTTTACAGTGCATGAAAGTGCTACTGTTTATAAGGGAGCAGTGCATTAATTTTTAGTATTTTGACAGAAACAGTTTTAAAAAGTCAGTATTTTCCTAGGGAGAGGAAGGAAATAGGCTTGGTTTCTTGCTCTTTACTGGGTCTGTTTCTAGACTCCATTGTTTCTACTCTTGTAATGTCAATGCAAATGGACTATGTCATGCTGCAACGTGGAATGTGTTGCTTTAAGTTAATACTTAGATACTCAGCATCAGCCTGTGCTGCATCACTGAGGAAAGACTGACTTACCAAACCAAGAGCCACTATGACATCAGTGGTGACAATATGTTTATCAAAATTAATATAGTGAATAAAACATTTGTCACTATTTATGTGTAATGCAAATGTGGCAGATGACATTTTCTCTGATGTAAAATTTAGGTGAAAAACATTCTCAGAAATGAATTATACAAGACAAAGTTGACAGCAGTTGAACTTACAATAGGAGAGACAGTAAAATGCAGAAAGGTACTTTCAGTAAAACAGAAATAAATGCATTTTAAAACATATGCTCACTGAATTGGAAACTTTCTGTGCAACTATAATTTCATTTGAAGTCTGAGAGAGAATGTCATGAAGAACTCTGAAAAAACCCCTGATGTCATACTCTTGGTTACTTGTATTCATTTGCACCAGCTGTGGGAAAAAAACATCCTTACTGGAGATTTTTAAATGGTAAAGGAGCTACAGATTAGCTCAAACTTACCAGATGCGGAAAGGACAACAGCAACTGAGAGCTGCTGTACATTCAACAACACTGAATGTTACAGCATTGCATCCTTGTTCAGCACATCACTCACAATGAGGATGGCTGGAGAACAAATCTTCCATCTAGACTGTATTGGGAAAAAACCCCTTTACGACAGATGTGCTTTCGTGCTACTGTATCTAAGTCTAGAATTACAGCAAAACACTCTTCAAGGTCTGCTTCTGAAATGAGCATATCCACCCTGTGGAATATAATTATTCAACTTAGTTGGTAATAGACAATGAAGAACTTTTGTTGCTTTCGCTTTTTGGGGTTTTTTGTAAACAATAATGGGTCTATTGTCACTGCTATAGAAGATGTCCTTAGTGCCTGCAATGACTGCATGGCACGATTTCGCCCTATCTCTTAGCCAGCCCCCTTTAGTATTCACAGTGCAGAACAACTTATATTTCTCATTCCACCTCTGTACTCCAAGGTGAAACAGAACCAAGCAAAGCGAACTGGAAATAGTGAACAGTGTTCTTACAATAATAGTAAAAATTTCAATAATTGAAATTTCTTACACATGTCTATATAAGGAAGAAACTATAAATTTCCAGGTTCTCTGTGAATAGCTTGGGCTTTGGGAAGGAGGGAATAAGTGTGAGAAGGGTTGGTCTCATGGATGCATTTTGGGGTTTTTTGAGTACGTTTGAATACAGAAAAGATAAGACCAGCAGCCCCTATTTTTCATGCCAAATTTGTAAACCCTGAAATCTAGTATCTGCCTATACTACTTTAAAGAAAATATTACACCAGTTAAGACACAGTTACCATTAACCTGCAGCTGAGAGTGCACAGGATTTCCACAAGCCAGAGCACAGTTCCAAGCTAGACATCAAGAGGAAAGAAGGAAAAAGAGGGAGGTCCTACTGGTAATGTACAAAAGGCTGCCTTCCACCTTTATCATTAAGCTTCATCCTTCTGCCTCCCATCTCTACCTCCTGGATCCTCTCTCCTTTACTCTTACAGGTCTGTGCTTCACAGTTGGATGATGTTCATCCAACAAGATGATCATCATAAGTCCCTTCAAATGGAAATATTCTATTCTATTCTATTCTATTCTATTCTATTCTATTCTCTGTCCTATCCCTTCCATTCCAGGCATACTGCTTCTGGGTTTTCCACTAAGCAGACCAAGTGCTTAGGAGAAAACTAGGAGCCATCCAAAAGTGGTGGGAAGACAGCCTAGAGGACAAGCAAGAGCCGCTCTGGAACATGGCATGAGAAGTACTGAGGGCACACACCACTGGCAGAGTGCCTTAATTCCCAGAGAATTCAGGAGTCACGGTAACAAGTGAAAACCTTTGTCAGAGGCTTACAGCTGGGCTGAATGTTTACTGGGTCAACAAAAAAATCCCTCGCTGCCTGCCATGATGCAACTGAGCTGTCAAAAAGCAGGTCTGTACTTCATAGACCAGAACTATTACTGTTTTTCTACTTGAAAGAAATGTTTAACAGAGCACAACAATTTTTTTCCCTCCATTATTTCTGACAATGGAATTATCAGATGTTTTAGCTTAATTCACAAACTCCAAATTTCACATGGGTAGACAGGATATCAAACTTCCATTTAAATCATTATTTTCTCATATACTTAAATCACTGTGCATTGTTTTCCAATGAAAAGCAACCAGCAGCCTTGACTCTAAGCATTGCTATGGGCTCCCCCTGACATTTGATGATACAAAAGAAGGACTGATTTCAAGTGTCATACCCAGGGATGCCCTAATTTGATAACTTATCCTCTCAACTCTTACTTTCTTAGAGATAACATGACTACTGGGTGCATCCTTGGGCACAAAAGGGGAGGTACACCAGGCATTTGCAGTACTTCTATGCCCCCTAGAGCATTACACTGAAGAACCTGGAACTGGCTTCGATTGCTAGGGATGTAATATAGCCTATAGATGTTTAAAACTGATTTAATGCAATGCAAGGTTGAGAGCCTTATATACAAAATTTCCTCTCTGTTATGCCCCTCATATGTCCCTTAGCTGGAAGCTTTGTGTAAGAGCTGTTGGACTATTTATAGCAGCCCCTTTAATCGCACTTAGGTATTCATAAAACATCCTGTCTAGTGAAGCCTTCCATGGTTTGCTTTCATTCACTTCAGCTGATAGTGAAGTCTATATAATATCTGGGGCAGTGAAGTAGACCAGCAAACCAAGCAGTTTGTCTGTTGAGTTCCATATATTCTAAAAGGCTGAAGCTGAAGAGTGGTGCAGCCATTTAGTAAACAAATGTGGCAACACAGATTTACAGTTAGTATAACCTGACATTTATGTCCACTGAAAGTCTGACATCCTGTTCCATAAATTCCAGAAGAACATGTTAACAGAAAGGTGACATTTTCAGGCAACCCACAAAACAGATGTCCGTAACTGCCATATGCAGAAAATAACTCTACAGTTCAAAATTCTCCACAGTATCAAAGCAGTGATGTTGAGATAAGCTCTCTATCAGTGATCAATTTCTAAATTAAAACACCTACAGTTAATTAAATGACACATAAACAAGACATAGCCAAATATGTCTTTAAAAAACTAAGAAAAACAACAGTTAAAAAGAAGCCATGAAATAAAGCCTTTCCTGTAATAAGGAGAGGCTCTGGATCCATTTATCCAGCATCAATAAAAGCCAAAACCTTCCTGATAACCCAAACCAAAAATGGACAACTGTTCCATTCTTCAGTTCCTTGAGGCTATTCTAAAAGCTATCCATACTATCTGACATTTAAAATTTTACCTTACATGCACACATCCCTATCACAATTGAGTGCTAACTGTACTTTTTTTGTTGGTGTTCCTTTTCCAGATTTCTCATGTTTCATTTCAGCATGTTTGAGAAATCTGTGTTCATCTCTCAGTTTTTATTTGAGGCATTAATCATAGAATCTTTTGAGTTGGAAGGGACCCACAGGGATCATCAAGTCCTGCTCAAAAATGAATGTCCATAGACAAAGATGTACCCTTTTCAATCCAGTCTTCATTTGTTTTCTCAACACAGACAAGGCAGAATACTGTTGTGTTCCAAACAGCAAAGCTTTTGTCATACTTAAGATGCTATCTGATAGGTGTAAGAACACAACCCTTAATTTATTGTATCTGCCTTAACTACCTGATCTTCTTTTGTATGTTGGCATTTGTTTAAAAAAAACAGGAAAGAATAGGAAAAAATAAAAACCTCCACAAAATTTTTAAGACCTTTATTTTCAGGAACTACACCCAAATTATTTCTCTGTTCTGTTTCTCTGTTCTGTTTTAATGACTTAAAACCATCTAGCATGAGGATAGATAAGCTTTTTCCCACATAAACCACAGTTTATTCCAGTTTTTACTGAGCCATAAAAAAAAATTATTTGTCTACTCATTTCAGAAAGTACAAAGGCTTCTTTTCTTTTAGGGAGCATATACCAAGCTGTTTGTGGAATGTTGCCATTCAGTCATTATCATCAAATTACGTTCCTGTGTGGAGCATGACTACCAAAAAAGACAGCTATTCAGTGCAGAGTGATGACATTGTGCTATTTCAAATGGCCCAGGTACTACCAGTATTTAATCAATTATATTAATGGGTCCTGATAAATGTAAAAGAGTGCGGTTGATGTTGCATAATCAGAGAAACAGACAAAGTAATAAAAACGGTCTTTGTGGACAAATACATTATTGTGGAACACATTTCGATCATGTTTTCTGCAGTATCAACAGGGAGTAATTTTGTACAAAGTTATAAAGAAAGTTATGAGTAATTTTAAAGCTGCATGTAAAGTTCTGTTACCCTTGATCTCAGTGCGTTTTAGGGGAAATGAAATGGCATTTCCCAAGAACTCATCTGGTCAATGGTCCATGCCCTAAAGCACAGTGAGTGCTTTCTCCTTTCTCTGAGCAAAGCCAGGTGTTTACACCCAGCTCTGTGAGCAGCCGTCCGTGGCCAGGGTCTGCTGGAACTTCCAACTCAGTTCTGCCAGGGCAGCTCTCCCTCCCTTTTTGAAATTGCCATCCCTCCTGTGCCCTAAACTTAAATGGACTCATTCGTCATGGGCTTATTTCTCATTTTTAAATTCATAGTTTTTACAGCCTCCTTTTTTAAAACCTCCTCAGCAGCTGTGCAGGCCCCTGGGTCACAGAGCCCCATGCTCTGGGACACTCTCTTGGGAGTCTCCCAGGACAACATGAGGAGCAGCTTGCTGAGGTGCTGCCCAGCCTGACTGTGCACCGGGACACACCTGCAGCAAATATTCCCTATTTCCCAGGCCTTCCTCCTCCCTCTGCACTGACCCCCTTACTCATGCCAAGCAGAGGCTGGGCCTCATGCAAAGCTCAAGCCCTTTGAGCAGGAACCCCCACCTGGGGGCTCCTTCACTACCCAGGCTGGGACAAGAGCCGCTCCACAAGATGGGTACACCCATGCCTGGCCGGCTTGAGAGAGCTATTTCAAGGCAGGAGGTGTGTTTTCTGAAAACTTGTTTCCCTGGAGTCCTGAGAAGCAGGAGATGCTCACAAAGGCAGGCATGAGTAATTAGCACAAGGGCTTCTTCCCTGCTCCAGGCTATGCTGGCAGCACTGGTGGCTGCATGGTTTTGTACCCATGTGCTGTTTTATATAATATGAAGAGTTGGGTAAGGTCAAAGGAAGCAACCCGAGTTACCCTTTCTCACTGCAGACCTCATCCTCAGGGATTTGCTGGCATTCATTGGATTCTGACAAACGTGCCAGCTAGATATGCTATTATATTTTAACAATTTTGACAACAGCCGCCTGGCTCTGAGAAATTCCTTGAATTTGTTCATATCTCAAATGCTGCACTATCTACTGGTGCAGTTTGTATTTCAGAAAAATGCCCTATAGTGCCCTTGTAATCCAATGAGACTGTGCAGTCTTCTGGGATCTGGATTGCTTACCAAACACCAAAATACCATTACCACATCCTATACTGAGGTATGGCAATTTCCTGTGTCCTGTCAGTCTTTCCAATTTAAGGTACCACCAGATTTCAGCACAGTGTATCCTATATGTGGGACGGGAATTAAAGAAATTCAGAAAATGATGTTTTGCACCTCACCCTCAAAATACCATTGACTGTATGCCTTTGTCCTTAAATACCTAAATATCTTTAAATGTGTGACCAAGCTAAAGGGAATTAAGTGTAAAGTCTCAGTTGAATTTCAGTAATGTATGACTACATATCACCCTGGAAAATTCCATCAAAACCTGTTCCTTTCTTGACTTCACTGTTTCTCCTTCATTTGTCCTACATCAGGGAACAAGGGGATAAGAATGGCTTTTTTTGCTGTCTCGGTTTAGACTGATAGTCCTCACCTCAAAGGGTCTATCTCAGTCTGACTATACAATGTCTGGCAAAATGCAGCCCCACGATCCATGATGTAAAAATGCCAGATGCCAGAATTTAAATGATCTCCAGTGTTAATAAAGTACTCATCACTCTACTGTCCAAACACAAAAGATTGTAATGTTACACTTAAGATCAACTAATCCCCAAAAGTGCCATTGCTCATGTATTTTGCATGATCAGTGGAGTGGCCTGGTGTTAAAGACACTATGAGCACAGCAGTATTTTATATTTTCCTGTTCCTGTTTAAATTCCTATATTAAAACACAGTGAAGTGTGAAGTCAGAAAAAAAACCTGAAGAGATCAGCGGGGATGTGTTTAACTTTCCACTTGTGCTGCCCCTACTGTCGATTAAGGCTTATCTACTGTTTGGTGTTAGTAATTTGGAAAAAAAACCCAACAGAAAACCAGAAGTTATGGAGCACATAGCACCGCATTCCAGTCAAATGCTTTAGCCAAGACTGCTGTTATGAAAAGGATTTTCTAATAGGGGGAATAATGATCTTCAGATTCTAACCTCCTGGCACAGCAGTGAGATTTATCAGGAGGAACATGTGACTAGTTAAGACACACAGCCCCAGCTTGAAGGAAACAGCTGCTCATTTCATGCTTTAGCACTTGGCAGCTGGACAAGGAGGGGTGATGTTTGTGTTGAATACCTCTACAGAACTAAGTACAGTAAGTGATTTTCCCTGTTTCTGATTTTTTTTCCTAAACTGTCACTGTTTTCCTATTTTCATCCTAGACCTTTCATAAAAACACTTGAAAGGGTGAGGTGTGTTTTTGAAACTTCATTGATAAGCAGTCATTCATGCTCGGATTGCCTGTATTTTTCTGACCTGTGATTAACAACGGCATTGTTTTTGCTCTTGCGGGAATAAGGCAGGTATGGTGTTTTGCCCTCATGCTAGCCAGGAAGGGATTATGTTGCTTATTTACTCAGATGATGGAGTGAGGAGGCTGTTTAGGAAGACTGTATTTTCCTTTCTCTGTAGACCTAGTCAATAGGTAGTGATACAACTTGAGTATAGAGAAATTTCAGTGTTTGGCTTAAAAGTACTAGTGTAAGGAATTGACAGAGATACACCCTCAAAACAATGTGATCAATCTGAACAAAATTTCTTCTGACTGGTTACTTTCTGGGGGTGAATGCAGAGATCTTTTTGAAAGGAAAAGGTAGAAGCAGAGAAGTACAGGAAGACTGAAGATGTACTGATAAAGATATTATTGAGTCATTCGGGATAATAATGCGTAATTAGATTGTGAAGATTGAAAAAATCCTCCCTAAAAAACAGTGAATGAGTCTTCTAAATATCTCCAAGTTCCTAATTATTTATTTTTGGGTACTTGCATGTTTTGTGATTTTGCTTCATGAATGATTGATGTTCCTGTCAGATAATTTTTGACTCTTACACTCTGAAGTTTTCTTTTAAAACCAGACTATAGGATATATAAAAAGGAACTTTTGATCAATTATTTACATAGAGATGAATCAGGTTTCTTTGGAGGAAGACTTAGGAGGAATGGGAACAGATGAATGAGTGATGGATCTTGATATGTGGTAAGACTAAGGTGCTTTGGGGAAAGTTAATGAGGGGCAGAAGTGGAGAGCAGTGGGGTCCTGTTGAGGAAAGTCTAAGAGTAAACACTGACAGGTTGCATGCAGTCTCTCCTTTAAAGGTAGGGAGAATAAACTTTGCAAAGATTTCTCACATAAAAAAGTGAGACATTATTTCTCCTTGAAGACTTTTACTTTTCTTTTTAACCATAGCTTTGACATTGGAAATTTTATCAGAAAATGTCAATCGGTTTCAATTGTTCACAAAACCAGAAGTTTGTGTGGCTTCCTGCCTGTTTGTGTCTCCAAGGGTAGACTGCCTTTGAACCAAGAACTGAAGTGCTCTCAGCACACTGCAGCCCTCCCATAGGGATACCGTGGAACACCGTGAATGGAGCAGGCCTATGGGTCCTGAGGTACCTGGTGGTGCGCCAGGAGCCCCTGGTCCCCTGGGAACCTTGGCTGCAATGGGCCCCCTCCAGCCTGTCCACATCTCCATTCCATGTTCCATGTGGGGCAGGGAGAATAACTTGTCTCCTGTTGCTTTTTATTCTGATCTCAGAATAAATTTATTTTTTTCCAGAAATTGAAGACTTTTAGAAGGAATTCTGGTTTTTGAGTAAGACTATGCCATCATGTGTTTGTTTCCAGACACTGCATTTTGTATTTGCAATGAGTGTTCTCTGTTAAGCAAACTGTCCAGGTCTGTTGAAGGACCAAGTTTTAAACCTAAGTTAAACCCCAAATCCACCAGAAAATAGATGTGAGCTCAGTCCATACCTGCTGTAACTTCTTCCCTGCTTCTCTACAACCACTGTGCCAGTATTGGTGCAGAAGGTTGATGTAAAGCCATATGGCTCTGCACCAGCTGGACTGTGAGCCAACTATATGTGCCTCTTTTGCAGCTGATTTTATTCTCAGGCAGCCCTGGGAATTAAGGGTAATATAAAAGAGACAAAATTATGATTACAAAGTAAACTTCAGATAACTGCACTGCTGAGCTCGCCTTCAGATAATAATGTCTGAAAACATGTTCTTATAGTGGTAACTTGAATTGGCTCAAAGAAATGTGGTGGGAGAGCTCAGTTTTGTGCCTCTATACTATTGGTTATTAAGATAATTTACAATCAAGGAGTATAACTCATCACTTGGATCTGCAAAGTTTAAGATAAAAATCCCTGCTTTATTTACAGCTTCCCACTGTCATTTCTGTATCTGATTCTGAACTTAATTCAAGACTCATTACTAGATTTTTTAATTCTCTGTACACAAAATGAAGAAAACTTGATCAACATCACAAGATTCTCAAGACTATAATTGATTCAATCCTTATCACTAACCCATTTTGGTAAGAATACTTACTGTTAAACACAGACAGTGTACTTTGAGAAATAAGTGCAGTAGTCAGGCTCTCCTCACTTTTCGGCTTTTCTCATGAATTCTAACTGCAACATCTGTCACTGCAGCATCAGTCATGGAACACCACTGGGGCACACACTGGTTTTGCACTTGAGCAGAAAACACAACCTCTGTACCACCACCCTTTTATATTATAATATCCTAGTCTCCTAAAAACCAGTGCTCAGCTTTTTGAATATACACCCCCATTATTATGTTCACATAAGTCAAGGCAGGTGTGCATAGGCATGAAGCACATTAATTAAATTTCAGATTTTTGTTCAGAGAAGTGCTCTGCCCTTGCATTTCCCCTTGATGCGTCTTTAGAAAGCCCAATACGTAACTGAAAGCTCATCCTGGATTTCTTTTTATTACATTGTACAGGAGATTGGGTAACATTGCTGTCCTTGTGCAGAAGCTCAGCGCATACCATTGTCACTGACAGTGTCATAAGGTTCCTGTTAAATCTTTTCCCTTTACTCTGAGGAAATGATCAGGGCAGCCTGGCATCTGAATGGGTATATTTCTGCTCTATATCAAAACATCTAGCTGAGGAGCAGCTGCAGTTGTGCTAGACCCTCTCCCTAGTTGAAAATGCCATTGTACCAAGGAGCCACTCCCAGGATGTTCCTGAATAAAGAGAGGAAACTACTTTTAAAAATACTGTAAGGGTATTTGTGTGGTTTTCTTTTTTCCCTAAGCCGTCCAGGCCTGGCTGCAATACATTTGTACAGGTACTCTACACAACTTGCTCTGAGTGTTTTCTGTTAACATATTTATGGTATATTCACTTTTCACTGCTGAAGTTGATAAATGTGTTTTCATGTTGACCCTTTCTTACAAGTGAGAAATAAGAATATTTTATACCTAAGAGTTTGAATCAAAAGCCTGCAACAAATTCTCAGGACTTTTGGTTTTTGCTCTTCATCGCTTTTCTCTGTGCTTTTTCTATTCAATGGGAATAGCCAGTGCAGTAGTTCCTTTTCATTAATAGGTTTTCTTATTGGTACAACATATCTAAAAACCACCTGACCATCAGAATAGAGGTATTGTGACAGGGGGTGGGGGGGAGAGCTTTCCTCTTGTAATGAATGTAAAAGAATATCAGCTGCAAGCACCAGTAACATCAACAAAACAGATTTGGTGAGTCCAGATCAGATACAAAGACTAATCCTGCAAATACATAGGTATTTGCTGAGCTGAATTCATGAGAGATCCCATGAGAAAGCTCAGCTAACCTCTAAGTGTGTATGAGGTCAGAATCAACATGTGGGTGTGTGGAAATACCCACAGGACTGATGTTTACAGCTCAGCAGAAAATACAATTACTCCTGAGAACTGCTTTGGTTGTTTCGGTGGCCATCTGCTGTCTCACTTCTCTGAAAAACTGCTCCCCTTTACCACATTCAAAGAAGTGAAATGGTTTGACTCTCTCTATAGAGTACTCTCCCACCTGTGATTTATGCATATGCTCTTTACTAACGATCTGGAGTTTCTCGGGCAAGGGGAAAAGGCTTCAGCATCTCAAGAACCTGCCAGGCATAATAATATGTGCAAAATTAGTGAGACCCGAGCTATTATTGTTCAGATACTTCATATATTTAGCTCCTGCAAGGAGAAAATAACTGTACCATCTTAAATTAACACAAATTTAACATTAGTGATTCAGCATCATATGTCTGCTTTGGACTAGCACAAAAGTCATACCAAGCTTAATATGCAGTAGCTGAGATACACATATTGATATTACGTGCTATATGTATTAACACATTTCCATATATAACTCCTTCCACTCCTGTTAAAACTGCCTCTCTTTTCAACCCCTTCTATGGAAACCTGCTCTGCTCAGAGCAGTGATGGGCTTGTGCGAGGGGGTCTGGAGTGCAGGTGTGTGCAGGAGCAGGATCTTTGAGATGAACAAGGATTTTCCATTACTTTTGAAGCATACTTTGCTCCCCATGGCTGAAACAGATTGAAGATTTTCAATGTAGAAATCAGTCTTAGAGAGTAGAATTTAAGTAAGCCATACATGATATGGTCAAACAGACTGAACACGGCTTGTATGGGGGGGTATTTGCATGCTTGCTAGACATGTTGATAAGGCTGCCTTTGACACGTGACCAAAGGTTGCATATATTCTTTGTTGTAATGCTGTGTTCTTGGTCGTGTTCTTTAGAAAGATGTAATGTTTCTCCAGCTTAAACTCTGGTCTCAACAAATTGAATTCCCTTAATCTGAAGTAGCATTAGTACAGATAGGCTTCTATTCATAACCCATACTTCAGTTAGGTCCACCCAATCCATAAACTTGGTGCTGGTTCATGTGGCACACATTGGTAAATTGTTTGTTTTGCATCAACGCATTGTTTGAGCCCAGAGCTTGTTTGGAAATTTCTGGTGTTGCTAGTGGGAAGTAAAAAAACCCCCAGCTCGTGCAAGTACAGAATTGATTACCAGTGGGGAAAATTACATCTGAAAAAGTTTGCTGAATTAGGGCTTGAGTCAACTCACTGTCTGGATATTTGTGATTTTTGTCATCCACATCAGAATAGCCATGACATTCCAGTCTTATCACACCGTTCATGAAATAGCTTCCTTAAAAGACTAATAATAATCTCCTCTGCTAAAGATGTCTTGCCTACTTTAGCTTGCTTACTCATGTTCTGCTTTGCTGAATTCATGAACACATACTTCCTGGAACAGCTGCCACCCTTCCTAAAACTCTTGGTTTCCAGGCCCTGCCCTAATGACTGTCTGTATATTTTTATCTAAAGTAGGAATTGGGGAAGGAACTAGGATTCACTTTTTTTCCCCTCTTCTTGAGTGAGTGCTCTTCCCCTTAAATGACACAGTCATGCTCTTGCTTGCTCGCTCTCTGCAGACCACAAAAACTTCATTATTGCCTGTAATATGGAATTACACCGAGATTCTGAGGATGGTAAATCTCCTCTATAGTCTCAGCACGACAGTGTGAGATCTGCAATCCTTCCATTAACAGGAAGAGTTGATCCTGTATCTCTCATAGCTTTAAGGAGTGTTCAGAGCTCTTGGAAAAAGAACTTGGGCATCATGACTGCACCTGTGTAGTGTGGGATTGACATGTTAGGTGTGACTAAAGGATGCTTAACACAGACAAGGCGGAGGACTTTTGCATGTACATAGCCCAAAAGGATTTAGGAGTGACCTAAGTAGGGAGCTTCTTGATGTTGCTGATTCAGACTTTAATACTGAAAGTGCAGAAAGAGGTTACAAGCTCTAGGCAGTCACCTTCTGGGCTGAGGAGGTGAGAAGTGAGAGACCAGGTTGAGAAACATACCCCTGGAGTCAGGCTGTAGAAGTAAAAAGGATCCAGGATTTAGGCTCTTAATCCTTCTTTTGGATCTAGTTCTCAGCTCATATTGCAGAACTAAAATAAGAGACGTGATTTTCAGATTAATGTATCTTAAGCAAAGGCCCGTTTGCAATTTGCTTTGTGTCTGTGTTTCCTTCTCCTTTTTGAATTCTTGAACTGATTTAATGACATTGAAATAGAAATTGGTGTAAGATTTAACTTGAGTATGGTTATCTGGTATACTAGTGCTTATAGAAATATAATTTGCTCCTGTAAGTAAACTAGAAAAGGACTGAGCTGTTCTGAAAACCTGACTGCAATAGCAGCCAGTCTTTCAATGCTAAATACTGGGGAAGAAAAACAAGTCCCTAAGTCTCTAAATCAGCTTTTAAATCAAGATCTTCCCAACCCCTTCACCCTTTAATTTCTTGTCGTTACTTGACCACATTTTTCACTTGATACTAGCTTTACTACATAGCCACAGGATTTTTTTTTTTTACTATTGTTGAGGTTTAGCAGATACATAAAGAAATTCTGGTAAGGTCCTGAAATTTGATAATTATATGCTAAGGAGTAAAGATTTATGGGTGTTCTCTATAAATACAAAACAAACAGGTTTGGATGAATTTAATAGTCTTTCAAGTTGCTTGGGATGGTCCGAACTGGCTACTGCGAAGTTGTTATACTAATAATTAACTGACAGGGTTTTATCTACAGAGACAAAAGTGTACTGGGTGCAGTATGTGATTCTCAGCTGTTACAACTACAGCAACTGCTCTAGTTGCTTTTCAGATAGTGGTGAATCTTTAGCATACATGAGGTTTAAAGAATTACAGTGTTGTATCTTAAGACATGAGCTTTGCAAACATAACCAACTGGTTTTGATAAGCTTTGTTTTTCTGAAGTCCTATGGTAGCAGTGTGTTCTGTGGCTGTGGAAGTGGGATATTTGTGTAGCTGCAGTCCTGTCTTAAATATTCTTTCATACAATAAATATATAACTGCCAAAATAATCTTAGCAAAATAAAGACCGAAGTTGCTTGTTTGAAGTATTACTTATTAAAGCAGGAACTCTAAGATGCTTTTCCTCTTTTTTTTTTTTTTTGAGAGTTTTTTTACACTGCTCCTTCCCCTTTTTCAAGTTGTCTTGCTGTTCTGTATATTTTCACATATAGCACACTCTTACATGAGTCTCTTTTTAAAGAAGGCATTTAATTTGTTGGCTGCAAGCTGTCTTATTGTTAGGAAGGTATGTGATTATTAATAAAACTCACTCTGTTCCAAGAGCTTGGATATAGAAATATAGGAACTGTGGTGACGCTGTTCTCATATCCTGTACTCTGTAGACTTCTTGTATCATAAACAGTTTTAGAGGTTTGCTGTGTCTTCATGTTTGTACTAACCTGCGTATGTTTCTCAGTAGATTGCTTGGTGAGGAAACAAAGTTGTCAGCTCACTGATGGTTGCTTTGTTACCTCTGAAAATAAAGTATAAAATCTAGTCAGACACAATAAAACCAGCAAATAATCTCTTTACTGCTCTTCTCTGTTGGAGGCTTAGTGTTTAAAAAAACTCTGAACTGGCCCAAGAAGCACTGTATGCCTGTGTTTAAAATACTCTCTTTGCATCATTAGGAATCTGAAGCTGCCATTGTTTCACCCATCTTCCCAAGGGAATCTCAGAAATTATAACTAGAGGTGAGAAACTGCTTATACATTTTGATGTCCAGCATCTGCTGACAGAATTCCAAAAAGAAAGATACTGGATCTCTCCTGAGCTCCTGGCTGTGTTTCTACTCTACCAGCCTCTTTCTTGCAGGCCTGTTTGCCTGTGAGTCGTGAGACGCTGGTGACTTCTGCAGCTGTGAAACCATAGCACCACCCGGGACAAGCATCCCTGCTTGGTGTGAGTGTGCAGGAGACTGCAATTTGCATGAGCTCCAAGGGTCACGCAGCAGGTCTGGCTGCTGCCATGAGTGTCTGTCACTGTCTCCTTGCATACCATTTTAATTTGCATTCTCTCCCTAAAGAGCAACAGCTCCCCAATGAATGGGCAGCTGCCACCAGGGAGTGAGAAGGGTTGCTGGCCATTAGCAACTGGTCCAGCCTCCCTCCTTGTCTGGGACCTATTAACAGGTCTGTGGGGAAATAGCAGTTACGTGTGAACCATTTTCTACATTCATCAAAGGGAAAACAAAGGATTATCCGATTACAAATGCACCATAACAGCCAAATGAGCAAAAGGAGCCAAAGCTTTGTCCTGCCCTCTGTCCTTTTAACTCTGTCTTGCTCCATCTCAGACATCCAGTTTCCCATTACTTAAGTCTCTGAAACCCTCTTCCTGCCTTTATTGTTTTGCCAGTTGCTGCCTTCAATTTACTGCACTGATAAGGACTTCCCAGGCTGTAAATACGTGGTTGAGATATTTCTGAAGCCAACCTAGGTTTTGATTGTAGTCACAGGAGGAAAAGTCAGCAACAAAACTGCTCTCACTACACACGGAGGCCACTCCTCACACTAGGGTAGGTATGGATTGTGAATTTGTGAGGGAATACAGGGCATAACAGGACTGAAGAAGAAAAATGAGCATGCACTTAACTGCCCCTTTTCACATGGTGATACCTGTGCTTCTAGTAGATGCAAAGTAACTGCAGTTCCTCAGTTTGGGAAAGGCCAGAAACCAGAAAGAGTGAGAAATCAAGTATGATCATCTTTGCTGGAAATGATAGCAGGTAAGTTGGAGGTGTTGAATTCTCCTCACTGGTATCTGTGACTGCAGATAATAATTTTGTCTTACCTTGATACAACATAGCTGCAGAGATGGCCAGTGGAAGAGGGGGAGTGTTTTAAAATGTTACTTTTTGGGACACTTAGCTATAATCTCTACTGTCTTGGTGACCAGCACAAGCCTGTGGGGCTTGGCGGGCTTGAAAAGCACCCCATGTGTCTGCAATCCCTGCGGCATCATTACAAAGAGTGGCACAGACGTTTGCAGTGTGGCTGTCTCCCAGTGCGGGGCCCAGAAAGTACTATTCCATGAGTAGTTAGTCTACAGTGGGAAATAACTGGAGATTACAGAATGATATGGAGTGAAAAAGCTTCTTCCAAGTGAAACATTGATTTAGAAGCTATGGGTTCATTAGCTAAGAACTTGATACCCAACTTACTGGATTTTTATACAAGTTACGTGCTCTTGTGAGTCCTCTTTGACTTAAAATTGATTGAAAAGTTGTGTGAAACTGAAAGCAGTGCTGACTTCTAAAACTGTCATAACTCTTGGAATATTTAACAGCTTGAAAGAAGTCTCTATCCAGGGACCATGCTACTATGGAAAAATTTTGGCTTAGTAAAAAATAAGATATAACAAGCGCTGTGGTAGATCTTCAAGCTGAATGTACGAGAAAGTCTAGGCAGATAGGGCCTAGGTTTTCTTAGTAATCTAATTAATAAATGTGATTTTTCTAGCTTGTCCTTAAGAGAATATAGATGGCTAAGGTAAGCAGTAATAAAATACTAAAATGTTTTGTAACAGGTATATGGTAATATATATTCTGGGAGCTTGTCTTTCAGAACTGAAGGGTTGATTACCTCCCCAGATGTTTTTTAAAATAACTAAAAAAATTGGTTTTTACTTGGGCTTGACCAGCCTCATTAGGCATGTAACAGTGTAACCAGTTGTGAATATATGCTGATAAAATGTATTTTAACCCTGACTTGACTAGGCTAAAAAAGCAGACTTACTCTTGAAAGATGCTCTATTCAAGTCTGTGAATAGCAGAGGTAATTGCCAAGAGTTCCTCAGAAGGCTTACAGACAGTAGGATGGCTTGTAGGAGGTATTGATGGTGTCTTGCTTGGCTTCTGAAAAAAGATCAAGTTAGAGTATGTAAAACTCTTACTGCTGTTGCTGTCCTCTCCCTCAGTGCTGGAGATATCTGATGTGTCTGAAGCACAAAGATTCTCAGAAGAGCTGCATCCCCTGGTGTCACACATGTTAGTCAAATCTCTGATATTGATAATGTGATTTTACTTTACTGGAAATAACGAAATAGTTTTTGTGAAAAATCTACTGAGAAGTATGGCTGGAAGTTTTCCTTCTTTTGAAAGTAATCTAAAGTCTTCCTTAGCTCTCCCTTTTAACCTGATGCATTCTGGGCAACTGTACTACCTTGACCCATGGAAAGCGGAAGATGTCATCAGCATAGTATATGGAACAAACCAGATTTTACTGCCATGTATTAGCTGGAGTTAAAATTACAGAGGCAAATGCCAGCAAAGGAAATACAGGAAACAAATATAGAAGTGGATGGGATAAACCTAAAATATGGTAGATAACCAGTTCCATAGAATGCTAGTGTTGCAATTGGGAATGAAACCTTCGTTGCTTTTACAAATCCAGTTACTAAGTTATCCATTATTTTAGGCGGATTTTAAGGGAGAAAACCTTGAGGTGGTGGTGGTGGAGGTGTTACATTGTCTCTGAAGTCATCTCGGTTATATTTCGCAGAAAGAATGCTAAACAAAATGTTGTCTAAGCACCTCAAGCCTTAATCAAGTGATTTCCTGATTACTGAAAGTATTTGGTTGTGTGACTGTCCATTGGCATTCCTCATGATTTCTGTAAGCTTCTCTTTTATCTTAGGTCAGCATGTATTGTACTCCATATGCTAATTTATGAACTTGTACAAGACACCATGTGGCTCTCAACTAACAGCTGGGTAGTCCATGTGAGTGGATGCATATATCCACTTGGTCTCTTACCTGTGGCTGTATTAATTCAACCTCTGTTCCCATAGAAGAGGTCTAGGGCTTGAAACGGCTTTTAATACGTTTCTATGTTAATTGGGTGACTTGTGAAAGTCAGTATTAAGCTTAGCGGAGCCTTCCCTCAAAATTAAGCATAATAAAACATATTTTGAGAATTTGTAACTTGAATACTTTGGTGTTAAGGCACAAGTGTTCATTCCTTAGAGACCATACTGGATGTAAATAGCAAGGTTTTGGCAGCAGAGAGTCTGTAGGCATGGCCTCTGTGGGAGGAGGCCAGGGGCTGCCCTGTGTCAACCACAGCCACTTCCAGTTGTCTTTGCAAGGGACCCCATGCAGCTGAGCCCACCAGCCAACCTGATGGCACCTCTGTAAAAACTTATTTAAGAAAAGGCAAACAGTTCTGAGGAGGGGGAAACACAGGAATGCATAGGAGGAAGGAAGAAGAGAGAGAATAATGAAGTCAGAGGACAAGGAAGTGCTCTGTGGCAGAGCAGGTACTTCCCTGAAGAGACTCTGGCCCACTGATATGTTCAAGGCAGAGCAACTGCACCTCTGAAGGGACTGTGGCCCGCAGAGAACCCATGCTGGAGCATAGGACAAGAGTGAGAAGGGAGCAGCAGTGGAGAGAAACTGAGTACCGTCCCTGACCTCATGCACTGCTGCTTGTCTCGCCAAAGGATTGGCTTTAGCCAGCCACCAGCAGCGTATGCTTATCCATCCCCCTGCCCTGTCCTCTTTTCAAACACAGACCTCCCACTCTGTTGTTCAGTGTCTTTTGAAGTTCCCCTTTGATCCAAAAAAAGAGTGAATCAAAGCAATAGGGTGCAGACAGCTGATGTGGTTTATTGTGTAACTACTATCTGAAGGTATGCAGCAAAGGTGAATGAGTACTGGGAAGTCAGATGAGCCCAAGACTCCCATACTTCATTTTCATTCCTCTCCTGCCTGCAGCAATCTCTCTCTTGTTCTGTGTCCTTGCTCTACACAACAAACGTCACTGGTAAACCAGATGTGCCATCCTGTAGCCAGCTGCATGTGATGGCTGAGGTCATGGGCTGGGCAGAAGCAGTGGCATTAGGCTGCCTGACAGCCCAGCATCTCTGCCTTGTCCCGCCTAGCACGGCTTCTGCCTGTGTCACATGCTGGAGAAACCTGACCCCGTGTCACTTGCTCAGAGTTTCCTAGGAATAGACTTGTGTGTACTGTAATAAATAAACTGGTACTGACCAGCTACAAGAAATACTTAACTGCTGGGAGAGAGTAAACTCCAGGAATCACACAGCAGGCAACCTAAGCTGTGTTGATTTGAGCCCAAACTGATGTCTTGATTGCACCTGTGTAGGCAAAGGTGCAGTCCCAGCTGGGATTCTTATTATGTAATTGTAGTATGTATTAGTGTAGTGTATTAGGTAATTGCACTAATATGTGTGGGGACTAGTAAGAAGAAAGAGCCTCCACTACATCTACAGGGTAGCAGATGACCTCTGTCCTGAAGAGCTTGCCCTGGATACAATTAAGACAGAATAATGGAAAAAGTTGTATCAAGGGAAGGTACCCTTAAGCTTTCTCATGAGACTCATGTTTTTTTCCTCAGCTTCTTTTTCTGTATACTGCTACTTATTGGATTTCCCTGTTGAGCTGCTCACACCTAGCACTCCTCCAGCAGCAAGGTGGAAGCTGTTTAATGCAAGCATTCACTGATGTGTTGTGTAGGCTTGGAGGAGGGAGGATGAGGGGAGGTCTGGCTTACTTAAAACCCGAAGACTGTCCTAATCTTGTAAAGAATACGAGTCTTCTGTATGCAGGCCTCTGGAAAGTTTGTGGATAAACTGAGACCCATAGAGGTGCCTCTGTATCAAGGTGGGACTCTTTGTATGTGCATCTATTTATTTCTTTAAGTAGAAGGAAAGTAGCCCACTTTTAATAAATGGGGGAAATGCTACAGGTACATTTACTTTGGCCTGGCTAAAAAGCTGCTTGAATTTAATTTAGCTGAATAAATATTACCCTGTATATAAAATTTAAGCCTATTTAAAACTGACTGTAACTGATATAACTTGCTTGAAATCCACGAGAGACAGCCACAGGGATTTGTACAGGCAAGACATTTCAACATTATTTAAACTGCCATAGGTTGTAGGTGTGGACCTCCCCTTGGCAGCCTCCAGCAGTAGAAGTGATGCCTTTTGGTTTTACTAATGGCAGTAGCCAGCATTTAAAACTTCGCTTCATGCTGCCCACCCTGTTCACACCACTTGGTGCTTTTGCATAACCACAAGTTTGCTGGCAGGGCATCCTGTTTCTTCTAAACACTAATGGATTGCACCTGACCACAACTGTCTCAAGAGCTCACAGCCTACATACTTGTTTTAAGTAATCTATCTAGACAGTCCACAATAGCACCATCTCAAGACTTCCAAAATGTTGATCACAAAATGCAATTACACTGCAAGAAAATACTAGGGAAACCCATCTGCTGAAAACAGCTGTGTGTATGTGGCAGTCAGGGTGATGGCAGGACTTGGAAGGATTTCTATGTTTTGTAGTTCAGTCCATGGCAAACTTCTAGCCTCTGAGCATATCACTGCAGATGTTTCTGCTTTCTCCCTAAGGAGGAAGTACACATCCCATGATAGAAATATTTCATGAAATAAAGTATGACATGCCCGATACAATGGCTTGGTTCATAGGGATATCACAGTTGTTTCTATTGCCTAAAAGAAGGAGGTCCCTTAGGAAAAGCTGTTGTCTTTGAGGGAGTGCTAAGGTCTATGTTTTTGGTATTGCTGCTGTTGCAGTCTTCACCCATTCCTGATTATCCCCTGAAACCCCTTCCCACCATGTGGTGGGCTTCCAGCAGGGGAGACTGTAATTCCAAGTGGACTGATAAGGAAATGCGAATGGGTGGCTGTGGAGGATTGTGTGCCTCCTGTGTCCTTAATAGCCTATGTTAATCACAGTAAACTCAATAAGGTTTATAATTCCATTATAAAGCAAAAAATTATTTATTCGTTTCTTTATAGTGTGCAATCATTCCCTGAAACTGCTGGATGGCAATAAGGTGCTTAAGTGTTACACTGGGAAGTAGCTGGGGGCAGAGATTCTCAAAGTTATCTTTATTTGGAAGTCCAACTGCACTTCTGGCAATCAATTTTTTAATAACAGCCACATCTTTCAAATGTTTTTAATTATTTATATGTAGAAAAACTCTGCTATGATTTTATTGTATTTTAAATTTTGTGTCCTTCTTGCACTGAACCATTGACAGAATATAGTTTATTTAATTTATGTAGATGAAATTTAGAGTGGTATTTTACTCATCCATCCCTATGGGTGCTGATGTGTGGTTGGATACCATTGTGGCATGGTCATGGACAAGCCTTTTGTTCTTTTAGCAGAACAGCAGTGCTTAATCACACAAATAATGATGTAATGGTTGTGGGTTTTGGAGTCCGCAGTCAAGAGATGTGATATCAGGTTTTGGCTCAGACCCAGTCAACCAGTTCTTCACTTGGTGGAAAAGTTTTATTCTTCTTTAAGCATCATTATTATAATAATTCTCTGACCTTTAGAGGTCAGATAGGCTGTTTGGGAGGACAGCACTGTAATGTCAGGATCTAGGTGTCTGCCACTTAAGCAGTTGTAAAATTGAAGAAAAACCCCAAACCTTCAATTTTACCCAGGGCATTATTTGTTAATTACTGTATGGCTGCTTTTATACTGCTGTCAGTGGAAGACAAAGATGATACTCTCCTATGCTTTATATTATGGAGGATGGGAATACCAACAAAACTGAAAAGCCAGATCCTACATTTCATGCTTGGCAATTTCTAGGGTTAGACAGAAAATGCCATAACTTTTCCCCATTTAATTTTTGAAGAGCTGACTAAAAAATATTTTGAAATGGCAAATTATTTTATTTTTCTCCTCTTGAAAGAAACCTAAGTCAGATGAATTTGGAAGAGCTAGATAGCTGACTTTGCAAAAATCACACCAGTTCTTTAAGCACTTAGAGAAGGATTTGGGGGATGGTCAAAAAGGACAAACATGCCCAAAGTGGGATTCAAGCAAAAGTTAAGTGTACACACTTGTGCACTTAGAACTTGAAAAACACTGCACAGCTGCTGGCTAACTCTGAAAGTAAATCAAGCAAATGCTCTGCTTACTTTTTTACACTTTAAATACATAAACAGTCTTGGGAAGAAAGACTGACCCTAGGGTAACCATGGCTCATGTGGCCTGACCAGCAGGTTAGAGAGCCACGCATCTCTGCATTCTCTGGTTCACTTGACACAGCTTTGGGTTTGGTGATAGTCCAGCTCTAGCATGAAGGGTTGAGGCTGCCCAGTCCATCCCCAGAGCCAACCCTTAGGACATCACCTGCTACACAGGCTTGAAGCCAAGGACCACTGTATACCCACCTCCCCCTTTTTCTTAAGTGCGTGCTCTGTTTACAGCTGTGGAAAAGGATTAGTTTCTCCTCAATTTGTTGCAAGTAGTGATGCAACACTACTTCTTCTGTTCTTTAAATATAACCTTTAAAATAACTTCCAAAAGCTTGCAAACAGGGAATTCAGTGCATCTTCAGGTAAATGAATATTTGATATTTAAATGCATAGTAGAAGTATAATAAAATCCAGAAGTTTCTTTATGTGTTCAGCTTTCTGTGACTGCCCAGCTACTGTGGGAAGATTTATTTTATTTTAAAAAGCTGATCTTAAGGTCCTTTGAAAAATTGCCTCCTAGTTTAATGTTTGCTATGAACTTCATTAAACATTTTATGTGGTCTGTGCCAATTAAGACCATTAGTATTATCACAAGCCAGTAACCTCAGGGGAAAAAAATGGTTATGCTTAAAAACATAAAAGCAGTGTTATTAACAAAAAGTGACTTATCAAGTGTAAATAGAATGACTTGAACAAAATGTGCGTCATTGTACATGCAGGCCTTCATTTACCATCTGGTTTCTGTTTTATGACCCTTTCTGTGGATTTATTTTGTGCTAGTGGACAAACAATTGGACAATGCTTAGAAACACAAGCTGGAATGAAGGGAAAGCTTATGGCAATCTTTCATATGCTCTGTGTCATGTGGGGAAAAAGCAGTTTATAGAAAAGATGAGTTGAACTGTAAGCATTGCATCCTGACAATTCTTCCGTACGGTCATATAATTATGATTTCTTTTACTTTCTTCAGATTTTCATTGAAGTCCAGCTAAGAATGCAACCAACAATATAAAGTGAAAAAGCTGGGCATCTGAAGAAGCATCCTTCTACTTGGTGAAAATGTGTCTTATTTTTTGACAACGATTAAAAGACAATGGGGTCAAACACTCTTGGAAAGGCTGCAACATTAGATGAGCTTTTGAACACTTGTATTGAAATGTTTGGTATGCTCTTTCAATATTTTATTTTGTTGTTATTGAAATTAATCTTTTAATATAAGTCCTGCTGTTCTCTGGTTTAGCCAGTCTTTCTCTTGTCTAAGGACATTCCTGTTCTCTAAAATTTTCCATGTTTCAGTTTGGCCCAGAATCATGCAAGCCAGAATTTTAATCATATGCTTACTGTATTAAATTTTCTTAATACAGATAATGCACAATTGTGGGCATGGTAGTTTTTAAAATGCTGGCCTTTACCAAGAGAAATGTTTAGATGAATTATTCAAGGAGTTATTTCTGGCGTTGATCTTTGTCTGGAGTGGTTACACAGCTGTGGTTTTGACCAGTCATTTTTTTAAAGGTTTTCCAAATCATCATGCAATAATTGGCAAGTATATGACCTAATGCTCATGTAATCTTCTTACTCTTATTAAAATGAGATGTACCAGGTCTGAGGGAAAGAAGTGATAAAAAAGACCTTGATCCATAACACCATTAATCATGACATATATCACATTGCAGTCAAATGAGTTCATGGGCAGGCTTAAATGTTTTCAAATGGGGCTTTGATTCACAAGGCTACATTTAGATTCTCTTGAGATGCAGGACAGCTTTTGATTGGAATGAAGTACTAATTTTTTTTTTGCCATGTGGGGAGAAACAAGTGTCTAAAGGTGAGAGAGACTGAACAATCGATGGATGGACAAACCTTGCTACCAGCTGCAGTGAATCCCACACATCTGTTTCTGTAGACCACCATCAAACGTTTCGTTCTACAACTTCATTAAAGTATTAGCAGAGCCCTCACACTTGTTGTCTGTTGGAAATAGTGTCTCCTCTTGTATACACACTCTCTTACCAAGCACAGTCCGTGTGTGGCTCCTGTTTTGTACATCATATCATCTACTGTCTTCTAAAAAAGTGACAGACAGAATAATCTAACATTGCAGATGTTGGGGAAGACTGATTGTCAGCCAGCCTGCCAGGGAATGACTCTTTGTGTCGTTTCAGTGGCTACACTGCAAAGACACAAGGGTCTCTGTTAGGCAGCTGGAGATGCAACCTTGGCCACAGATGGGAGATGTTCCTTTAACATTGAATTCCTTGAAGCAGATCATTTATTATTAACTTAACTGCTAACTTAAAGCTATAAAGCTGCAACAAAATAAATACTGGAAGTAGTTGTACATAAATCATCTTCCCACCCTCTTGATGCGCAAAGTTTAGCACAGTGGTGCCCATGCCCTGGTTTTTTAGCTATGGCCTGTTATCTGCACTGGTTTGGGTTTTTTCCTCAGTTTTAATAACTGTCACTGCATTCTACCAATAGTTACTCTTCAAGGGGCATTTTTGTGCTCCAGTGCTCTTTCCTACCTCATTGGTAGATAACGAACCAACATTTCCACTTTTGATCTTTTCTATCTGACTCTGCTTGAAGAATAAAAGCTCCCCTCTGTTATGATGGGGTTAACTCAGTGTTTCTCCTTTGCAGATCACAAAGGAAACCAGTGCTCCAGCCATTTGCCAAGAACCTTCCTTTTAATGCACCGGTGGTATCTGCCTTCAACAGAGCTGGCTGGCAAGCTTCTGTCCACATATCCTTTCACAAAGTGCTGCAAATTGGCATTACAGTGTCAAAACCAGGTTGTTTTCCTGACTGCTTGTAAAAATGTGCCAATTAATTAGTGACAAACAAGGTTTAGAGGTAAATTTTTCTTCAGTCTAAAAAGTGGAAGTTTGTGAGCTTCTTTATTCTCACATTAAGTCTTTGTGGGCTTTTTCGATATGTACAAGAATACCGACTTTACATCAACCTTGAATAAGTGCAAATATGAGGCAAAGATAATTTTTCAAGTGTATCACAGCAGGTTGGCCTTTGAGTACTATAAATTTTCAGTGATATCTAAACACCTATATGTCATTTTTATCTCTTAATTCAGTAATCGTAAGTATTATCACATTTGGCTAGCCAGAGCTGGCAAGAGACCTTTCAGCAGAATATTCAGAATTGGAGAATAGTGGCATTTTTGATAGGGGAAAAAAAGTGCAAACCAGGAAATAGTCTCTGT
The DNA here is from genome assembly GCF_009650955.1 of Corvus moneduloides. NCBI lineage: Eukaryota > Metazoa > Chordata > Aves > Passeriformes > Corvidae > Corvus > Corvus moneduloides. Next base: position 84,608,519 of record NC_045478.1, on the reverse strand, counting down.
CCCCTATGATGTTGTGAAAGTGAATGAAATATCGGAAGCATAATGTGGTTATCTCTAGAAGAAAAGTTTGATACTTTTTTAAATTCAGCTGGTCTAGTATCCATCTCCAGTGAATAAAAACATCATTGCTGAATCAAGGCACACAAAGCTTTCTTTAGCTGACCTACTTATAGAGATGCCGATGGGGAGAACTGCAATGAATTCAGATTGAAAATCTGCTACTTCATGAGGTAAATGCACTTCTGGTCCTCTAGCATTTTGGTTTTATGGTTCTGTTAATACTATCAATGTAATTTTGTTTGTTTGGGTTTTTTTACTTGATCTCCATTCTACAGTGAAGAGTGAATTTCTGTGTGTTGAAAACAATTAAGTTGAGCCATCCAGCTTTTAAGACACTTAGCTGCATCGAGCTAAAAGGGTGACTGAAAACTTGGGTTACAATTTATCTGGGTCATGACTGTTATGATTTATCAGCCTCTCAGAGGGAGACTACTTGAGTACCAGACAGAGGAGAGACATTTTACTTCCAGATGTAACTTAGTGTAGGAGAGGAAGATTGACTCCGGGCTGTAGACTTCAGTTCATGCAATCCCTACATAATTTATGGTGACAGGAGTGTGTTAGTGATGCAAAAGTTGCTACAGGTTGGGAGTGTTCCAAATCTTGCACCAACTGCTCTGACCTTGTTTCCATGGGAAAGCTTTCATGTGTTGGGCTGTTCTTACGTAGGAACATTTCCCTGTAAAAGAGAAAGCATGAATTTTTAAGTAATTATGATGTAACCTGCTTCACTCAAACAAATGTTTTTTCCTCCTTCCTCTGGATGAAGTTATATCACTGAGAAGAAAGGTGAGGGGGGTTACTGAAGGCCGGACTGATAAAGCCTTTTCCACTCCCCCTTACATAGAGGAGGAGGCTTATATGGTTTACATGTAACCTTACGTGGCTTACATCTGCTTTACACAGTTATCGTGGTAGAACTGCCGCTCAAATTCACATTTGCATTTTCATTGAGAAGTCTTTTCTGAGCAGACCAAGTTGTCTCACTTGGACAGGGACCAAGTGCAAGTGTTATTTGGGTGTCCCGGCAGCCTGAGTCAGGACACCATGTGTGTGCCTTCTGTGAGTGTCGCCTGAGACATCACTTTAATTTTACATTTCAATAGAATACTGCTTTGTTGTGCTGTTGTGAGTTAAGCAAAGAAAATTAAAAGATAAAGTGGCTTTTGCCACTTCAGTGTCACAAATAATTACAGAAGTAACAGGCTGAGGTAGTTCACTCTCTCTGTCTAAAGAACAGTGGATCTGAAAAAAGTGCTATTAAAAAGATATATGTAAAATATATGCAGCCACTGAATGTTATACCTGAGTCTCTCTTAACTGCTGTCTGTGGATTTCAGATACTGGATTTTGGAATTTCCTGCAGAATTTAACTTGGATCTTGGGCTGATTCGTTTGACTGAAGAATTTCAAGAAGTAGCCAGCCAGCTCGGATATGAGGATCACATCCATCTTATTGATATCTCCAGCATGTAAGAATGTCATGAGCTGCAACATCTTAGTGTCTGGAACAGCAGAATTCTAGTTCTGTACAAAGTATAAAAATATTAAGGGCTGTCTTGATCTTGAGAGAGCAAAAAAAGCACTTGCAAATCATCTTTAAATTTGAAGCTACTAAAAATTTGAAGTTACAGTTACACAATAAAGAGAAGATTCCTATCTTTAAGTTTTTCATATAAACAGGAGATAAATTATTTTTCTGGCAAAGCAAGTGCCAATTAAGTGATTAGTATTACTTTTTTTTCCTATACATTTTCATACAGAATAACAAGCAATGTAGTGACTGGAATGCTGTGTAAATCTTAGATCTTCTTGGAGAAGCTTTCTTGTCCTCTCACCAGTAATCTCTTAGTTTTTTGTAATATTTTCTATTATTTAACTGGAGAATTTTTAGCATTCACATTTGTAGTTGCATCACATCAAAATTATTACAGCTACTATTTCCTTGACAAGCTGAAATGAAAGTTACCTTTTAAACATCACCAGACAAGCTTTTGCATCTCATTTGATATTGTAGATTTTCTTTTAAAATATGGCACATGCACGGTATTCAGCTGCTTCTGTTGGTCCATTACTCCAGGGACCTGTGCACTTACAGAGGAAGAATTAATCCTTGATGTTATTCAAGTGTGTTTTTATTCTGTATCAGAATTTGTTGTGAACTGGATTTCTTGTATTTCCAAAGCATCTTTAATTATGGCTTCCTGTATCATGGGGAAGAATACGTTGTCCTTTTGTTGTGATAGAAACCTGCTATTATTTATCACTTGTTGTAGTGCATCCAAAACTCCTCTCTTCTGTTCTGCTCTTGAACATGTCGTATTCTAAGTGTTTGTTATGTGCTGGATGTCACAGACCAGAAGGCTCCTGGTCCTTCTATGGTCAATTTTACATGATACATTCCAGCTGTGGCCTATACTGACATAGACCCAAACAGAATTGACACTTATACCTATTCTGTTGCAGTCCTTCCTATGACTGGATGAGAAGAGTTACACAGAGGAAGAAGATTTCCAAGAAAGGAAAAGCCTGCCTGCTGTTTGACCATCTGGAACCCATTGAGCTAGCCGAGCATCTCACTTTTTTGGAGCATAAATCATTTAGGAGAATTTCTGTAAGAAGCCCACAGCTTTGTTGCTTGCATTAGGAGCCTGTCTTTAAAGAGTGTTCACATGGTTTCACATTTATGAATTTTTTTCTCAATATTTCAGTGTAGTAAATCTTTATACTCTCTCGTGTGATATACATAGCCATGCATTTCCTTGACCTTTTTCATGTCTGATGATTTTTGGCACTGAGGGAAATTCAGTTGCTTCTTTTCGCAGAGGATTGTACAAGGACTAGAGGCAAAAGTGGTTGAAAACTAAAGTTGAAGCTAAAACAAAGCAAATGAGTAAGACAAATGCCAAAAGAAATGCTGATTTCTGCTGGCAAATATCCACATGAAAGGGTCACATGCCATTACTGTATCAGGTGGCAAATGGAAGCAGTAAGTTACTAAGATGAAAAATGAGACCTTTTTTTCAAGTGTTTAGGAGCATGAGAGAAATCAAACTCCCAAACTAAGAAAAATATCTGAGTTTTTTTGTTTGTTTCAAGAGAGGAAGGAAAAAGAGATCAATGAGGAGCTGAGACCAGTCTAAATAGAATCACTTTTGATGTCACTTAATAATGTTCAAAGGTTAATTACTCTAGACTTCAAATCATGGGAAAACACCCTACTGTGATCTGTGCAATGCTAACCTCAAAGTAGGAGAGAAGGACAAGAAAAAAGGCATGGATTTCTAATTAGACTTAAGATGCATTTGAATTCCTTTGGGGATTCCAGGAAGAAAACTCAAACCTGCAATGGATTTTCTTTTTTTTTTTTCCTTGCTGTTTCTAACTGAATTTTCCTATCACAAATGATTCTCTGCAACCAGTGAGAGTTAACCAATCTTGTACTACTTGTTCTCTCAAAGATACGTAATTGTAGAATATGATTAGTCTGAATTCTGTCTTTGGTTTTACCTGTTTAAAGAAAAATGGGGAAGAAGGAAGGGCAGTGTTAACTATAACAAAAAAAAAATTAAAATTATCTGAACACTGAAATACTGTTTATCTGCAGCTAGGAGACAAGAATCTGTTGTGTTAGAGTATAAGCCCTCGTATGTTTTTCTAGCAGGCTGGTTTTGATCAGCTAAGATCCAGAAACCCATCTTGTCTGGCATTGCTAGCAGCTCTATACACAAGCTAAAGTTATGCCATTAGTTACTGAAAACCTTCCTTTAAGGGACAGCTGAAGAATGTTTTTCAAACATTTAAGGAAGTTTAATTTTTGGGATCCTATAGAGTACTATGGCTTGAGGGTGTCAAATGAAACTACACAGAATAAAATGTGTTGAGTAAATTACGGGAAAGATGGAAGTAGCAATCACACTTATCATGCAGGCTTCTATATTTCCTAACACACAAACAAGCTGTAAGTTGACATTTAAAGAAAAGCCAAACCAAAACAACAGCAAAAAACTTTTAACGAAGAGCTGTTGTGCAGACCCTGAATCATGGTCACTTTCTAAACAAGAGGAGCTTTAAAAAGAAAAAAAAGCACTGACGTTTCAATTTGATTCTTCAGTTGTCCACTGTTTTACTGAAAGAGCCTTTTCTCTGTTAGTTCACAGACTACCAAAGCTATGTGATCCATGGCTGCTTGGAGAACAATCCTACTTTGGAGAGATCTATTGCTTTATTTAATGGCATCTCTAAATGGGTCCAACTCATGGTTCTCAGCAAACCGACACCCCAGCAAAGAGCAGAAGTAATCACAAAGTTTATCAATGTTGCACAGGTAAGTCTCACTGATGACTTTTTTTCTTTCCATACTAAGCAGGAATATAGATGGAGATTGCAGTAAACAAATCAGGTGATGCTATTTGTGTTATTTCCTCAGTGAATAGCCTGTTCAACATCACTGGAGGTTATTTGTTCAGATGTGGTGTGCCTGCATTTTTTAACTAGCAGACATAACTATATAATAATTTTTCTTTGTTGTATTCCAGTTGGCAACTGTCATTATTGTGTGTTTCTTCTGGAGCTAAGCTAATTAAAAAATGAAATGCTGAACCATTCTGTTATGTGCCCTGGTTTAGTGATTTCTGCTTTAGCCATGATGGTTTGTCTCCCTTAACTTGCTGTGTGTGTGACATTGAAGAGCTGCTAGTTGTATTTCATTAACTTTTAATTATACATGGTTAATCTCTCCTGCAGAAGCTCCTTCACCTCCAGAACTTCAACACACTGATGGCAGTTGTGGGAGGTCTAAGCCACAGCTCTATTTCTCGCCTGAAAGAGACTCATTCTCATCTGTCTTCGGAAGTCACAAAGGTATGGTGGACTCCAGAACATAGACATATTGAGCTGAACATCACCTCTTTGAGGTCTGATGGGTTCTGCAGTGCAGGTGTCTCACCAGCACAATACTTGGATCATGGCAGGGCATCCTGAAAGGCATTCCTCTCAGTGGAGCAGGACGAGCTCACAGAGATCCTCTGGCTGATTGCCTGTGCCAGAGAGGAAATTAACGGTGTCGACACCCTGACAAGAGTTGTGCTCAGATTAAGGAAATGCTATGAATGCTTTCACAGAGACTTGCTTCTCTGGCTATTTGTAGGACTGGAACGAAATGACAGAGCTGGTCTCTTCCAATGGAAACTACTGCAACTACCGCAAGGCTTTTGCTGACTGTGTTGGCTTCAAAATTCCTATTTTAGGAGTCCATTTGAAAGACTTGATTGCTGTCCATGTCATTTTTCCTGATTGGATAGATGAGAACAAAGTTAACATAGTGAAAATGCAGCAGCTTTCCATCACCTTGAGTGAGCTGGTTTCCCTGCAAACTGCTTCTCATCATTTAGAGCCTAATTTGGATTTAATTAACCTGCTAACCGTAAGTATTGAGCATGTTTCAGTTCACTGCTGTGGTTCAAATGTTGAGCGTCAGTAGGAATACTCATATCTATAAAGTTAAGTGTATACTATCTCAGTTTTGAAAAAGAAAAGGGAAAAAGTACAAAACAGAAACAAGTTCACGTGAGGTGTTAAGAAAGTCAAAGAGAGTTTTGCTACAGTGGTTTGTGATGCTGGAAGCAGCAACTGGACTGTTATAAATCACCTGTTTTAAGAATGACAGATGGAGGGCTGTATTTATGTTAGGAGAAGTAAAAACTCAGTTCTGACTACTTAGAATGGAGGCTTATGTCTCCTGTGGAACGATTGGGTGACATGCTGGCATGGACACATGAGAAATTCCAGCTTGAGGACCATTACACTCTTGCTCCCCTGTGCTTTCCATGTGACACAGTACCCTTCCTATCCAGTAAATAAAAATGTGATGGATTTATACTAAGACTGATCAGGTACAGAGCTTTACACTAAGGAAGCTGACAAATATGACCCTGAGCTTGGAGCTACCAAGCTGGTGTGGATATACCTACGGCTTCATTGTAATGAGGACTGGGGACGTTTGGGGGAATAGGAACACCTTCAGTTGTGCCTTGTGTAAAACAACTTGGGAACAAGTCTTAATCCTGGTTAGTGGGACAGGAAAGAGAAGGCACCAGATGTTGACCACTGCAACAATCCTTTAACTTATATTTTGAACTATGAAGGTAGATATTTATTATCTTGTTTTGTTTTTGTAGGGACTGAGAGTTGCTTTCTTGTGACGCTCTTTCCCTTCCTGGTCATTTCTTACAAGCTTGGCTTTGAATAGGGGGAAGTGGAACCTCAGGCTTTAGGGAACTGAGCAATAAAAAAGTGAGTCCAAAAGGGTAGAAATTAGACAATGTGAAGTGAGAGATGGAAGCTGAACTGCTGCTACCCCTTTCATTAGCTGCTCTCTCTTCTTGGTGACAACCTGTTTTCCAAAAGGAGGAGAATGCTGAAGATTTTTTGAAGACCTTTCAGGTCTTCATATATTCATCATTGTATCAGCCTGATCTCACACAGTGTATCTGGTTTTCCTTTTTTAGAAAATATTTTCCTTGTTTTCTTTGTTTTCAGCAAAATGACAGGGATTTTATTTGTATTTTTGTATTTATTTCAGTGTGTTTCATTTACAAGGAGAAGTAATTGAGTACATGATGGGTACTTTCTCACCTATGATACTCTGATGCATTCATTCATAATAAAACTCTGCTGATTTTGATACAGTTGAACCAATCTGATTGTAAAAAATGAAGTTGTATTCTGCAATGTTGATTCCAGACCTGATCAAGGGTTACAAATAACTTCTGCTTTTTTTTACCTGTTAGCATGATTCTATGGTAGTACCTTTATGTGATGATGGAGACAGCCCATCTAGGCTGTTTATCTAAGTAGACAGGTGTAGGTATCCTAAAACCTTTCCAGGGCAATTGTGTCTTCACATTAGTCACTGGAAGTGTAGCTGTGGATCAAGTATATTTGATAGTGTGGGAGTATCAATTTAAAATGGTGACTTCTGACAAGGGAAAAACCAACAAATTTCTACAAAATGTTCCTGGACCAGAATTTTGGTACATACCATAATATGAATATTCTCATTTTTCTTCCCATGTGTAGATTGTGTCCTCATCTGTGTATATGAATACAATACTTGTTTGTTTGTTTGTTTTACACTAGTCTCTTAAATAGTAATGATGGACTTGCATTGTAGATTAATTGTTTCTTTCCATCTTTTTGTTAATAAGAAAGTTTTAAATTATTGGTTGGGTTCAGAGAAATAGGAGAAGAAAAGGATTGAAACCCAAAACTGACAAGAGCTGATGACTAAAAATAGTTGACCTTGCTATGTGCAAATGGTCTTTTAGCAGATTTAGCCTCCCTTGCTGCCTATGTCATCTTCAGTTTTCAGAGCGTGAAAAATTAACCATTCCTTTTATTGCTAGGTCTTATCTCTCTGATGTCAACTGTAAAAATTTTCCCCATCTTTGCCTTATTTAGAGAAACTCCCTTTCAAATCTAGTAAATGTACCTAAATGTGTAGAATGCTTTTCAATTGTGTGTGAATTGGCTGACCCAACTGTTTCTTCACTTCTGCTGTTTTCCCATTGAGCACCTTCTATCTGGGCATGCTTTTAGTAGGTGTCTTGTCCTGATAAGCAATGTGTAAATCTCTTGCCTGGCCTCTCTCTCTTTCAGTGTTGCCTTTTACCCCACACTTAGCAAGTGCTAACAGCCTGGCCTGTGCTTGTTTGACAAGTAAATCACTGGGTACTGGTTTGCTAGTCCAACAACTTGCACAACAAGATAATATTAGCATTTCGTGGGCATGTGGGAATATGGCCTGGTTTTTCTCAGTGGTAGAGTCCTATTTGCTCTAAGGGAGCTGATACCTTTCAAGTGGCTTAGAAATGGTGATGTCTGGGGAGACTTTGATCGGAGCTATAAAGTGAGAGCTTGGGTTAAAATCTTGGGTGGTGGGTAGTAGACTTCAGGCCACCTGCTCGAGGGGCTTACAGGCATTTTTAAGATGCTATTGTGAGTATAGAACAAAAGACCCTTGATTTCAGTGGTAGCTGCTGAATGGTCAACAGTTTGGCAAGTTCTTCTCTTGCCTTAAATGTCTGCACGCAAACTTGGAATTCTGCCTTCCCCCCCATCCCCACACCCCTCCACCCCACCTCATCTTGTTGTAAGCATAAAAAATCAGCTTCTAGCTCACAGAATTTTAGCTTTGAACAAGCAGCTGAAAGAAGCCAGCATTTTGCATGGAAGTTAGCCTGCCACAAATAAGGGAAAGGTCTGCTGTATGGACAGCAAGGACACATGCCAGGTTTACTGGCATAGGAGACTGCAAAAGCTGAGCGGGATGCAAGTCCTGCCTCGTGTTGTGTAAATGAGTCTGAGTTACATGGGCAAGCGAAGTAAATGTATTACAGTTCAGCTGCCAGTGAGCCAGAGTACATTACATGAAGATGGACTCACTTCTTAGTGCATGATTGCTCTTAGTTTGTGATTATTCCTCTTTTCCTGACTTACTGGCCACACTTGCTCCACCCTCACTGACTTTGTACCCAGTGCTGTACCGCTCCCTGGAATCCAAAACTTGGAGCTAAGTAGTGAAAGAGGACCTAAACACAAGCTTGGCAGTGCAGCAGAGAGGAAAAACAGCTCTAAAGACAGTTTTGCCATTAGAAAACTTACATTTGCTAAGGATGCTTAAGGGATTTCCTTACCTGCTGTGCAGTATTTCCACACTGGTTTGTTTTTTTTACACAATGTGAATAAAAACCTGTAGGTAAATATTTCATCACTTTCTGTGGATTGGAAGTGGATCTCAGTTTCTCAACTAGACCACAGTGTATTTATATGAACCGTGTTAGAACTTATTTGGTGCCACCATTTTACCCTCGTTATTTTTATGTCTCAACATCTATTTATCTAACCTGTTCTGAGACTATATGCAAATGACTGGAAAGTCCCAGTCTAGAGAAGAGAATGAGAATTACCTAAACAATCAAACTGAAAGTCACCCCCCAACTTGTGTTCAGTAAGTTCCACTTAGAGAAAAAAAGTAAGTCATGCGTTTCTGATCACTCCCCTACCCTTCTCAATCCCCCTCCAAATTGCTCAGAAAAAAATAGGACAGCAATGATAGTAAAATCAGAATAGAAAATGCCACTCACTATAAAAGTTATTCTAGGAAAACTCTTATTGCACTTTATTTGTCAGAGCAAAACTGTAAATAAAATATAAAATGAATGTTTATATAACTGCATGGTCATCACGCTTGTAATTTTTGTGCTAATGCATGAAACTTCTGAACTAGACAACACCTTCTTCTTTGTGTGCTTACACACTGTGCCTAATGAAGTTATAACCACTGCTTAAGACAAGGTCATATAATTCAGGGAGGGAGAGATACAATCTTGCTCAATAAATACTAGTACATTTCCACTCCCAAATCCACACCCTGTTCATCTGGCCTGCTGAGAAAACTGTGCTCTTTCATAGGAACCAAACAACACCTTTTGAACTACCAATTCTTCTCTCACTCCCTGTCTGACCTGATAATATCATGCGCTCCAACTGAGTGCTTTTTATTTTATGCCACCAAGGAACCTCAGAGTACAGTCACTGAATATCTCACCATATGAATAATATTTATTACAGCACCTACTGGTTCCATGTTGTCTTTAGGACAGGCCCTTACCTAACACTCTGACAGCAGCATGCTGGCTGGTAAAGGAACCTGCACGATGCACATCCTTTCACTGTGCCCTTAACCAAATTACAAAGTGCAAAAATCAGCAGTGTTTCAGCTAGACAAAATGAATAATGTCATCTCCAGACTTCTCTAAAGCCATGTCTTTGCTTTGGGAGCCTGTTTTGGGAAAGGGCACAACTTCTGTCTTATTCATTGCACAAAATTCTGCCTAAGAGAGGGTGGTTCCCAGAGGTGGTTCTGCAGTAGGTGTCACTGATCCTGCTTGTTACTTACTTGGCATTTCAAATTCCCTAAAAATAACCTTCTGTCACAGTAGTTTAGTCAGTAGTAATTCTATCTGTCTGCTCGGGAACATTCTTTTAACTCAATCTTAGCTTAACTGGGGATTTACAAGGTGGAGGATAACTTCAAATCATGTCAATTCTCCAAAGCAAATTAATGTAGAAACATGACCACAGGAAACATGCTGTGTTTGTTTCCTCTCATTGCAAAACATTAGCTATAGTGTTGATTACCTTTCTCCTTCATCACTCCAAAAGAGGAGGAATTTACTGCAAACATGGATCAGTGCGAGACCCCAGCTGCCAAAGTAAAAACAGATTCATCCTACTTTACACATATTTATGTACCTTCTCTTTTTCTCAATAAATACTCTAGGGAAAAGAATGAGAACATGAAAGAAAAATCTTTCACTTATCTAGAAACAAAGCTGAAAGGCAATTTGCCTTACTTGCTAAGAGGTGATCAGGAGCAAGCCAAGCTGGGCTAAACTGAGATTGCTCTTGATGGAGCACTTTGCTGCAACAGTGGTGGCAAAGCCAGCCTGCCTCTCCCAGGCCTCTGTCTGCCCAGGGCTTTCCAGAGAGGTGTTTGCTGCACGGGCTGATCTCTGTAGAAGAGCTGTGCTACTATGGCCATTCTTGAGGAACAAAATTTAACCAGAATAAAATCTGAAGTCCTTCCAGCCTAGCCCCACTATGACTTCTTTCCTGAAGCTTTTGTATTTACCAGATTGTTTTGCTGAGGTCTCTCACAAGCATTGAGCTGCTAGAAGAAAGTGTGTTTGTGTAAGGGTGGTCTTTGGAGCCAATGTCCCTCTTTGCATGAGGTCAGCATGCAGCGCCGCTCACCCCTGGGCTCAGGATGAGGGTTGTGCCAGCCCCTAAGTGCAGTGCCTGACGTGAGCAGCAGCGTGCGCTCACCAGCCTGGCTTGTGTTTGCTCTGTGGAAGTCTGCTTTTCCAGAAGCTGCACATGGCTTTGGCATGTCTCCTGAACTCAGAGTAGCAAAATGTTGTATTTACCTTCAGTGGGGAGGTATATCTCTGCTTACAAGCCTGTCATATCCAATCCAGTCTAATAAATATTACTGTTTTCCGTTCTTTCTTATATGTAGCTGTCCTTGGACCTTTACCACACTGAGGATGATATCTACAAGCTCTCACTGGTGCTGGAGCCAAGGAACTCCAAATCTGTACGTCATCTTTTACTGTGTTTTGACATATTGCTTTTTTTGTCTTCATGCAGTTGATTAAATTTTTAAATGACAGTTAATGTGTTTCCTTATTCATACGTACATAAAGCTTTTTAGTGTTACATTTGTGTAGAAGACACAGTCACTATTTATAGGTTTTAGTGCGTATTGGGAGATATAAATATTGGAACACACTTCACAGTTCGTTATTTTTCAACAAAACCTCTGCAAGTCCTGGAAAACAAAGTTCTGCTTTAGATATATATCCTTTGTAAGTTTATATCAATTATTTATTGCATGACCCTTAGTTGATTTTCTGGATGCTGGTGTAGTTATATAAAGCAACACAGAATTAAAAGATTTGTTTAAGGCAAGGTAAATAATTACTGTAGTATTTTAAAACTGTTTGCTTAGGTATAATTGGCTGTATCTTGGGCTCTCAAGCAATGTTTAAACAGATGAGAATAGATATTACTCTTTATTTGGTTATGTGCAACTAAAGATAATGCTGCGTTCATGCATTTTTCTTTATTTTTTGGAAGTCAGAGGATACAGATAAATCTCATAATTAATAGTTGAATTTCACTTAAAGTATTACTCTTTCCTCTGCTGCCAAAGGCTGGGGACTCCACTTTCCCCTGAGCATTTCTTCAGTGTATTAACATTCTCATTACCTTTAATACCCAATCTGTGATGCTCTCAGGCTGAGCCCTCTCAAGTCTGACAGCAGCAGAAGATGAGGGTGGCTGGAAGTGTTTTGCAGGGTGTGAGAGCAGAGTCCAGGAGTCTGAGATTATGCATTCCAGTGCTTTTTAAGATTTTGAAACATTCTTAAAAGCAAGCAAGGAAGCAGAGCCCTTTAATTTCCAAGTATAAGGCTTCTCTGGGGTTTAAAATAGTTAATCACTCTTGGAGACCAGTTTGAGGACCATGTGTGTGTGTTCCCAATGATGTATTATGAACATTGATAAGGAAACTAATGAATATTTTTACAGTCAACAGTAGCTCAGCTTGCACATTTGAAATTTCATTACTGAGTCTCCAGTGCTTGTTGGATACGATTTGACCACAACAGTTGCTGTGTATTTCAGTCATTCTGGGTCCCTCATGCTCTCATTACTGCCAGCAAAGTTGAAATGCTACAGCCCTATGCTGTGGAAGGACTAATGGACCGCTACTGTAAATGAAGAAAATTATCACATTGCTGCTTTGATCCCCAGCCCGAGCTTTAAGCAGAACAAAAGCAATATAAACAGTGCTGTGAAGTTTAACAGCACCCAGCAATTGTGGGACACTTTTGCATAAGGATCGATGGATAGCCAGTGACATTGAGCTATTGCTGCACCCTGATGGGTAAAAAGCTGCAGCTGAATCGACAGAAGCTGGATTATTTGAAGCTTACTTCTCTTTGATGGAGTGCCAAAACACACAGGCTGTATTAGAGGGGAAAGAATCTGTAGAGTTTTCGTATGTGGAAAAATTCGTCAAAGGCAACATGACAGCATAGTTATATCATTCCAACTGCTCCTCGATTTGTTGTTATATGGGTACCACTCCCATGCAGGTGCACTACGGAGGAAGTGCCTCATGCTGCTGCAATCATTTTCTAGGCAAAAGTGGAGCTGATCTGTTAGCATATGAGTCTGCTGTCAACAGGGACTTGAGCAAGACTTTCCTTCTGCTAAAACTGGGAGGAGACTCTTCAGTCAGTATAGCAGCCTAAGAAAACACTGAGGAATGGCCACCAGCTGTAGTATAGCACCTCCTTGTCACTGCTTTTCCCCATCCATTAGTGATCTTCTTGCTGGGAGTTTTTGCTAATACAGCTATTGTCTAGATCTGCCTGGTGCAATTATGCCACTGATGATGCACTTAGGTAATTTTTTTTGCTTTTCAGTAGAATTCATTTCAATGCCAAAATACATAGATGTTCACAAACATCTGAAAATGCTTTCTCAGTCTACAATACCATGGTCCCTGTGCTGGTGAAATAACTGGGAGATACCATCTGAATCACAAACTGCATGACCAGAAACAGTGTTTTGGAATGTTTAATAAGTTCAACTTGGTAGTCTCTGGACAACTTTTCCTCATAGGATGCATTTCAAATACATAAATAAAATCATGGTTTTTCCTTTGAGCCTATGAGTGAAATAGAAGGAACAAATATTTCCCTTTGGCTGGTAGTCAGTAACATGAATTTTCATTGCAACTTGCCAAAAAAGCCATTGAAATTGAATGAGGCTTCAAATGAAGTAGCCCAGAAGAAAGAGGAAGGCTCCAGTGGATTCAGTCTCTTTCTGTCACTGTGTCCTCAGACCAGCAGGTGTTAAAAGCTCTCCGTGAGGTCTTGTTAGTCTAGCACCACACTGAACCTTTTAATACAGATGCTTTGAGCCAGTGCTTTTGGGAGATAGAGCTGGACGTCCAGGTTCACCGTACTTCTAATTGGAATTTAATTTTGTTGATATAGGGATGTTTTCCTCCCAAACTTACTTGTGTACATTTGTACGGGTCAAAATCTATTGAGGCATTGATAAAAGCTGTTCTAACAGTTGAAAAAGGAAAAGCCAGTTTAATCAAGCAACCCACTAACAAATCCATTTTTTCTTTTCCAACCAAACACAAAATATGATCCTGTGACCATTTCTCATCTCAATGTCAAAGTCCTCAACATCACTGTTTTACGCAATGATACGTGTAACATCTTTACATGTCTTAATTGTCTCCCTTTGAAGTCACACCAATTTAGAGCGGGACAGATGAGACCCAGATTCTTTGCTCATCACCTAACACAGGGGCTTTCTGAGACTGTGGACCCTTTCCCTTCTGATCCAAAACACACTGGATTTTTTCTGCTTGACACTGCTTCACCTGCTAGATGTCCAGCGGCAGATGCAGGGAAAGGCCAGTATGTCTTACAGCATTTTTCATGCTAACTGGTTATTTTTGAATCCTTACCTGAAAATGTATTCAGGTTTGTCCTATATTTTCTACCTGAAGAATCTGAGCTGCATTCCAGAGCTACTCCCACTGTGTAGTGGTGTGGAGGGAGTCAGGCTGTGAGCTCCATGCATCCGGTGAGCTGTCAGCTATTGTTTTGTCAAGACCAAGATGTTTTTAGAATAAAATAGTCTGGCTGGTGTTATCTGCAGAGAAAGTCAAAGATTAGCCCCTATCTACTCAAGCTGCCTAGAGGAATCAAGCTGTACATCCTGGCACATCTCAGCTGGAAACCAGTGGGGTTGCTGAGCACAATTCTTCCCCTGCTTCTGCATCCTGCTGTCTTGCTGGTGCTGCACAGAGCAGGAGTATGAACTTACTCAGGTTGTGGCAGTCCCTCACGTGGCTCCTGAGCACGGTCCCTCCAGCAGGGATCTGGGACAGACTGTGTTGTGCTGGAGAGTTCCTCAGAGGTTTTACTGAGGAGCAAAGCAGGTTTCTGGGCTTACCCATTTCTGATGCCCGCTGTGTTCACAGACCTTCCTTCCCTCTCCCTTCAAGTCTCATAGCTGTTGAACCCTCTGGAGTTGTCAGTGAGGACAGACTGCTCGGGCTTGCTTCTGAGCTCCCTGGGTGGTGGCAGTGCAGCTGCAAGGTGCCACAGAGAGCCCAACTGATTCTGTTAGTGAAGGCAGGCAGCCCTTTAAAGCCCTGCCTGATGTTTTACTAAGCACGTCTTTACGGGTACTCCAGTAGTTTGTGGTTGTAGCTGTGACATTTCGAGCCACTTCTAATGGGAAATTCAGCTTCTTAATTCAGATTTGAAAATCCTTGTGTTCTGATCCATCTCTCAGCAGCCCACCTCCCCGACCACTCCCAACAAGCCAGTAGTGCCACTGGAGTGGGCATCTGGAGTGGTACCTAAACCTGACCCTACCGTCATTAACAAGCACATACGGAAACTGGTGGATGTAAGTATTTGGAATATTACACTGGTCTAAGAGGATGATAGCTTTGATATTTTCATCATTATAATTAATTTCAAGGTTATCATGAGATTGTTATGGTTGGGTTGAATTTCAGACATATGATAACAAATTTGAGCTGTTACTGATACCTTCAGAAATACTTATTTTATTCCTGCAATCAGCAATGGGATTAGTAAATAGGTTTTTGGGTACAAAGGAGGAGACTTTCAGGAGCATCCAAAACCTGCCTCCTGTTTAATAGGTTTGTCTAGCAAATATAAATTCAGCAGGCGAAGTTGAGGTTTTGCAGCTCTAGCCACAAAATTCATGTCTGGTAACAGAGAGCTGAAAAGAAAGCTACTCAGAAACAAGGTCTCACACATTAATAGGTCCAATGAACTTTTCTGGAAACAGCCTCTGGTTTTCAGCTTGCTGTTATTTTACTGTCCAGAGCATGTCATGTTATGGTAAAGACAGCACTGTCTTGGTGTCACTTTTAAAATGTGGACATGAGGTCATGCAGAATTATAGCTGGGATCTTCTAGCTTCCGTTTGGAAGGTGAAGTGTTGTGCTAGGTAATGTAAACAAAACTAAACACCTCCAGATTCCTTTGGAGACAGAACATTTCCTTCTGCTTTCTACAAATTAATAAGTAAGTCTGGGAGGAGCTATTAAATTCTGGCCTTGTCTGTGCTACAGATTGTTAATTGGGGTTATGTTGTTAAGATAACCTAAACAAAGTCTTCAGTTCTCTCACTCAGACTTCAAGTATATCTTGTAGTTTACTTTTTGTACAAGCCCTTTTTTTAAAAAAAATTCACTCTTCTTCTAATGTGGGATGCCAGAAATGCACACAATGTTCCTGATTTGCTTTTTTCAGTGCCATATGTGTTGATAAAAATAACTCCACATCCAAACCTCTCTTTGATAGCTTGTTTAAATAGGAAGTCTGTCACAATTCCTTAATCTTTCCAGAATGTGCTCAGTGGGAGTTTATGTTTGTTTCTATGGTTGAGGGAGTTGCAGTCCCCAATTCCACAATTTTGGCCTGCTTCAGGACATATGCTTGAGGATTAAAACATGGTTTAGGGCTTTTATGAATACAGCTTACTAGAAGGCTCACACCACTCTGCACAGCTGTTTTCACTTTGCCAATACTTGTTATTTACTAGTTGCTTTGAGTTGTGCTTATAGGCACTGTATTTATTACAAAAAGTGTTGAATACTATTTGGTTTTGTGTTTTGGTTCCTTTATGATGTTTTTTGAGGTCTGCCAGTCATCGGTTACAGCCATTTGATAGAAATGGGTTTCATCAGGTTCTTGTTAAAACAAGAGCAATATCAACATCTTTCAGGGGTCTCGGTATACTAATTTAATGTCTTTATCAACAACATTTTAATCTAATGAAGGGGTCTGTACTTCATTATGTGCATCTCAGATAGTTATGTTGACTTTGACACTCGTGTTTTCCCATCAGCATCATACGTAGCTTTAACACCCCTTGCACTTCTCTGCAAACATCTGGACAAAATATAGTAACTCCTTAGCAGCTGAGGAGGGTACCCATCACCTTTTAAATTTGAAATTTGATCCCATGTCTGTTTTTGCTTAGCAGTGGATTGGGGTGGGCTGATGGATGGGAATGGTTGTTAGACACAAAGAGCTCATGATCGGGGTGTCAAAATATTAGTAAACAAATGAGATTGAAGCAGTACTGTAGCAGAGTAGAGGTGACCAGCTAAATGAGAAATGAAGCCAAAACCATCTGAAACAGTCGTGGGAAAGCTGCTGTTGGTTTTATTTCTTCCCTTTTTTCATGTTTAAAAAGTGTACTTAATGAAGCAAAGAGAATATGTCATCACATGGGACAGAATTTTAGTGACATTTCCAACAAAGAAGAAAAGTAAAGCAAGAATAATTATGTGTGAAGAGGTGTGGAGGATCATCACTAGATAAGTGCTGATGTTAAGTTTTCTTTAAAAATTAGCCATTTTTCCCATAGAGTCCAATAATATGCATATTGAAATACCAAGTAAAAATAAAAAGGAATAAACCAGATGCAACAGAGCATCTGAATAGCTGAATAGAAAATTAAGTTACATGTCATTATAATGTTGAAGAGGCCTCTATAGATTCAGGATAGTCTAGATAATAGTACAATAATCTCTTTTTTTTCCCCAGTCTGTCTTTAGGAACTATGATCACGACCATGATGGTTATATTTCTCAGGAAGACTTTGAAAGTATAGCTGCCAACTTCCCCTTTTTGGACTCTTTCTGTGTGCTGGACAAAGACCAGTAAGCTTGGAGATTTCTTTGCGGTGGTTTTTTTCTTTTCCTATATTTAAAAATTCAGAAAATACAAATATTTAAGGAACAGTGTCTCCCAAGTTTCTTGTGTCTGACAAGATTACCAACAGCTGAATCTGTTATCATTTAAATTCTTATACTGTAGTCAGTATAAGAAGTCTACCCGGGTTGGAGTCCTGCTTTACCTGACTCTTTGAAAATCATTTATGTAATAGCTTAATGAGGAATTCCTGCTGGGACTGAGTCAAAACCCTGAAGTACTGTCAAATTACAGGGGAGGTGCTCTATCCAGACCAAGCATCAGACTGGTGGAACAAATAAGTTGTGTACAGCACTGAGGAAATGAGTGCATGTAGCAGAGAGGGGGTAACAAATATTCTAGAAGGTATATAAAACATATATTTCCTAGCCAGCTGGGCTTGATGATTCTTCTTGTCCAGAATCTCCTTGGCTGTGAAGGCTGGTGGTCAGCCAGAGGAATGTTTTGTGTGAGCAGTAAGTCAAGTTCCTTCATTTAATGGCCTGGTCTGTGTTCTGATACCACTAACAGGTGAGATAACAAGGTTCATGCTGCAAGTTCAGTGTTATTGTTTAAAGGAAGATTAGAATCACAACTGCTGTAAGGGTTTTTTCCTTTCAGGACTTTTTCAGCTCTTTCAAAGGATGTGCTTTGTGTGCTGCATGCTTTCTGCAATGAGAAAACCCCAAATTTTTCAGTGCCATGAGCAGTGAGAGATCTACTCTACTTTTTATTTCCTTTACAGAGATGGTCTTATAAGCAAAGAAGAAATGATGGCTTACTTTCTAAGAGCTAAGTCACAGTTTCAGTGTAAAATGGGACCAGGGTTTATCCATAACTTTCAGGAAATGACCTATCTTAAACCAACTTTCTGCGAGCACTGTGCAGGATTTGTAAGTATGATTTTAATACCAGCATATCTTAAAAACAACTTTTACCCTTTAATGGATATGGGGTGAAACTGGCTCCATACATTGCTAAAGTCTCTTGGCCAAATAATATCTCATGGCATTCAGAAGCACAAAACTTTTACTCACATTGTAACTGTGCAATCCAGTTTTGATTTAGTGGTTTCTGAAAATAGGCATTTGTGAGAATTTCTTGGGGGGGGGGGGACAAAATTACATTAGCTAAAGGATATTAGAGACTATATGAATGGTTTTACTTGGTTTATCTTAAGTTCTTTAATTTGGCTTGATTTCCCATGAAAACAAGCTTGGAGGAAAATAGATGTCTGGAACAGAGGATGTAGATGAGGCAGAAGTCGTTCTTTCTCAGAAAGTTGCACATGGCAACATAGATATGTTCATAATTCTCTGAATGGCTATAACAGCCCTAATTTTTTCTCTATTAAATTAATAGATCTTCTAATTTGGTAAAGAAACCAAAAGTGCTTCTAGCAGTTCTGTACAATAAGAATTTTTTGAATTTATTAGATGGGAGTTTTATAATTTGCTTTTTCTCTCAGCCGCAACTTACCAGATGTCACTTATTAGAGTGCTCTCTACATATCTGGGAAAGGATTGGTTTTGTGGACATTTGAGTTGCTTGTGAACCTCTAAGTTTTCCACTTCAACCCAAATATAGTAAAGAATAAAGAATTACTATGATATAAAAGTTGCTTTAATGGACACACTTGGCTGAAATCAAATGTCCACATTTAGACAGCTGAAGCAGTAAGGGCAGAGGCCCATGTCCTCTGCTTGCATGTGGCCCACATAACCAGCTGTAAACCCAGCCCCTGTCCCTGCACACCAGAGCAGATACGCCTCTGCACTCTGGGGTGACTTTATTCCAGGATCTTTTCCACTAAAATGGTTGAAAGTAGCAATAACAGCACTGCTAAGCACAAAAACGTGCCTCCATTCAGACACACTCTGGTGTTCCTACCCTAGTCCATGCTCCATCTTCCACTCAGTTCTTTTGCGACGTGTCAGTTTTGTTCAGATGCTTGAAGTCCCTATGGCAACCACTGCCGCTGACTAACGCCGTGGAGGAGAAGGAATTCCGCCTATTTCCGCTAGAAGTGCAAAAGCTTTGGAGGTGACATGGTCAGTGCTGACGTAGGAGCGTGCTGGTGGGCTCCCGAGCTGACAGCTCCAGCAGACCCACGGGGCAGGGACAGCCACCAGCCAGAGCGTGTTGTTCCAGGCTGCCTTGGGAAGATGTCATTGCGTTTGTGACACTCAGCGCAGGTTTGGAAGGCTTCCACAGCAAAGCAAGGCCCGAGGACTGCCCCGAAACGTCCTCTCCAGCAGATATTTTTCTCCTGCATCAATTTTCTAATTGGCCATTGTTAGATTTTTCACGTCTCCCTGATTACATCCAGTGCAGGAATACAAATGAGTAAAAGGTTGTACAGGAAATGGAAATAAGGTCATTTTTCCTGTCAGCTCACTGAAGTCATTGGCATTGTTCTGTGGATGAGTTGGACTGATAGGACAGGAACCAACTACAGAATCTGCTGCATATTTGTTCTGCATTTCAGTGCTACTCATCCACGGGTGGAAACCTAATTTCAAACTGATGCACTGATTCACAGTCAAAATAATGTGCACTGACCATGCAGCAGGATGAATTGACATGACAGTACAATGCACACAGTTATTAAAATGATACAAACTTTGAAGGTCAAGCTAAGACTTAATGCCATTAGCGGCACAAAGTTGATATGCCCATGGCCAGTCACAGTTCCATCCCACAGCTTGAGCTGCACCACGTGGCAGGGTAGGTGACAGGCCATCCTGTTAAGCTTTATAATCTGAATTTGCACAGATCCTCTTACCTTGGAGCTGGCTCAAGACAGCTTTGCAGCAAAGCTGTGTCAGACACATTCAAAGCTTTAGGTCAGAATTCATGACATGACACTTCAGCTAAGCTTTCCCTGTGGTGTGTAACCACAACAGTGGTGCCAAATTTGAGTGGGAGGAAGGTACAGAGATAAGGTGAGGAGTGAGGAGAAAGGACTTCAGTGGGAATAGATTAGAGCTTAAAAGAAATAAGCAACAATCCATGTCTCTTACAGTGATCCTGTAAAAGAGATCTGGGAAAATAGGTCATTGCTGCTCTTTTAAGAGGGACTGGGGTGCTCCACTGTTGCTTCCTGAGCACAGCAACTGCATTCACTGTGCACATATGCAGCATTAGCAAAAGAATAAGCAGCAGGCCTTCTATGGACCCAGGTTCCACTGTTGTCCTTTCTGTTCTTTTTTTCACTATTCTTCTACCTTGGCTAATCTATTTTTGCTCTCTCCAGACCCCCGTTTTTCCTTGCTATTTCTTTCGTGCAGTGAGTGGGATGTTTTTCTCACCCAGAATCTTTCCATTCTGTTTACTTTACTCTTTCCTTTGTATTCTGAATGTTCATCATCTCTTCTCTTTAAACTGTTCCTTAATGACCATATTCACCCTCCACTCTCTTGTGCATGGATACTTACAAATCTGGTGAGGAGCCACATGCAGTTTCAGCTGCCTGGATGTGTTCACCCTCCCTTCATGAGGTGAATGAGTTCAGGAAAAATAAACACCAGAGTCCCCAGTTTTTTTCCTTTTATGCTATGGAGTTAGAAAAATTGCCCCTTCCTCCCACTGCTTCTCAGAGTGGAAATGCTTGTTTTTATAAAGCCATGGCTGTAGATACAGTGCTTCTGCATATATAGAAAACAATTTGCTAGGGAGTTTCCCTGTTTCCAAGCAATCCTGCTCACGTGGCAGTGAAAGCTTCCCAAAAGTGGGACCACACACACTGGCCCTCTGAAGTTTAGCGTTTGGTAGTTCTAAGTGTATGTCAACAAGAACAGCTTCTGAGGAAAGGCTAAGGTGGAATCTAGTGGCTTTTCTGCCTGTTTCATTCTTCAACTATTTGGGGTTTTTTGGGTTTTTTTAAGGTGGGAAAAGGCAGGTGCACAGATCAGATTGCTATGGCTAGGTGTGCTGGAAACCAGTACAGGAACCAAGAACCTAGTTTTTATCTCGAGTGGTGTTTTCTTCTGCTGTGTTTGAACATTATGGATCAGTGATGTATTTGGAAAATGGATGTACACAGGAAATTCTCCTGCAGATAACACTAAGGGAGCCCAGAAGCAGAATGTGCTCTGCTGCTTTCACAAAGCTTGATACGATGGCAATTTTTCACCCGTACCTGGAAGCAAATGTTGTCTGTCTCTCTCCTTCTCTGGTAGTCCCATTACTGCTAGTAAGTAGCAGAAGTAAGGGAGAAGGTACACAAGTCTTATCACAATTAGAGGGGGAGGTCTGCCTGACAGGAAGGGTGTTAAGAGCAGTTGTATCCTGTTTGTGCTTTTGTAGCCATTGGTACTTCCTCATTGTGACCTTGTTTTCCTTCCAGCTTTCTTTTCTGATTCCTTGATGTTCTTTTGTCTTTCTTTGCAGCTCTGGGGTATAATCAAACAAGGCTACAAATGCAAAGGTAAATAAATATTACAAGGATTTTTTTTCAAGCTATGGGTGGTGGGTTTTAGCACAAGTCAGTCAACCATACCTTTAACTAAAATGGCATATGTTCAAACACATCTTGCATCTACATTTGGTATTGTCCATGAGCACTGACTACTGGTACACTCTGAAGTCTCCCTGCATTAGAGAAAATACCACCCAGGAGGAACACACATATTCTGTGAGATAAAGGTCCAAAGCAGCCCCTGACTCCATGAGCTGTCACTTTCTACCAGTAAAGACCTTGTAAATTGGAAAACCAAGTGTTCTTATCCTAACACTGAGACACATCCTGAAATATATCCCCTGAGACTCAGGCCAGGAAAAAGTCTGCTGGCAACACTGTTTGTCATGTACATCCATGTGCCTGTAGTGAAGCCTATTTGCAATTTAATAGTGGCTGAGCTAGAAATACAGAAATATTTAATTCCTAGACTGCCCAGCAGATCTCCTTGCAAGATCTTCTTCAGACATTCAATTTATAAAAAATCCTAGAGTTCTTACATCCCTCCCCTTTGCCTTCATAAAATACTTAATTTCTTATGCAGTGCTTGCACCATATTAAGCAGGTCAGAGGAAAAGGGACATTGTAGTGGTCCTTATTGGCTTTACAATCCTGGACCTATTTATTTCTCAAACAGCCCAACTCTGGCTGAAGCGCACTGTTGATTTTCACAGCTGTAGCTGCATCTCAGTTATTCACAGGGGAACATTCACATTTGTACTCTTTTTCCCCTAGTCTTACACTGACTCCAAGGAGAAGGACAAAGAATTCACAGTATTTTTGTTTAGGATACACCATATTCCTGTCTCTCTCCAGCCACAAACCTCTCTTCCTCAGAGAGGGATGGGGGAAATGTCCATGGCTAAATCAACATATGTAATTCAGATATTCTTGATTACTGTCATCTTAGAAGCTTTGAAGGGGCTGGTTGCAGTTTATAGTTTTACTGGTAGGATGAGGGAAGGAAGGTAAGGTTTTGTCACACCAACCTGTAAACTCAATTTGAGATCTGAAAGTTGAGCTCCTGTCCTGCATCGCTGCCTGTAGCAGTGGCCCAGTGGGGACTGAGCGCAAGTGTTTCTGTAAAGTCAAAGTTACAGGCAATGAGGCATGAAAGCAAGAGAGCAGAGCTGCTCTCTCAGATCCTACAGTGATCAAGAAGCGTGAGGGTGCCTGCCTTTTGTTGCAGCAGCTACTGGCTGCTCTGTGTTCCAGCTTCACTGGATTGTGACACCCACTAGGGATGAATTCTGCCTTTGAGCACAGAGCTGTCATCCTCTGAACCTCTGACACAGCAGGGGGAGGGAGGGAGTTCCTCCTTTCAGGCCTGCTGCCTACCCCAACACTGTGGGAAATGAGCTAAAAGCTAGACTGCCTGGTCTGCAAGTGATAGGAGTTCTCCACTTCAAGAGAGATCTTCAGTGTATCTGAGGGAGAGTGCTACCTTTGAGGCAGAGAAAACCAGAGCTGGGCATATATTGCTGTATTAGTCATATGATCAAGGTGGCGGCCAAAACCAGAACTCTCACCCATCATGCCAGAGCTGCTGCCCTGAGCAGAGTGGTTCTTATAGCAGAGTTAAAAATGCAGCACCCTGGCAATGCTTGCCTAGAACAAAATGCTGGGCTATGGAACAGCAACAGAGAAACAAGGGAGATGGGAATTTTCAAACAATGGAAAAGTACACAGAGGAGAGAGAGATTGTGTTTGGGGCACATCCTCCACTCTTCAGCCCTTTCTTACAGATAAGATCCATACTCCAGCCACACTTCAGATAAATGCACCTAGCAATGATGTATCCACAGTGATGCAGATCCTAGCAGAGGCTTGGAGTGCAAGTACTCAGCAAGTCTCATCTGGGTGGATGATACACTTCCACAGAGTTCATTCATGTGCTCATGTTGCTTCCTGAGCTACTTAGACTAGTTTTAACCTACAGTAGTCTGCACTGACATCCAGCAGTCCTTCCAGAGGCTTAGGATATGGGTGCTCTGGTGTCTTCTAACCAAATATGTTTACTATAATGGGCCCTGCTGGGTGAAATAAAAGCCAGCCAAATAAATAATGCCCCCTCTCGGGGCAGAAGTTTTATGCATGGCATACACAGGATCATATCAGTAATTCCACATCTCTTCCTTGAGACCATTTTATTATTAAAATATCATCTTACTTCTTCTCTTCTCCTGCCATTTTTCTATTAATGGCTGTCATGGAAATTATCCTTTTTTTTTTTTTTTTTTGTAATGCCCTTCACACCAAATGATCCATTTCTGTGACTCCCTTCACACCTTCTGTCAAACTGTTTGTTCCTTCAAAGTCCTTCCTTGGTATCTGCCTGCTAATAGCCCTGAGGGATTACCAGATAGTTGTGGCTTTCCTTTTGATGACTTGACAATTTCTCTCTTTACAGATTGTGGTGCCAACTGTCACAAGCAATGCAGAGACCTGCTTGTGCTGGCATGCAGGAAATTTTCCAGAGGAACCTCAGTAGGCAGCAACCACGGGTCCCTGCCTAGCAGTCCATCTCTGCCTCCAGGTGAGGGCAGTTTTCTTCCTATTTTAAACCATTTCTGGAATCCTCTCTAATGGCCAGTGTCCTTGCTGCCATTTTTAATTTTTCCTTTGTATCAACACACAGAGCAGCACCTCTACTTTTCACTGCTCTATGGCATGTGTTCAGTCCTCAGATTACAACATCCTTTTCTCCAGTGATGGCCTTTGTGTCCCATCTAAGGCTCACTATCCTCCTCACTGGCACCCCTATCCCAGCTGAAAAGAAACGAAATTGTACTTCTCCTTTTTTGTCACTTAGGGGGAAGGAGACATCGGGCACAATTCTAGCACTGCCTTACTCAGCATGGTGAGAGAATAAAATCTGTGCACACAGCATCAGAAACAGTTTCCGAGCAGCATAAAGATACTGATAATTATACCACTGCTGCATACAAGGGGTTACCTCCCCACCCTCCCCCAGGCTTGTTACCTTCTTGTAAAGACCTTGAAATAGAATACTTAAATGAAACAATTCCACCTTCTCTTTCAGTCCAAGATGAAGTATTTGAATTTCCCAGTGTTGCTGCAGAACACCAGGACCTTGATGGCAGAGCTATCACCCTCGTCACTGGCTCTTCACGAAAAATTTCCGTGCGGCTGCAGCGGGTGACCACCAGCCAAGCAACGCAGACAGAGCCACTCTGGCATGAGCCAGGCTGGAATGATTCAGGTTCCCATACTTTCCCCAAAATGAAGTCGAAATTCCACGGAAAAGCTGGGAAGAACAAAGGCTTTGCAAAGTGGGAGAATGAAAAGCCCAGCATGCAGGCTGATGTAGAGCTAGAAGCCGAGGCCCCACAAGTTATACAGGATCACAACAGGATAGAAACCCTCCCAGAAAGACAAGAATCTGAGGTGAGTTCCAAAAGAAGCCAAGACAGTTTAAAATCTGCTCCAGTCTGAAGTCTCATAAGGTTATTTTATTAATTTCAAGATGCTTTTTCATTCAAATTTGTCATTGCTTCTTGCACAAGAGTTACTTTCAGAAGAATGTTAAATCATCCACAGATCCCTGTTTTCTACACTGCAGTACACATTTACTGTGATGCTGTAACTGGCATTTTGGGTTTTGGTGTCAGTATGGGCTTTTTAGCAGTTGGGTACTTTTCATTTTGAAAATTATTAAAATAACCTGGTGGATATCTGGCACTTTCTGTGCTGTTGTACCCTTGCACTGCACAGTTCAGGGCTCTGTGTTAGACTCACAACAATTAGCATTCTGACAAATACAGGAGTCCAGGCTGAGGCAGGATATCGGTCTGTTACTGTCACCCATAAAGTTTATACTTCCAAAGCCTCATGCTTTTATTGACCATCTCTGCCAGCATGTAAATGCCTATTTTCTTCTGCTTACAGGATAGCTGATTGCTCACCCTGAAGCACAGAAAACTGAAGATGACAACTACAGCAAGTGTTGATGGACTGTCACAGACCACATCTGGCCATAACAACTGTACCCATACCTCATCCTTTTAAACCCAACCAGTGCCCTGTTTCCTTAGCTGAAAGGTGTTATAAGGCACTATTTATTTTCTCACGAGTAAGCCATTTAGATGAACATTGCACAGATACAGCAGAACGGATCTCTGTGCTCAGTGTTTTCTTTTGTATGACTTCTGTGGAAACTTCCTCTACATGCCAGTGAGGATATATTTGGCCTTCTCTAAATGCACTGCATCATTTTGGTATGTCTGCCAGCAACAACAATGGTGAGGACAGAAGCCAAGCATCTAAGTTTGTTCGATAACACTCCTTTCCCGAGGCTTGTAATGATCATTTAAGGAAAGAAGTAGGTATGTGTGTTGATTAAATCTCAAACAAAAATCTCTCACGAAGTCCTCTATACTGAAATTCTTTGCACAGATGGGGTTTTGAATTTTGGCTGTGTTTACATTGCTACGGTGAACGTACTGGTGTTCAGCACAGTGATACCAGTTCCCAGACTGGTGATCCTTCAAACAGGCAGCAGCTGGCTGAGACTGAAGGAATTCCAAGACACTCTGTGTTTGTCTGGTTACAGCACAATGGAGAAGGGTCATCTTTGCCAGGACTGATTATGGTAACATTAGCATGCAATAAACACTTCAGTTTTAAGTGTGTGTGTGTGTGTGTGTCTGTGTCTGTGTATATATGTGGATGTGATACTTTTCTCTGGTTAGCAAGCTGTACACGTTAAGACTAAATGTTCTGAAGAGCAATCTCCAAATTAGCAGTTTGCTAATGTAGGACATAGCACCTGACTCTATAATGGTCCAGCTTGAAGTTGCATTTTGCAGAAGCTTTAAGTTATTGAAAGAGCACAGCCCTCATCTGAAAAAAAGAGAGAAAAACAAAACACTACAAAGCTCAAAGCTGAAAGACTGGCACACCTGTTAGTCTTTTTACCCCGTCTCCCCACTAAAACAGGGGCATGTGTGTGTAGCACACACTCTGACTTAAAGCCACCCAGTTATAAGATGTCCTACAAAATTCAAGTTATTGCACCCTTCAACATGTTATAAGCCTTCAAGATGAGAGTAATTTCATGGACCTCCCTAACACAAAACTGACAGCTGCACTCCTCTGTGGTAATTTGACTGTAAACTGCACTGGGACTACATGGTGCCTGCCCAGGTTTGCATCTTGCATCCTGCAGGTTTGTTTTCCAACACAGCCAGTAGCAATAGTAAATCTGTGGAGATAAAAAACATTTAAAAAAACCCAACATTCTCTTTATCGTTGTAAGCTCAAGAGAAATAAGCACTGCATGAGCAGAGGTTTCCAAACTAGGATGAGGGCCAGAAGCACACTTCACTCTTACTGCTGTGGGCAGAGAACAAGCATTAGCAAAAACACGGTCTTTATTTCCTGTGGTGGGTCAGGTGACGGGTCACAGGCGGCTGGCCGCACAGCTACCGTTACAGCGCACGGCTTGCACACAATGAAAATGATGTGGTGGGGAATTTGAATAGAGAAATTTGGTTATGATCCAGGCTGTTGATGGATCTGTTGAGATAAGCCTCTTAACGCTTTATAAATGAAATGTTCATGAGCAACTTCATTCTTAACATCACATAGTTTTGACCAGCATCTAGTCTGTAGACCTCAGCTGATTTCTTGCAGGCTTTTAAAAGTTATTTGTAGCTCTTGACTTACTCATCTCATCAATAAACCTCTTGCAAGCCAGGTAGCTTCAGTCAGTTTTACACATACCTCAGCAGCAGTTGCAGATCAAGTATAGTCTGCAGGCTCACACAGATGATCCTGCTAAGCAAAATATTGCAGCCTCCAAGGAGAATCATAAAACCATTAAGGTTGGAAAAGACCGCTGCTGTCATCAAGTCCAACCTTTGACCAATCACCTTGTCAACTAAACCATGGCACTAAATGCCACAAACCAGTTGGTTCTTGAACACCTCCAAGGATGGTGACTCCACCACTTCCCTGGGCAGTCCATTCCAATGCTTAACCCTCCTATCCATGAAGAAATTTCTCCTGAAATTCTTCCTGAAATTGAGATGGAATAGGTGAAATTTCACCTGCTACAGCTGGAAACCCTTTGCTTCAGGCATTTAAGGAAGGGGAACACAGAGTGCACTGTTGGCAGTAAGCATTCATGGCCATTGAAAAACAAGAAAGACCTGGGTAGAAATGCAGCTGCTTTTTTTCTCACACACACACCCCTCACTGCCCAAAAAGGAATAGATTTATAATAATTTATTAAAAAAGCATTCACCAGCTGTTTACAGAATGTGGATCTACTAGTTCCACAACAAGGATCTGAGTAGGGAGAGCTGACAGGGCTTGAACAAACATTTTAAGAAGTCCCATGGGGAGGCCTGAATATACAAAATGTTAAAAATCTTTTTCTCTTCTTATTTCAAGTGGACATCCTTTTCTGAACAGGGGAAAGACTTTTCTTCACAAAAACAATTTTAGTTCCCCAATCTAGGCAAAGGAACAAAGAGTTTCTTGTTCGCCCTAACTTAACAAAATGCAGAAAGCATCAGCCATCAGAGCTCCTGCCTGAGCTATGTGTCTTTTCTGGTCTTGGTGAAATCCTGCCTGCTAGAAGTACAGCAATTCCAGGAGAGTGTCCAGGAGAAAGTGCGTCATAATGACAAGAACGCTGGATTAATGAAGTAGCTAAAGGCAGACACAATCCCAAATGATGTTGGATACTTCCACCCCATCCATTCTCTCCTGTCTCAGGATCTTTTAAAAAACATGGGGGGAGACTGAGGGATTGTTTAAAACACAAACTCCCCAAAACACCACACAGTGGAAAGGGAAGATTATGTCAAACCTTATTTACAGCTTGCTCTGCAAATGCCAAAGAATACAAGCAATAAGAGTAGGTGAAAAATGCAAGTGCTTGGATAGACCCTGTAAGAGATTATTTAGCTGTTTGAGCCAAACCCACTAGGACTTTCTGTGCTTGTGTAAAACCTCTGCAAAGCCTCATGTTGCACATAAGGGAGCTTCAGCTTTGCTTCCAACTTTATGGAGTAGCCCTGAGTGCTTCTCAAGGAGTCAGGGGGACATCTGGCTCCCTCAGAGTGAAATGCAAAGTCAGGTTTGAACTACAGCTCTCTCCTCTGCTCTAAATGTCCCCCGAGTCTCATCCTCCTCTGCCCCCCACCCCCAGTCTTACCCAGCTTTTAGGCTTTAAAATAATAAACCCAGCTTTACAAAGAAACATCTTCCTAGGCAGAAGCTATCTTCTCAGATGCACCTTCCTCAGGCAGGTGAAGTCTTGGGCAGGGGCAGGGAGAATATGCTTGCTGACCAGAACTAGTCTGAAGCATGGATTTTCCCCAGCTGGGAAAGGTGAGCTGTTTTCTTTTTAGTACAGCAGGTGAGCTGAGATGCAGAGCAAGTTTAGGGGCAGCCATTGCCTAAAATTTTACACTTTTCAAAAATGAAACAGCCTGTCACCTCTGTGGACTGTTGCTCAAGGACTCCTCTATGAAGTCAAAGTGAAAGCATGCCCTGTGTAGCCCCTCATGGGAAGCCTGGAAGCCTTTGGCTGAGATAGCCTGAGCCGCCACAGGAAGATCCTTGCAGCCTTGGACACCAGTTCTAGAAGCTTTAGGCATCTGTACGGGAAATAGCTGCATATGAAAGATCCTGGACACAGGCTAGAAAAAAATTAATAAAACAAAACAAAAAAACAAACCACAAGAAACAACCAACCCAAAAAACCCCAAATCAAAACAAGCCCCACCAAAACCAAATAACAAGACAGACAAAAAATAAATGCAGGAAGAAGCACACTAAGAGACCTATGTGACACCAAAAATGGAAGGAGATCCCAATGGACACCAAAAGGGGGGAGGTGGGGAAGGAAGGACTGAATGCAAATTTTGTGGACACAGTAGGCAGGAGAAACAAGGGTTTGTTTGTTTCATGACCATTATAGCTCAAAAAAAAATCTGATCAAGGTTTGCTTCATTCAGCATCCACCTGCTAACTGATGAACGTCCATACAGCACAAAAAATAGCTCCAAGTACTTCTCAAGAGAGCCTTGACAAAAGAGGCGGCTCACCCAGGGTCATTGCAGAAATGGATGCAACTTTGGAAAAATGTGTTATTAGCACTGATCTGAACTGGATTTTCAAAATAAGCATTACAGCCAACAGGCTAAACTCGTTGGAAAATCTGTGTGCTGTTTACAGCTGCTGAAATTGTGGTCCTAGGAGACAGAAAAGCCATCAGCAAAAGGCTACTGCTGGGGCAGTATGAAATTTAGCCAAAAAGTCTGTTTTTTCCATGAATAGAGCTAATGCCGGAAAGTTTGAAGAGTCCTTATCACCTTCATCTCTGCTTCATGTGTGAAAACGAGTTACGACCTTCCACCTGCCCACAGCATAGGCAGACTCCCTCTTTCTTTGGTTTTACAATAGTGTTTTCCTACTTTTTGTACTTGTTTTTCTCTCCTCTGTTGTGGGAAAGACCCACGTGGACAAGAGGGGAAATTACTGGACAATAAAGGGGAAACAATGACACTGACAGCAGTCAGAGCTGTAAAAAGCACAAAGTAAACACAATGGAAAAATATTTTTTCCCTTCTACCCTTGTTTGTTAAGCCATTAGAGGTGCGACTTATTTTCGGCCAAAGAGGGGAGAAGGCAATGTTTACAGCTGGTAATAGCACTTGCTTTTTCAGATTGTGTCCCTTTGAAAAGTCTTAACCTGAAACAAGCAAGCACATGAGTACTTTGAGAGCCTACACAGGGGAAACACCCTGGTGTACTGCTCTTCAGTCTCAACACTGCTGTGCCTCTAACCTAAGGGTTTGCTAGGAGGCTGATAAAGCAAACCTGGAGTTCAGCATGAGCTGGCTTGTTTGGGACTGCTAAATCACGCTCAACACCTTGAAAATGCACTGATACATCTGTACCATTCCTGTTATCCAGGGAAATCAGAAGTTCCGAGAGAGCAGCATCACAAGCCTGACAGTCAACAACAGCTGGACTCCCTACTGCAGTCTAAATATGGCAGAACTAAGACTAAATCATGTGCAATAAACAGGTATTTGAGGGCTTTTGTTTGCATGTGTTCATTAACCTAACAGGGAGCTGAATTAACTTCTAGTACCGTACGAATTGACGCAAGCCTTTTGGACACCCAGAAGTCATCAGATCCTAGTGAGAATCCTTATTCACTGCATTCTTCCCACTTCAGCAGTTTAATTTTCATTTCCTAGGTGCATAACCCGTTACAGGGAATACTCCTACACCACAGGACTTTTCAAGCTCCAACCACTTCTCATAACTACCTACTGTCATGAATCTTGCTTCCCTTCTCCCCAGTCCTATCTTAGATACTTGGCTGGTAAGCCTCTAGGTTCTAAGTGAGCCTGAGGTTGGCTGAGGCACTTGCCATTTTCCTCAATTCAGATGCAAGTAAGAGTTTCATGGAGACACACAGCCAAAGCCTTAAAGTAGGTTACCTACCTGCTCTGGCTGAGAAGCCTAATCCATAGCTTGAGGAGCCCCTCTGGGGCCACCAGCCATCATGGTACATCACCATGGAACTGCACACTTCAGGATTTTGGCTGCTGAAGTAAGGGAATCTCATCAAGCAAGAGATTACCAGCCAACTAAAGAGAAAACTACTCAGGGAACAGCTGCAAGCCAAAAGGCTTTCTGGGGTGAATGATGCATGGTGCAAGCTCAGCTTGATCCACTTTCCCTTGCTGTGGTACTCCTTTACACACAGTAAGAAACAAATTTTATCTCTTCCTTAGACCTGCAAGGAAAACCCACCTGTGACTACAGTGCATATGGATCATGGTATTCCAAGTCACATAGTAATGCACCCAATGTGGGAAGCAAGTGTGTCCCACGCTACACACAGTTGTTACTGCACAGTGACAATGCTTGAGAGACAGTGCTCCTAACAGAAGGAATGGAAGGGCAATGCAAGTGAAGCCTTTAGGAAACGAAAGCTGCTAGAGAAAAAAGGCAGAGGGGAAAAAACAGAACAAGATGCCTACAGTTTGTGGGAGAAGAGTGGCAAGAACAGGAAGGTCAAGAGGAAGAACACTGTTCCCCTTGCTTGCTTACTTAATTGCCTTCTTAATCTGCTGGAGTTCTGCTTTTGATCACGATGCACAATGAAATCAAGCACGCGTATCCAATCCACCCCAGTCTACTAACATCCACAAGCCATCCCTCCTCTCCCAGCTTCTCTTTAAGAGATTCCTCCCAGTGCAGCAGTGCAGGAATCATGTTTGGAAAACAGTAAATATCAGAGCATCATACAGAGAATAACAAAGCAGTGGCTGTTTGCTTTCATTTATCAAAGCCGCTCTCTCCACATATACAAAGATTGTTTTCTCTGGGGAACAAAGAAGTCACAGCACACTAGGAGGAAACAATAGAGTAAGGAAAAACAACAACAGCTGGCAAAAGCAAAGTGTTTTCTTTCCTGTTGGAAGAATAAAGCCTCCTGTTTTTGCCTTCTGATTTTTTTTCAGCTTTCCCCCTCAAACAGCAATAAATTGGGACTTGGCATACCCTAAGTCCTGGAAGAGGGAGGAGAAGAAGCAACATAGTTCAATGAGAAAAAGCTATCTGGGAGGAGGAAGGGGAAGCTCCTACCCCACCCCAGCATCAATTCAGCATGTCACAGTGTGCAAAGGTGAGACTATGCACTGCAGCAACAGCTGTAGCCTTGCAGAGGAACTGGCAGCTCTGGCCCAGAAAGCAACCTCTAAAGGCTCTGATGTAACTCAAGTAAGGGCTCTCTGAAGAGCCCCCTGAGTTCCTTCTGGCTAGGAACAAGTTTACAGCACTCTAATGCACTGACAGAAAACACCAGCCTCTTTGCAGTGAGGAGTGGGAAGAAAAGCAGAAGCTGTCAACTTGAAGATACTACACTCCCAGCAAAAGGCTCTTAAAATTTGTCAATCTCTTTACATTTGCTAATCCAGGACTGACCCCACTGTAGGAACCTTAATTCTTTTAAAAAACCCCACAAATTATTTTTGCATGAATACAGGTAGTCACCAGCTAATGCTCACGACAAGGTATTACCCTCCCACAAGGGAAATACCTTCTCTGGAGAATGCTGCTGTAAGAAACCATCAATACACCTTCGTGAAGCAGCAACATTCCGTTTTAGAGATCAGTAATTTGAACGGTATTAGGCAGAGGTAGATCTGTATCAGTGATCCTCAAAGATCTGGATTCAATACAGAAAGTTTTTCCCTCGTCAGGCTTGTTAAATTTGTCTGAAACACTAAAGGAGAAAAGCCATTAAGTCAGATTCCCAAGCGCCTTTCACAGGGACCTTTGCTTCCAAACCCATGAATCACTAGCAGCATCTAGTGGCCACAATAAATGAAACAGGTCGACTGTGGAATGAAATACAGGCGAATCAGTTCTAACGAGGTTTATCAGCCTATTTACATGACTACCTCGAATTAGAGCAACACTGGCATTACAGAGATTCTCTCAGATACTCGTGCTATTACTGTAACCCAAGGAACTCCTCCTGCCTGCATCAATCTGGATTCAGCCCCAAGGACAAAACAAGTAGACTGCCATCAGCACAGCCTCCTACAGTGATCTGAGCACAGTAGCAGGAACCTACATTTCCACAAGGCTGGAGAGCATCAGGAAAGTACCCAGAAGCAGCATACCTAGTTCACATGGCATGCAGGAGCATAACCTGGGAGACAGGTGCTCACACAGCCTAAGAATCACTTTACACAGGAAGAGAGTACTACGAGCTGCTGCATCAGGTCAGAGAGAGGAACAGAACAAAACTCAGAGCAACTGAAGGTCAGTTCTTCCCACCTCCTCCTGTTCTGACAGCTCCTCAAAGAGCAGAATGCATGGTACACCTGGGGCAATTACAAAACATAAAATAGATTAAAATACTAAAAAGATGAAGCAGACAGAAATCCCCATGGATTCCCAGCTACTTTAGCAACTGCTTTTTACTGTCAAGAAAAAGACACAAAAGCGAACAGAACATACAGATACTTTTATTGCTCACCTTTTATACAACAGCACACCTTCAGCCATTTTCTTTCACAGCTTTTTGACAATGTTTATGTACACAAAAAACCCAGCAAGAAGCATTATGCGGCTTTCAGTAAAGAAAAAAAACCCAAACATTAGAACACCAAACTCAGCCAGGTTTTGTTTTCTGCAGCAATAATAAAAGGGCTTCCTCCAGGCAGGAACTAATATTCCCAGGCCGTAGTGCATTTCTTTAAAAAGACAACCCCCAAAACAAATTGCCCTAGATTTGCTGAGCCAGTGGTATTAACTTGCAAATAAAATAAACTTCAGTTTGTCATTTTTTCTAGCTGATTTCAAGTAAAAATTAGGTTTGGAGGAGGAGCAACTTGTTTTGGATGGATGCAGGTCAGTTTGAATTGCTACACCTAACTACAGGCCTACACACACTATCAGTTCACAATTTAGCTTAGTTTGAAATGATCTTTGCAGATTTTGGCGGCAGTCAGTCTTCAGAGTTGAGCAGGTGGGAAAACGTTGTTTAGCAGGAGATAAGGCTACTGAACATGGCATCCACAGCAGAGCTCAGATAACACAAATCCCATTTGTCAGAGGAGCTCTCTGTGCGCACGCACGTGCTGTAACGTCATGGAGACTGAAACAAGAGGTCAGCAAGCCAAAAAGCAACACTCTGAACTGGTTTAGAACGTGTAACTCAACAATGGTTATGGGGGGGAGGAATGCAGAAGTTCTACTATGTATTATAACAGACAAATTTGACAGGTCTTGGTATTTATCCAAATCAAAACAGAAGGCAAACACAGCAAGCACATTCAAAACAGAAATGTTTTGAGCAGAGGGAACCAGTCCAACATCAAAAAAGCATGACTATTAGTTGATGTTTAGGGTGCAGGGTGTAGTGACAATACCTTTCATTCAGACAGGTTGGAGGTGCATGGGGAGGAGAAGTCTACACAAAGTTGTACTTTGCTCAATGCAAAACATCCCACCCAAAGAGATTCTACCTGCTGTGTACAAACCTGTACTAATTCAAAGCAGCATTTAAGTCAGGCCTCTGAAAACAGGTTTTATTATGTGAGCTCTGCTGAAGTGTAAATTTTTAGCAGCCTCAGCTGGTGAAATGTCTTCCTTGTCCAAAGCCAGACTGATTATACTGATAACCTCCATGCTGGAAGTGCTGCTCAAACTGTCCTCCTTGATTAAAGTTCTGTCCACCTCTGCCCCCCCAGCCACCTCCTTGACCTCCACGGCCACCACGACCACCACGGCCACCCCTCCCTCCTCCACGTCCACCCCCTCGGTCACTGTGGGACCCACCATCTTGGTATCTGTTGTCTTGCTGGTAGCTACCGCCACCACCCCCCTGGTAGCCACTTACAGAGTAAGATGATGACTGGTAGCCACCATAGCCACCTCCCTGGTAGCCACCACCACCACCATGGTAACCACCTGTTTGAAAACCTGCATCTCTGTAGTTGCTCTCCCTGTAGCTGCCATCCTGGTAGCCACCACTTCCGCCGTCTGTCCAGCCTCCTTGAAGCTTGTTTCCTCTTCCTCCTCCTCCTCCTCTGCCGCCATGATCATAACTACCACGTCCTCCTCGTCCCCCTCTATCATGGCTTCCTTGTTCATGACCTCCTCGCCCTCCATATGATGAGTCATAGCCTCCTCTTCCTCCTCGGTCATGACCCCCATGGTCATAACCTCCCCGCCCTCCATAGGAAGAGTCATAGCCACCTCTTCCTCCTCTGCCACCGCCTTGTTGTGAGCCACCCTCCGGTCTTTTCTGCCATGGTGGCATCTCAGGAGGTGGAGGTTCGATTTCATTGGGCCTTCCTCCTCTGTCAGGCACTCTGCCCATTAGCACCTGCAAAGGGAAAGGGAAAACTGCCATAGGAGTTGTGACACCTCACAGAGAAATCACATTTACTGAGACACACCACAGACAGCACCCACTCCAAGGTTTTTTACATCCAGAGGCAAATTTTGTCTGTTTGAATGTGACAGACCTCTGTCTCCAGTTAACAAAAATTAAACAGGGATTATCTAGTACTTGAAGCACTGCTAACAAGATAAGTCAGGAGACCTGTGCTTTTTGTTCAAACAGCAGGCACACCAGCATGGGCAGCACCAACACAGTCTTTCACTTAACTCTTTATCAGTCCAGAGTGCTAAACTCAAATAAGCACAAGTACAGTGCAACACAGTCTCTCTCCTAACTAGTGCTCTGAATTGCTGTAGAAGACATTGACTTG
This sequence comes from Corvus moneduloides, assembly GCF_009650955.1. Taxonomy (NCBI): domain Eukaryota; kingdom Metazoa; phylum Chordata; class Aves; order Passeriformes; family Corvidae; genus Corvus; species Corvus moneduloides. The sequence continues at coordinate 84,572,313 of NC_045478.1, read as the reverse complement.
ATAAATAAACGGAAAAAAATTCTATTTTTCAGTAAGGATACACAGAAACTTAACAACAGACAGGTGTGAGACAGCACTGATCAGAGTGGAGCAAGACTCTAGAAGTCTTCAGCTGTCTAAGGATGGTGTGATGTTAAAAATTTAGCAAGACAAAATAGGACAGGACATTTGTACTGCTTTAAAACAATATAACAAAGGAACTTCAACGGAAGTAGGCTACTTTGCTATTTCATGCTACTGCCTTGGAAAACATTTAATATTGATAATGGAGATAAGGTAACAGATTATGCATCAGCAGCAGAGCAATACTGCATTCCTACTAAAACATACATACATTCCGATGATATAATCAACCGGTCTTACCACTTAATTTCTTACACTCCAACAACACTAAAAAGGTGCAGAAATTATCTGGGGTGGATGGGCTGTGGTCAAATCAGCACACCACTATTCTCTCCTAAATCAATTAGAGCTTTACCTGAGGTGCAGTTGGCACCCAGAAGGTAGAAAAGCATGCACCTATCCCCACAGTTTTAAAGCACCAAGTATGCTGCTGTACATAGCTACTGAGCTGCAAATTCAGCACGTTTACTTCTGTGAGCCTATTACTCTTGTGAAATCAATTTTGGAAACAAGGCAAATTGTTTAGTGTAAGTCATGTTTCTACTGTGTCGTTATCGGAACCATACACTTGACTATAATCTATTTGTGTACCCAGGGAAATCTCATTTGTGGGATCCTTGCCTTGTGATCTTAGTACATTCTATTTACATAGACCAGAAATACAGTTACTATGTAGGTGTTATTTTAGACATGGTGACAGAATTAGGTAGCAGTAGTGTAATGACTACAGTAATTATGGTAAGACAGAGCAGGCCTACTCCCACTGAAAGTAATCCAAGGTACTTCAGCAATTTTTTACTGCCCCAAAGAAGAGACACTGTGAACCTCAATAGCTGAACTTGCACTATCCATAATGCACTAATGCATTATCTGGAATGTATAAACACCAAGTTTCTTATCCTGTATTTCCAAATTCCACTTAGAATCCTGAAAAAAAGTAGGATTTGTTACTACATTCAAGTTACTTAAATATTCCTAAAAGAACAAAAGCCATTAGTCACCAAAGGTACCTTATTAATGGCACATGCAGTCTTCTCTCGGATGGACCCGCTGCTTGTTCTCATAATCTTTGACAGATCTTGCCGAGCCGCCAAGAGGTTTGCAATTGATATAGTGCACTTAGTAGATAAGAGGGCACGCTTTGGCTGGTAGACTTTAGCCAGTTTTTCTGTTTGACTCTGTTGGAGTAAAGAAAAATAAAACCCAGTCAGTTAAAGCAATGGGACACCTCAACAGAAGAATCAAATCAGCAATGAATAACAAGCCACTACTGCAAATAGAACAAAAAAGTTAATATAAAATCAGTGAGAAGTACTTTATAACTAAGGATTACTTCAACAAAACTAGCATTTGTCACATTCATTTCTTAAGTAAATAGGAAACACAATTCTGACTGAACTGCCAAGACACCAATGAGCTGACAATTTTAACAATGTATATACATGCAGACTGTATTACTTCCAGGCAGTCAAACACGTAATAGAAGTGTGTCATATAGTTATGTGAATTTCTGCTAGTGTCCAGAAGACACTGAAAGCTAAACGCATTTGTGTTTAGGCTTCAGGCCTCCTTCTGTGCTTTCACCCTGACCCGCACCCATTCCAGTTAGGCCAGCATCACCCCATCTCCAACACTTCCCAGCAGAAAAAGGTCCTGTTAACTCTTCACTCTTCATTCCAGTCAGCTTCTTCACAAAGACAAGGCACCAAGAGCAACTGGCAGAACTAGAAATGAGATCCTACACTCAACTTTGCCTTGCATGCAATGTCTCTTCCTCTACTAACCATTCTGGCTTTTTTGAACACCTCCAAAATTTTCCAGCTGAGACACATGAGGAATCTGTGCTACCAGACACGAGTTACCACACAACTTACGTCTCCCTTCAGTTATCAACAGAGTATAGTGTGTGATGCAGTTGGGATAAACCAGATTGCTATCTGAATGCAGATGAAGGCAGTGAGGATAGGCAAACCAGGTTCTCCAACATATCTTAACAGCACAAAAACTTAGGAGCACATTTTAAAATCCTAAAATCTTATTTTCCATCTAAAGGCAGAAAACTGGAATATGACACTGGCTAAAGGTAGGAGAAGCAAATGTATTCACCAGAGTACTAGTGTGCTTTTCCCTGGTAAGTCTGACTGAGCTCTGAACACAATGTTTTGGTGCTATGATACTGTTATAGGTGAAACTTGAAATTTTAACTTGAAAAAATCCCTATTAATAGACTGCAAGGGTTTTGTTTCCCCTGGCATTTCCACTACCTGGAGAAATGGCTATTTAGTCATACTACTGTATTCTGATACTTTTCAAATAAAAAATAAAATTACCATCTAGCTAAAAGTTACTGTCAAAACAAACTGGAATACTACAGCAACATTCTCCAATTTTGTACTGTTATGCTTCTAAAAAAAAATTGCATTTTAATAGATATAAATGCATATACACAACTTGTGGGTTTTGTGAAAATATTTTGTGTAGCTAGTCAAGTTCAAAAATATCTGAGAATTCCTAGGAAAAAAACCAAAAACACATGGATAAAGATGGCAAAGCTGTAACACAATTAGAAATCCCTGCTTTTTAAACATAATTCACATTTTTGCTCATTTTTATTTACTATTAAAATACTTAAACAGTCAGCTAGTTCTTCAGTCATCTACTAAAAAGCCTGAAGAATACAAGGTTTAAGAGAGAGTACACCAGTAGAAGTCCTACTCAGATGATGAAACAGAAAATGGGACAGGTCACAGTTTATTATTAAAGTACAGTTGCTTTTTGAAAAAAACATTTATTTAAAAAACCCACTTGATTCTATGTGCCACAGTTTAGCACTAATAACTCAAACACTGTCAGCAGCATTCTTAAACACCATGTTAGCAGATCCAGTTTAGTCCTAGAAACTAAATTACATTTACTTTTTAAATCTTGTCATTTCCTTCTGAGACATAGGAAATAGGGAAACCATGTAATTATTTCTAAAAGCAGATTATGCATCACATACTCAAAGGAGAACAGATCTCATGCCACAGCCACTTGCACGGTTCAAAGACAAAAGAAGCACATAAAGTACTACCCTGTCTATGAGGTAAGAACAAGTAGAGCCTTAGCAGCTTTTCTCATGTGCATCTGGGAAGCTGTGCTTGCAGACACACTTTGAGTTAAGGAAATCTGACTGCTGTGGACAGCACAAAGTAAGACACCGGATGGTCAACAGGAAGATGTTTTTCTACCATCACACGAGACACAGCACCTAATGGTTCACATTATGGTACTCTGAACATGGTTGGATCAGTAATCTCTATTTTTTCTAGTGGCTTTGGTGTGTAGTTACACATGGTCTGTCTTCTCATTTTACAAACTGATTTAAAACCCAACAAATCAGTTTTAAGTAAAATATTTTTAATCCTCTTACACTGTCATAAACTTCTTCAGATACTCAAAACAAAACCAGACAACTCCTGTGATTATTTCTGACTCACGAAGGACAAAACAATGATGCAATTTTGCGGAGATACTTATTATAAAGGGTTACCATTAACCACTACTTCACAGCAAGTTATTTGTACCTTAGCTCTATCTGACCAGCCAAAGGATTGCACAGTAACATCCAAACGTTTGACTAACAGTTTTCTTCGGACTTCGTATTCATTGACTATGGCTTGATTAATTGCTTCAATTTTTTCCTGAAACAAAAATTTGCAAGCATTATTTACAGATCATAAATAGAACATTTCTACTTAATAAACTACGTGGATGACACACAGAGATACTATGCAGAGCTTAAGATTGCAATTATCTACCTTGTCAAATGGACTCACAGCCAAGCTGTGCCTGCAGATGTTATCTTCCTGAAGCTTCCAAGGCTCATGTTCAGCCTTCTACCATTTCTAACAGCACAAAAACTGCACACACTGTTTTCTCAACATCCACCAGGACAGAGAAGCAAAGGTGACAATATACTACAGGCAACAAGCTGAAGCAAGGGCATATGTAAGTCCTAGGAAACAGGACAGGACATCCTTGCCTTCTTAAAAAGTAGTAAGCTTAAGGCCAAAGAGCAAAGATAAAGGACTAAAAGTAAGTAAGTACAGTACTGTAAGAGGATCTTGATTAAAGTACAATCTGCATACAGGAAAAACAACAAAGTGCCCTAAAGGAAAAAGTCACCACGAGAAACACACCTGGTAGCACAAAGTGGTTTAGTTAGAGCAGCAGGAGAGATAATGCACCATTAGGGAAATAATTTATGTATCGACAGAGGCCTGGCTGGAGGGGGGGCAGTGGGGCCCACTTTAGTCTCAACAGTACAAACACTGAAGGAAGCAGACTACTGGGAGAAGATATGCTTCAGCCTTAAGCAAGAGAGACCTGAAGTCTTGCAGCAGCAGCCATAGCTTTGTGCTTGGTGCAGCAGCAGTGATTAACCCAGGCACCATCCTCCTAGAACAGCAGGTGACAAATCCCAGCTGGAGAAGATCCCGGCTCTGCAGCCTGGGTGTACAACATCTCTCCCAGCTCCTACCTGCATACTCACTGCCTCTTGGAGAGGCTGGGAAGGAAGCAGACTACTCCAAATGAGAGAAAGAGGAGGGCATTATGAAAAGACCCATAGTTTAGCTAAAAAAAAAGGCCCAGGAGCAGACATGACACCATCTCAGCTGGGCTAGATCACACAGACAGTGCTGGCAAAGGCCAGGAGAGGAAGGTTTAAGCTACTGCACAAGCATGCTGGTCAGCACCACCACTGTAGATCTTTTATTTTAGAAAAGTTTAACCTGCACCTGGACCCAGAGATTCACGAGTCTAAGATCTTATCAGTTGCTGCACATTTATTGCACCAACATATACATTATACTGCAAGAAATTATCATCTTGTCCTCAGAAAGAAGAATCATTTTGCAACACACAGAATCAAGATCAATACTTTATATACTTGAAAAAGGCAAACGGGCTCTAATACCTGCAACTACTCACCCAGTGAGCTGGTCCCAGTTGCTTCTTCAGTAAAGGTTTTCCAACATGATTAGGTGGAACCTTTGCTAGAGTCTCCTTCAGCTGTTAGGAGACACAAAATTATAAGCTTTGGCTAACAAAATTAGCTTTTCAAGATTCAAGTTAAAGGACAGGACTGTTGGATAGTCAGAGGTATGACAGAGCAACCTCCAATATCACGTTATTTTCTCTGGAACAGAGAACCATGCACACTTCTTTTGGAAGGCAACTGTTTTTAGATTTCTGGTAGTCTCAGCTATAATTACTTAGAAATTAAGAGAAGGAACTACAGACTAGATCAACAGTTAAAACAAAGATACCATGAGGTGCAGCTCCTCTTGAAGCCAGAGGGATTATTCTACACATCCTCTCTTTAATTCAGAAAAAAACCCACATTTGTATCAAAAAGCTTATATTAAGACCATGTGAAATATAACATGACCCAAAGAAGGACCCCTCTTTACAATCAAAAGGAGAAAAATCTTTAATATGAAATTTTAAATCTAACTTGCATTTTAGGAGTTTGGGCACAACTTATTTTAAAAAATCACAACAGCCCAGAGAACACACACATGTAAGGAATACAAATAAATGGAATCTCACAAATTGATGAAGTCTTAGGGAAAAGGTGTTAAGTTTTGCTTTAGTTACACCACCTTTTAATTGAAACATTTTTAAAACACTAAAAAAATAAAAACATCATCCCACACAAATTTGTTTAGGTGTATTTCTTGAAAAACATTTCTCTTTAACATTCTTCCTGAGGCCTAAGCTCAGCATTTTCTATGTCTCCTGCAGCAAGTGATGGCATTAAAACCTAGAGCAGTCACCCTGCAAGGCAATGATAGCAGTAGTCCCTGACCTCATGCCTTGGCATGGAAAAAGCCTTTAAAATCATTTTCAAAATTCTCTTTGCATATGCAGTAAAACACATTAACTCTCCTTCACAATTCAAACACTGGAGTTTCACAAGAGACAAATGTCGCCCAGGTAGCAGAACTATTTTCCATCAAAACAGTAACATCATAAGTATTCCAACTTTTCTTCCTTTGGATCTTACTTTTTTTTCAATTCCACTGAAGAACTGGAACATCGTTATGTTGGCGGGAGGCTTGGACATGCCTAAAGCAATACATATGCCTTTCAGCTCCTGAAAGACTTCACTGCCACCTCCTTCCTGGGCTTTTTTAGGAGGGGCATTCACACACAGCATTCTGGCAGCTTCCAGTTCTGAGATGAGGTATGCTGGGGTAAGAAAAATTAGATTTGACCATCAGATCCAGCAGAGTTAAGTTATTTTAGAGCCAGTGAAAACTCAAGTGCTTACAAACAACAGCTGTGCAAATGGACTGTTTTAGATAGAGTGAGGGATAGAAATTTTGTATCCACAGAACACAACAAACAGAGGACAGGTTTAGTACAACCAATTAAAGCCTGGAAAAAATCCCCATGATTCCAGCAGGTATTAATCCCAGAGTTCAACAGAGCACAGCTCTTTTCCTTCATGCTTCACCCAGCAAAGACAAGAAACTAGGAACATGGAAACAAGCAGGATGAGGGACTGGGATGTGCATTAAGGGTAGTCAAGCAAGCACTTCTTGAGGCTCTAGGAAAAAAGCAAGGAAACGAGTAAAGAGAATTGAAATGTTGGGTGAATCTCCTCTACTTTCCCACGCAAAATGCAGAGTGGAAAAATAATCCCACTTAGAAGTACTATTGAGAATTCATGTTTACAATAACTTCGGAAAGGAAGGCTGTAACTGATGAAATAGAAGCTAGAATGGCTGAAGTTCTCTTCAATATCAGAACTGTAAGAGCCTACCACTACATTGTAAGTCCTTTATCAAACAGAGAAAAATCAAAATCACAATTTTGACACAGTATATGCCCAGAATTTCAGCATCAGGTGTCATTTACAGTGATACAAATTTATAATGATACAAAGAGCCTTTGTTGGCAGGTGTCACAACTTTAAGGTTTGACTTTTAAAAAATGCACAGGTTTAGCAATACTCTTCTCATTAGTCATACTCAGTGACCATAGCAATAACGTACATAAACATTTCTAAAAATAAGAAAAATTGATACTGCAGACACACTTGTGAGCAGAGAAGTAGACCCATGGCTGTACAAAAGAAGCTTATTATTCATAAAATTGGGCAGATAAAAAGATTAATAAAACACAGCATTTTAATGATCTCTAGAATTTCTTCTAGATCTCTAAAATGTCTTCTGCTAAAGATACAGAACACCTTATAAATAAAAAAGTTCTTAGAATATGTAAAGCAGTGAAGCATCCTCTCTCAGGTCTTTCAGCAATACTTTATACAGGGTTTTCTTACACTGAACTTCCAATTATTTACACTCTTTTCAGGCCTACTGGAAAAGAAACTACCAGAATAATTTTGTTTCAAAAACTTAGAGATCTCATTTAAGCTACCTTCAACCTCCTCTGATAATGACAAAAATTTTTAAGTCTGTCACTAAGACAAATGTTCTTCAGATAGTGATTCTTTTTTGCAGACCTCTTCTGAACCAGCCTGAAACTCTTGTACTTTTTGTTTTTGCAGATGCCACTACCTAACATTGTATTCTAGTGATGCTGCACACTCAGGGCAATCAATCCTAACTACTCAGGTTTATTTGGTGCATTCCTCTCTCAGCAATACTGCTACATCTTCCAAGTGACATAAACTGTGCTGCATTTCATTGAAGTGTAAAATACCCTGGCATTTCATTACAGAGGTTTATCCTGTTTCTCCCAAAAAAACCTAGTTTTATGGCTCACAACAGGATACCTAATAAGTTCACTTGATGCAGCTTAAGAAAGCTATGCAACTATCGTGGTGCACAAAAAAGGAGTTTGGCACTATTGCAATTTCACATTTGACAGTAAACACAGTAATCCTGCCAGATAGGATACCAAAGTTCAGCTCCTGAACACGGCCTTATATTACCAAAACGTACATCCCAAAGGACCTCTGGGATAAACTGTGTGTCACAGACAAGCCAAATTTATTGAATGGCTTGGCTGAGAGAAAATAAGCTGAACAGGAGATTGGTTGAGCTACAAATTATTTTAAATGCAACAGCTACCTCACTTCATCCGACATTTTTGAACATACTACAAAAAATATTCAGATTAAGTCTTCTCATCTACTGTTGAAATACAGGAACCTACTCTGTAATTAACTTTTGTATCTCAGATGAAGGCAGAACTAAATTTCTTTTTGAAAAGTTAAAGAATCAGCAGCAACTGAGGAAGCAAATAAAACATTAACTCACATTTAATTTGAGATCAGATTAAAACTAGTACTGCAATTTCTAACTCAGAGACTTGTATTTTTTTATTTTAATGTGAGTCAATATCACACACCTTTTACAAATTCAAGTACTATTTCTTCTCCTCTAACATTTCATAGGCAGAAATAAAACCAATTTAGCTGTAGAGATTTGATGGGCAGAAAAGACATCACCATTGCTAACATTAATTTCCTTTCAGTCAGCAGAAGGCAACAGCTATTTGCTAAGGATGATGATCAAAAGAACTGGAAGTTGGGATAAAACATTCTCTCTTTCATAACAATTCCAACTGTTGTCAGTGTAGGAAAATGCAAGTTTTGTGGCACCTTGCAAGTCATCACACTGGGAGGGGGCTCCAAAACTATGATGCATCTGATGTTAGTGGTCATTTTTACAACCATGCTAAGTGGAGTTCAGTAGCTAAATTCAGGCAGAATTCTTCAAATAATCCCCTTTTTGTTGTGCCTTTTCAGAAGTAATAGGACAGGCTTTTTGCTCGTGAATGCAAAAAAGGTTAATACTCATAATATCTTCCGTCATATACTGGCTACGCATTGACTGGTAAACCCAGAAGTGTCATACTCTGACACTGTAAATTACAGAAAAAATAATGCATATTTTTAGGTAACTACACTGTGGTACATTGTGCTAGACAAACCAGTATCTCATTAAGTGGAAGAAACAATACTATGAATCTTGCAGAAAACCAGATTTGCTTGCAAGCACCCTTTTAACTTACTAAGCAGCAAGAGACAGTTCTTTTGATTATGAAGGCGTTTTGTCACATCTCCTGATGTTAATGACGCATACGGACAGTTCATTTCAGACAGCAACCCACTCATTTCAAGCTGAAATTCTTCTGCTTCATTTGGACCTTAGAAAGAAAAGAATAATCATTCATTCACTGCTAATATATATGGGGCTATGATTAGAATGAATTAGTTATTTAAAAAAATAAATCTTTTGCTTGAGTTGCTATTTAATACTAAGACCTGTTTTTAATGGAGGCCAAGTGCATTTCTTGGGTTCCTCCAAGACACAGCATAACCTATTTGGAACCATGATATGCTTCACTAATGTAAAATTTTGTTTCACTGACAGCTTTTCCAAGCTACAACAGACAGGCACTGGCAACTTCTACAATGAAAGGGGACATTAAAAACATCACAAATTTTACAGGTGTATTTTAAATATCAATTATCTCTTCCCATTACAAATGTCTCAGATAGTTATGACAAAGTCATGAATAATAAACATGGCTTATGAATGCTCTTTTTTTTTCTATTTCTTCTCCCTGTAAGCCCACATTTGTCAACTGATTTTATTTCATATCAATATCCTTTAAAAATAATTAAGTCATGTAAACAAAACCTTTGACTGATATTTCTGTCAAAAATTACTGAAACTAATCAGAATTTTTTAGGTAAAAAGAAACAGTGACGAGAAGTAACTATTTTTTATCTTTTGGAAAGAGACTTCATCCCCAAATGTCTGTTATTCCCAAACTCAAGACATACAAAATGAAGGTAGGACTTGAAGGTACTCCAGCTAACATGTTTCTATCACTGTGTTTAAAGAACTTGAAATTGGTGTTTGAAAACTTCTGGATTGTATTTTTACACAAAGCATAGAATAGGAACCTTATACTACTAGAAGGGGTGAGGTACTGTATTGCTACAGAGAAAGAATGTGAAATACACTCAAAGAAGAAAGAATGAACATGTCAAAAACAGAGAGAAAGGAAGCAACAGATGCTGAGGTAAAAGGCAACAACCTTTGGCCACTGAGTAAATACAAAGCTCAGCTCATAAAGACATTATGAGTTAATATATTAGATATTCAGCAATATGGGTTATTATACCAATTTAACAATTTAATCTGTAGAATGTCACGACTAGCTGACCAAAACCAACTTTTTTTTTGAAAGCTAAGGTTTGCTTCCTCCACCAAAATGAAAAACAAACAATCATTTTCAGGCTCCTTCTCAGAGTGTTTCATGAAGAGGGAAAAATTCATAGAAAGCACAGAGTTAAGGTAACCAACACTAAAAAGAAAATATGGTTACCGTAGTCAGAAGAATGTTACCCTGAATAGTAGTACTACTGACATCAAAATTACAAAAGGAAGCATTTAAATAAAATATTCTCACGATCTAATAAAAATCGCACTAGCATTAATGTTTCCCTAAATCCACCTAAGAACGTTAAAAAACAATATGGCTGAAAAATTGAAAGAAAAAGCTAATTTCAGAAGAAAGACAGTTTGATCGCCACTATTATTTCAACCTACACTGGCTGTTCATTAGGCAAGCTTGAGGTGGAAAATACCCAAAATCTGGCAGTGTGCAGACAACACTCCCTGGTTCAACAGATATCGTCAGCCCTAATCTCTGTGGCATGCAAGAACACCCTTTAAGTGCATGTTTGTGCTGGAGTTATGACTACTTACTGTTGGTTGCCTGCACGTTTTCCTCTAGTTTACAGAAGAGCCGTAACTCAGACACCAACCAAGCACAGAGTTTGGTGAATTCAGGGGAGCTGGCTCCATGAGAGACTGCCTGAGCCAGCGCTCCGTCGTCTAACAACGGGCCTTTGTAACTGCAAAGTAAAACAAAATTAATATTCATATTTGCTGTGTCTAATGTCCTTTGATAGATTTATTTTATCCTCTAAACATATGAGAGCTACAACCACAACACGTCTGCAGTGCTGATCTCCAGGAGCGGTGATTCCTGGACTGAACTGTAGCAAGAAGCACACTGAAAACATCTGAGTAAACTCAGCATTTCTGTGCACATTAATTTACCATCCAAGAGACTGTGTCACAAAATATCACCATCAAAGGTTTCCTCCTCCAGAATCTTACCATGTACAATGGCAACTTCTCTGCCTCCATCTCTTGAAGATGTTACTGACAACAGATCTATCCAGGGCAACTGCAGTCTCAGAGAATCCTTCCTGAGCTCTACATACTGCTTTACAGTTGAATAATTACTGCTGAACAAGTGCATCTTTTCTGTCATTTCCTATCACATATAAAAGGGTTGCCATACAAAACAAAGCCTTTGATAGAAATATTACAAAAGGGATCTGCATGACAATATCCTCTCCTGAAAACCCAACCTCCCTAAATAAGCACAAGAAAAATCAATGGAATTAGTTCTTTGCATAAGCAAAATAAGCCAAATATCAGACCTAGTGTAAGAAAGCATGAGTTTACAATCAGATCTTAGAAAACAGTTTTCAGGACATCTCTCAGGGGGGAGACTGAAGAGTAGGGAGAAGGCTGCCTTATTAACCAGGTACAAACACAAGTTAGAGTTCACCCGAGTATTTTAGAAAAAAATTGTACAATATTTTGGTATACTGTCCCCAAAAGAGAACATCCAAGAGTGCATATAACCAACTGAAATCTCTTGGAAACTTCCAGGTAAAGTCACCTACTACATCACAACAATCCAATGAGTTCAGGCAAACTCTTGGCAAATATCAGGAATAAAAAAAAAAAAAAATCTCAAATTGAAATGGAATTCTCTTCACTCTGCTCCTGTGCTTAGTATCACATACAAAGGATTTGGCCTTTACTGTAGTGGCCTGTTACTTCAGCCAAGTAAAATGAAGAAGCCACACTCAAAAATAACTTTTACCTCACAGAGCAGCTTGATTTGTGACAGAGTTAATCTACTGGCAGCTGGTGGGAAGCTGTAATCTCATGCATTACAACCCTACTCCATGACCACAGTAGGCTGGACACTTCAAGAGGCTAATTAGAGCAAGTTTAATTCCCATCCCACAGACGTTTCAGACATACACATGTTGGTCTGGGGAACATCTGGGACTCAGAATAGAAGCATCCAGTTATAGATTAAAGTAGAAAGGAACCAGTGGCAAGCCTTTTGCTTTGGGAGGATCAAGATTTAAGGCCCTGGTCACATTTTCTAGAGGCACCTTTTCTAGATTTTTTCTTTAACAGAGGTAACATCTTGAATGTGTTATTTCTGATAACTATGACTTCACCTACACATCGATCTGGCCAATAATCCAACTTGCAGATTCCTTGCAAGCAGCTTTTTCCTTCTGTTTCTGCCAATGGCACATGTTCTAGAGCTACACATTCTTTTGGTAACACTGTACTATCCCGTCTGTTTGCTTTCTCAACAGTTCAGCAAACTGATTTACAAGACAAGAGGCCACCATCTGAACACCTTAAGCACAATTACAAAAAGAAACAGCTCTTTAACATGCAATGCTATTAAAAAAAAAACCCAACAAGCAATATATTAGAAATGGCTTCAGTATCTGGTGAGAAAAAGTAAGTTGAACCATGAAGACCGTGAAGCTTTTGCCAAAACCTCAAACACCCCAGTCTTTTCAGACACCAAGAAACAGAAGTCCTTTAGACACATGCAGAAGTTTTCCCAGTTGTTACCAATACTGCTGAGGTCTCATGTCTTTCATCCTCCAAATTTTCTTTTCAACTACTGTTGTCAATTTTGCTTCATGTGACTTATTTGTTCACCTACTTTCACTGTTTGCTTCATTTCTTTATGTCAAAAATCAACAACACTTTCTGTCTCTAATTGCACAAATCAGGAGCACAAATCCACTAGTACCCTTTTAAACATATGACAGAAAAAAGAAGCCAATCACAGTATTTTCATTGTGGCAGAGTGGCCTTTTCACATTTCAGTCGGAGAAATACCTGCCAAAACAGAAGCCTATTTGTCAAGCTTTGCAACTATCATCACTAACTTAGCCTGGAAATATAATCTTTGTTGGAGCATAATGACTCTAGCCATAAAGTGATTTATGGGAATGGGGCCAATGTGAGTAAATACAGCTGTTTGCATAGAACCAGCAGAAATTATAGCTGCCTGTCCTCTGAACTCTCAATAGTTTACAGCTATGGGAGCTTACAGCAGGACGTGTTCTCCATGCTCTCCCTTTCATAATTATGGAACCTTTACCTGTTACTCTGACAAAGTAACAGGTCTAAACAGCGAAAGTTTCCTGTGCTTTTCCTATTACACTTTAAAAAATGTAAAGAGAACAAACACTCACTAATTTGCGATTCTTTTTACTATTTTTTCCCCCCACTAAATATGAAGCCTGAAGGTTTTCTTCTTGTCTGACTTATCTTTAAAGGTCTCTTTATCCCTTCCCACCCTCAGCTAGGACCGCTAGGCAGAACAGAGCAGCAACCGACGAGATGGCACCCAAGAATCAAAGAGATCAGAGAAGTGCAACGCTCGCCAAGGCCGTGCAGCTAAAAACCTGCCCGTCTGGCTTGGGGCATCATCACCAGCCCCGCTCTGGGGGCAGCTCTGACAAAAAGGTACCATTCCAGGCGCTGCCGTGCGCTGTGGCCCTCAGGAGCGACAGCGGCTCCGCCTGTGCGGAGCGGACAGCGGCGCTGTGTCCCCTGCCGGGCCGCCCTCTGCTCCCGGCCCACACCGGGAGCGCCCCGCACCCCCACCCCCGGACACGTACCCCAGGTCCTCCAGCGACTCCAGCACGTCGTTCTCCAGGAGCTCGAACTCCATCCTGCGGCGGGACACGGGGGGCAGACCTGCGCGACAGCGGGACTCAGCGGCACCAGTACTCGAACCCCCACCGCCCGCCATTCCCCCCCTTCTCCAGCCCACCCCGGCTCCGTGGGGAAGGCTCAACTCTCAACCCCCGCCCTGCGGTGAGGGAGAGCCCCCAAGACCGCAGCCCCTCTCCCCGCTCCCCATGCTCGCCCTCTTCCCGAGCCCCCGCGGCCCCACGCACAGCGTTCGCAGCTGCGCCGCCGACTGCCGGGTTGGCATCTCAGGGCGGGGAGCGCGGCTCCGAGGCCCCCGGCCTCACTCTTCACCCGGCTTTTCTAGGGCCGCCCAACCCCATGCCTGACCGGCGCCGCCTCCGTCCGCGGCGGTCTCCGCCTATCCGCCGAGCGGAGCAGCATTGCTAAACAGAGACGCGGGTCCGAGCCCGGAAAACGGGTTGTTTTTGTGGGAGAGAAGCCTGGGACGAGCCAAAGATCTCACTTTTCTGTTCAGGCTCCAGCACGGGCAGACCCGGAAGAAGAACACCCCCCTCCCCGCCGCGGAGCCCGCGCAGGAATGTGCTGCGGCGAGCGGCGTCGAGGCAACGGGCGGGGGAAGGGGGGAGGACGGGGCGCTGGAAGGGTCAAACAACGCCAGGCAGCGAGCGCGCGTCCCCACCCTGAGAAGACCCCGCGGCACGGCCGGGACCACAAATCCCGGCATGCCTTGCGCGCAGCAGGGCCCCTCGCGGGGGGCGCCCGGCAGCGAGTACAATTAATAAAATTAATTAATCGAAATAGTTTTAGTTCAATTACTATATGGAATCCGCGGGTCTCGTTTCTCCTCTGCTCCGTGCCCCGGCGGCGCGGGCTGCAGCGGTGTCACGGTCGGGACGTGGCGTTTGGGGATGCCGAAGGCTGCGCTGAGCGTACCAGAGCCTGCCCGACTGTGCCGTGAAACTCCGCACAGACGCTCTGGCAGCTTTTTTAAAAAATATTTTAAATTCGGGGGGGGGGGCAGGGGAGGGGTGTAGCAGCGTTCATTTTTTCCAGCTGCTCAGTTGCCAGCATCTTAAGAGGGAAAGCCGTGCACGTAGGTACAGATCCACGACCAGGAACACAAAGCCCAGTTACGGGGCTAAAGGGGCTCATTCTGCTTACTCTCTGCAGCTCTGTTAGCCAGCACTGCCCAGCTGCCCGGGACAGCAGTCCCACAGAACGTCAGTACTGGAAAGGAGGCACGGATAAGAGCATATGTTGGGATGGCTACACCATTCTAGGGAAAGCCAAAACCATTTGTGCGAAAAATAATCCCAGTCTGTCACCAGCAGCGAGCTAATGCTGCAGGAGGGGAGTCCCGTACTTCATGAAACTGCCCTTGGCAGGCACAAAGAAGAAAAGCTGCAGTCAAAATATGAAGGATCTTGTATCCTCAAGCTAGGTAGGAGGATAAAGAAACAGTACCTTGAAGGGCTAGAAAAAACAAATACTTCACTAGCAGACAGCTCAGTCACCAGTTCTGCTACTAAAGACGTATCAACTACACATTTAGGGGGAAATTACCTCCTAAGGACTAAAATCTTAATGTCAAAGGAATAATACAGGCATTCTACTTTGTGGATTTACTTCTAGTTGTACAGTGGTTAGTACAGTGTAGCCATAGACCACTTCAATTTTTTAAAAACGAAAGAGATAAAGCTGGCAAGCTGCCTTGTCACTGCTGGGCTGTGAGAATTACCTGATTTTCCTTTAGTCAACCCATTTTTGATTTAAAGCATCTCAGGTGTTCTGCTTGGGAGCCTTGCCTGGGTGGATAGTCTAAACTGGAGATCTGGGGGATTGGGCTTGTAGCGGGTTGGGTTTGTAACCGAGCAGAAACACCAATTTAGAGTAGTGGTTTGGTCCAAAATACTCATTACTGTTTATCTTCTGTGAGATAAGAATTAGGAGAAATGCAAAGCAGGCACCAAACTTGAAAGAATATAAAGAAGTTTATTAACAGACCTAAAAAAAGGGGGAAAAAAATTATACCACCTTCAGAACTCTCCTCCTCCCCCCACCTTCCTCCCTTCTCCCACTGACAATGTGAAAAGACAACCCTTGAGATGTTCAGTCTGTTTACCACTTCCATAATAACCTTGTTCAGTCCATTTAGAAAGAGAAGTCTCTTCTTGCTCGTGCTATGAGAACATTATCACAACGAGACAGCCGCCCACTTCCAAATATTGTTCAGTCCATTTAGGAAGAGGAGTCTCTCTGCCTGCGTGTGAGTCCCTTCCCCCGACTTGCAGCTTTTCCCACAACTGCTTTCGAGGGTCCACTCTTGAAGTTTTTTGGGGTACAATTTTAAGGTTGAGCCATTCAGAAACAAAACCAGAGGCCCTTCTCCTTCCCTGGGAGCAAAGGGTCTTCATCATCTTCATCGTTAGGACTATCTCTGGGAGCATCTCTAGGGACTGAGGTTTTCTCCTTTCCCATTTGGAGCAAAAGTCTTCATCTGGTTCATCTCTCCCTGTCCAAACTTCTCATGAAATTACAGCTGCATCAGCATCTGCCTATCTCGGCGCAGGTGCTTTTGCTCACGAGTTGAACACTCCACCCCCCATATCTTCATGGAATTACAACGGGATACTCTGATATATCACAGCTTCACAACAGACTTTCAGCTTTAAGCATCTCCTCTCTCTCTTCCCTCAGGTTTTCAGCTCTTCACAGCAATAAAAGGGTTACTCTCACCTCGGCCTTGCAGCTTTGCAGCTGGAATGTTGAATTTTTCTTATCGCAGTGGAGAGGGGGGAGAGCCGAGCCGCTCCGGCTGCCCACGGCAAGGCAGTGGGGGGGGTTCCATGGCTGGAACAGGTCCATTGACTCCAGGGTGGCCGTGGCCCGGCCCTGCCTGGCCCAAGCAGGGCCTGGCCGGGCCCGCTGGCCCCCACACGGGGCCCGCAGCCACCTGTCCCAGCGCCGGAAACGAGAGAGAGCTTGGAGGGGGAGTTTGCCTATTCTTAAATGTGGATCACAGAGGTGGTCACAACTTTAAGTGGCTTAAAGAATTGTCCATATTCAAACTGGCCACTGATAGGTTCTATCGGTTCCCAGAGGAAACTGTAAGCACCCCTTAGCAAGGACGTCTCTTCCGGGACTATGCTTGCTAACCTATGACAGGCTTTTCCTCACAAATTCAACACTGCTGCTGAAAGCTTGTGACCTTTTGCTTGTTTGGTTGACTTGAGGGGTTCTGTTTGGTTTTTGTTTCGTTGTTTGGGGGTTTTTTTAATGTAATGGTTGGGTTGAGCTTGCTTGCACAGGTGGAAGTGTACAAAGCTGGGCAGTATGTCCACAGTCTGACCCTGCTCAGTTGCTGCTGCTGCTTGTGCTCATGACAATGTTTAGCCCTTATTTCTGAACCTTCTTTTCTCTTGCCCTAAATTTAGGGTTTAAAAGCATTCCTAGGAGCAAGCAGTACATGAAACTATTCATTTTGTCACACGGACACTGTTCCTGTGTCCAATCCTGAACCTGCACATGTTGTGAAGTGAGGATTTTGTGCTAATTTCATGGAGACATTTGCTGTCATCTGCATTTACTGCTCAGGTAAGCATCGGCACAGAAGGGTTGTATTCATCTTGGCACTCCGCTAACAATATCTGCCTTCTGAAACAAGTAAGTGTATTTCTCTCTTGGGTTCAGTTGTGCCAATACTGCAGGGTAGAGACAATTTGGAAGGCATCTTCTCCAGTCTGTGTCACTCAGTTCCATAACTGCTTTAATGTCCCTTCTGTGCTGTGGAAATCAGTAGTTTCTTGAAAGACATATGCATCTTGTGGCTGGGAAGAAGAACAGTTGGAGAGGTGTGATGCTAACCTGGAGAAGGCAGCCACAATTTTGTCCTGGGGACAGGGATGAGAGTTTTGCTTTGTCATTGTGTCTTAGCAGTTGTGATTTTTTCTTTTCCTACCAACATAGGGTTTTTCACCACACAAATTTTGGAGACATGGGAGGTGTGAATGGCCACTGCACAGCATCCTGGCCCTTCTAGAAGAAATTAGTTTTGATGCTGGACAGTTTTTGTTTTGCATACAAGTGCCTCTTGAACAAAATAATATTGTCCTGAGCATTTTGCTGTTGCACAATGAGATACAGAGCTCTACAGACAGGTTACTTCTGGGAGCAGCAGCCACTTGGGCTTTTGGCTCATGGAAGGTTGGTAACTGGGGTAGATTTCCCTGGGCTACACAAGGTGCTATGGACTTGTCAGCCTGCAGAACTGAGCTCAGCTCTCCTCGTGTTTGTTCTCTCCCTGGGGTAGGTTTGTTACGCCTGCTTCCCTTCCCGCCCTCACTCACAGAGAGCTGTAGGACTGGGAGTCCAATGTGTCCCTCAGGCAGCTTGACTGCAACGTCCTGGCTGGAGCCATACATGACTCCCTACGCTGCGCCACTGCTAGAAAAGTCATGTAATACTGATTTCTCCTATGGCAAGAAGCAAACCAGCCCAGGCTGCTGCTGTCCTCTTCAAGGGACCCCTGTAAACCCCTCCTGACCCCCTTAGCGCGGGAGAGATGGGGATGTGTGTGGTGGGTATCGGTCAGGTGCTCCCAGGCTGTTACACACAGGTTAAGGAAGTTGGCAGCCCATGCATGGCCTGAGGCACTGCAGCCCAAAAATATTTATTGTGAGAGGTGTGATGGATTAGATGCCAGTTGTCATTAAACAAAGACAATTTGTTTCCTGTGTACTTGCCTTTTGTGATTGATTGGTTTTGGTGTCTGGGATGCTGCGAGCTCTGACTGAAGATAAATGACTTCCTCCTGAGCATATTCTCTCACAGCTAATAAAGTAAGGCTGTACCCCTCCTTCAGCTTTGCACCAAAAGAACCTGTCACCAGCGTGGTGGAGACTTGTTGAACTTGCCCAGGTCACTGAAGACACACCCTGATGGTTTAAACCTCACTTCCATACAAAAGCTACCCAAAGACAACAACCTTAAGGCAGGCTTTATTTCATTACAGACAAATTTATTTTCACAGTGTTTACACCACCCCCACCTCAGGTCTTGCCTGTTGGCTCTGTGGTTGTCAAAAATCCCCATGACAGCAGCATGAAATATGAAATCTGCACTTGCAGAACAGCATGAAACACGCTTGAGTGTTACCAGGTGCAGAGGGGTAAAGTGCTGCTAAGCACTTTTATATCAAAATCAATTGTTTTACTAATTTCTTTGAGGATGCTGCAGCTTCTTCCATGTCCGGATGCAACAGAATCCAGCCACTGTACTGCAGCTCACTGTCTGCCAGACATACAGCTGGATTTGCCAGGTGTCTAGAAATGTCAGTTCTGGCTCAGAGCATGCTCTGGTTAGCCAAATGGCCTATTGGTAGTACTAAATGAAACCAGATACTACGAAAGATCAAGAGCAGGACAATGACATATGGCACTTCCCCTACTATTCACCGAGCTTCTGACTACTTTCAGCTCTCCGGACTTTCTTCAGTCCTTACTGCTGTGCCATCAGGTTCTGCCTGAGAGGATTAGAGATGAGAGGGTACCAGGGCGAGCTGACTGAGCTGACTGCCCTGACAGCTGACTGCCAGTGGCCAGTTATTGAGGGGATCCACAGACTCTGGGTGACTGTTTGTGGGTGCCAGCACACTGAGTGGGGCAGTGAGCCTTGAGGTCTTGCCATGATCAGTATCTGCAGCTGGAGGGAACACGGATCCAGGGCTGGCTACTAGATAAATGAGCATCTGTCCTGTTACTAAGGAGGCCCATGCTGTATGTCTCTCTGTATGTTCCACTACAGACCTTCATTCCAGAGAGAAAGAGGATTATGGTGTTGGTCCTGTTTTCATTTGCAGAAGTGCTGTTTTCTGGTTTTGTATGTGTTTATCTGTGTGGCTGACCATGTGCACACACATAGATGTGTTGTGTGCTTACTGGGAGTACACACTCAGCCTTGATGCTGTCTGGACCTGGTGAGAAAAAAGATGCAAGCAGCTTCTCTTCTGTGAGGCTACTAGGTTTACCAACTCCAGCCAACACTTCCACTGCAGGCAGGAGGTAATTTCTGCTAAAGAACACAGTTAAAATGCAGCCTTTGTGTGACAGGTAATTTTTTCACTAGCTGTACAGACCATGTTTCTGAATATTTTCTGGAGCAGCTGGATCTCTGCTGCTGTGATGCTCTGATAACGATTAAAGTACAGGCCATCCCTTCTAGGCAGGCTGTTAGAATCCATCCCTGGATTACACCTCTGTTAGCCAAAGGATGTCGGTGCTATGGTAATTAGTTTACCAGTCAGCCTCTGCAGTAGCAATTAAGGAAAGAGAAAGAAAAAGTGGATCTATAACACAAGAACAAGCTAAGAGTTGACAATTCAATAGTTAAGATTATACTGATGGGTATGACTTATTGTGTGAAGTTTGGGGAAAATAAGAATTTCTAAAATGTTCTTCCCTGAGCAGCAGCAACAAACTAGTTTGTGGGTTTTTATCATATATAAAGCAGGATGAGCCTATCTACACATGGAATAGCCATCTCTCAGACATTATTTTTGAGAATAATCAACAGCTATGATAAATCTTTGGGGGGGGGAAAAAAAAGCACAGCCTGTCTTTTTTCTTCTACATGCTTGGCAGCTGCTGTCAAGACATTTTTGTTGGTGAAACACAGCACCACTTCCCTTGAGATGAAATACTTGTGAGAAGAGTTAACAAGGCACTTCTGTGAACACATGACAAAGTAGTTTGCATGAATAATTTAACAGGGTAGCTGAGTTTAAGAATAGCTGCAAGATTCCAAATTAAGTATAGAGACAAGAGCTTTAAAAAGCCTTTTCCCCTACTTTAAGCAGCTCTTCCAAAGGATACAGAAAGGCCTGTAAAGGCCCTATGAATCAAGAAGCTTCAGAATCCAGTGCCCTCTCTTGCCACCATTAATACCTCATAGTAGCCTGCACTTTTTAAATCCTCTTTAGAAAACAATTTTTAAACAAACAACACTCAGGAATCAGTATAATTTCATAAAAGTTTAATGTGTGCTTTTAAAATAACACTATTTAATCGAGAGAAAGGAATCCACACATAAGAGTCTTTTTGGATGCTGGCAAAAGAGCTTAAATTAGAGACACACCCATGACCAGCAGGTTTAACCAGTAAGAATACAGAGAAAGCCTCACTGATTAATCACATTAATAATAACGAAAAGAATGTGCCCTCATACAAAGAGAGGAGCAAAAGATACCATTCCAGTCATGCAAATCTGCACTCACCTTCTCAGAACAGGTTTGCAGAAGTCTGGCAATTCCAGATAACATTTTCTTACCTCCTGTGGAAAGTAATCAAGAGCCAGCAAAGACAAATACTTTTCAGAGCCAACTATGTTCACCCTAAAATCTCACTTGCTGGAGCTTCTAGTGGGTTTGACTGTTACAATCCCAAATTTTAGGCCCTTTTAATTGTTTCCCTCTCCCCTGCATCAAAACCTTTCAATAGCTAAACAGCTAATCTGAAAAGAATTTGTCAAGCTGTTTGACTGGAATGTGAATGGATAGTGACTCAAGCAATCGGCCACTTGCAAAAGCAGCAGCCCAGCTGCAGAGGGGGCTTACAGCAGCACCACGGGCTACAGCTGGGGCTTGTGCCAGATAAGGGAGAAAGTCGATAAAAAGACCCTTTGGAAGTGGGATAGGTGGGGAGGCATTGGGGTATTCACATGGAGGCCTGAAGGTGCTCATCCCTTCCCTTCTGATAGGGGCATAACTGGCTAAACTATGCTGTCCTGAAAGGCAGCTGTCACGTCTTAGAAGGTGTCATAAACTACAAAGACCCCCAAAGTGCCCTCAAACTAATTTCTGAGGCCTTTCACCTATCCTTTCTTTCGTCTTTATACATTTTCTTAAATGTTATTTTTATGCTTCTGTGTTGTTATATTTCTACAGATAATAATCAAACCGGCTACATACCTCCTATCCTTTGCAACCAAATTGTTTTGAAATAAACCCAGAACATATATATTCATAAACACCGGCCATTTAGTGTTGTTTCACTCTACTCCACCCCAAGGGATGTATTATTAACAAGAACCTCAGTTACCCCACCTTCAGGGGTGGGTTGTAACACAAGCATAATACAAAATGAAAACAGCTGTCAATGAACACACTGTGAATGTAGAGAGTTCACTAGGAGAAGGGATTTGTAGGAAGTAGGATAACTAAAAGCCATGTATTTGATGCTTTGGTCTAGGATGCTAACCATACAAAGCATAAGGTTTCATCTTACAAACCTGAAATACACCTTCAACCTGTAAGTCTTTCTTGCATTCTGAAACATAAATTCAACTCTTGGAGAAATAATTACACATCATTTACTATCTTGGATGATCTCTCTTCTGTAGACATTGTAGGCAGCTTGAGGCAGGTTGTCCATGACTATAGCAAATGCAAATATGGGATGTTTTTTTCACCCAGCCAAAACTGAATCCATTGCACAACTTCATTGCACTGAATACACAAAACACAAAGGTGAATTACTTTTGTAACCCTAGCTTGGACACAACAGAGATACACTGATTTTGAACCATTCTCTCACCTTGGTAAAGCAATATAACGTGTGAAACTAATTAGCAGAGGACATGAAACTTAAACAGTACCTGGAAAGCACCACATTAAATGGGTTTAATTGCATTAAGCCTTCAGTTCTTAAGAGAAAATGCAGTCATTGATATTCCTTTGCTAGTGGACTTTTTATTTTTTTCCCCACTCATAAAGCATGTTTAAATACCCATCTTGCAGGTACCTAGCTACAAGACTCCTCTCATCTAATATTGGCATTTACATTTAACTCCTGTTTTTTTTATCTCTGACAAGATATGAATACAGCCTAATGCAAGATCTGCTATGAAGACCATCCCTGTGATTTCTTTACCAGATAGCTGTTACAGGACTTTTCATCCATCACAGCTACTGTGGCTCCTAAAGTGTTATTTTGTATCTACATTCATCTAAAGTTTGTAAGCAAATTAAACAAGGTGGTAACACAAACTTTTGTAGTATTTCAGCGTTGCTTACGTTCTGGCTGAAACGCCCCCACAAAAGCAGCTTCTTGAAGAAAAACTGTGTTTGATGATGGATTGAAAACATTACCTTGTGTGAGTGCTCTACTGCCTGTAAAATGAAGACTCTTCAGACAGGCTGCTGGAAAAGGGAATGCTGTTTGCCTTGAAGCAGCTCTGATGCAATTTTATTTCCTGCAGGTGTTCAACTGTTCTCCACCACCTGCCCCAACAATTCTAATGGCTCTGCTCTCTCCATCCCCAGTTGATGGACAGCTTCATGGGAACTGTAACAGCAGCTTGACTCATTTTACCAGAGCATAGAACTGCTAACATATGGCAGTCAGCCTTCTCATCACAAGCAAGATGACAGCCCAAGAAGTGGTGGAGGTGGGATCAGAAAACAAAACCCAGAAACTAATTCTAACTATGGAGCCTTGGATTTCTGCTCTAAGGCAGAATAGGACAGTCTGCAGCTGCGTTATTCTGTTCAAGTTGGTTACAAACATGAATACATCTGTATTGCCTGAAAACAGCTGAGAGAAAGGATAGTCTAGCAACCATACCTTTCATCTCTCTCTTCTTCTTCATGCCAGGCAGAAGCAGAGGAGTCAAGTAAAATAAATTTTATGGCTGCTTTATACTCCCACACTGCTGGCACACAGGCTGTTTGCACATAACTGTGCAGCAGGCAGAAAAGGACTGAGTTCTGTCTCAGAGAATGATTTTGCTCCCTTTAACCTTTTGTAATGTTCTGAGAGAACAATAAACCAACACAGTATTACATCAGGTGCCATAGGAAAACCTGCCTCAGGTGATTTCTCTTGCCCTCTGCACTAAAAAAATACAGTTTGGTCAAGCTTTGAGATGCACTGGTTTGGTGGATGGTTGTGGGTTTGTTTTTAAAAAAAAAAAATCTTCTCCTATCATCACTTACTTTCAATAAGTATTTCTGAAAACTGTTTGGGGTTTACCAGGATAAAAAAATAATTGACCTTTGCCCACTTTTCCTACTGTTTCAATGAGAAAATTTAAGCTGTGAAGTTTCTCTTAGATAAGAATTACACATTTGTTTCCACCCTTGGTAAAAATTAAGGAATCACAAAATCACTACGATTGGAAAAGACTTCTAAGACCATTGAATCCAACCATCAACTCAGCACCACTGTGTTCACCACTAACCCGTGTCCTTAAGTGCCACATCCACCCATCTTGTGAACACTTCCAGGGATGATGATTCTGGAAAATCTCTGCCAAACAGCAGAGACCTTATATCTTAATCAACTGCTTGTACTTTTACCACCAGGTCACAAATGCATTTGGAAAAAAATTACTAACAGAATGATGGTTGCTACATTTCTTCCCTGCTCACACGCCATTTAAAATTCTAAAACAAACAATCCCCCTGAAAGCCTATCCGCTGCTTAGTTACAACTTAGTCAAAGACAAGATTCCAGGGAGCTAGTAGCAAGATTTACCTACCCAACAGACTACCCCAGGAAAAATTACTGTGTTTTGCCTAAAACATTTGAAGGTTTCTTCTCCTTTCCAAATGTACATTCAAAGAGACTGGAAGAAGCATTAAAAACCCACCTGGCCTTAAAAGAGATTGACGATGACCGCAGCTTTTCTATGTCTCTTCTTCCACTGCTTCTTCATCAAGCTTGGTTTTGCAACAAACTTCATCCAAGAGAAAACATGTGCCAGCCCCCATCATGACAAATTAAAGGTTACAGCTTCAAATGAAGACTTAAGAGTTAATCCATCATTCTTTGAATTTACTAGGTATTTATGCCTGGTTTGAAGTAAAGATAGAAACATTCAAACTATGTTTGTTTCCTTCCTATCAGCAGCTTTCTAAAAACCCAGGAAAAAGGTAACTTTTTATGCTTTATGCAGTTTTTAGAGAACTGTGTCAGGAAGGAGAGGTAACATTTTATTGCACCATTCAAACAGACAAGTAAATCCCCATTAACTTACCCCTCCTCTTGAGGATCTGGAAGACTCCAAGGCCAGCCTAGAAATTAGGCTTCCCAGTCAGTGCACTATGCTACAGCTCTACCAGCACAGGGAATGAGTACAGTGGATAAATCATTTACTGCAAGCCTCTGGAAACCACAGGAAAAAAAAAAAGGAAAAAAAGAAAGAAAAAAAAGAAAAAACACATGAATAAAAATACTTGCCATTTCATGAAATTACAGTGTTAATGCCTCTTGTCTGTCAGTCTGCCTAGATGTTATTACCTACACCACCCATTATGTTCTTGTCCATTAGAGAGGTTCAAGGAGGACCTTTTACTCCTTCCCCAAAAGAGACCAAGTTAATCTTCCTTCCAGGAGTAAAGAGCCCTCTGTCCTCTCAGAGATAGAATAAAGGGCAGAAAGAGAAGTAGTATTTCATTTATACCACAGGAAAGTTCAGATTCTGGAAAGCTTTAGACAAATATGGGTTAACAACTCCCAGTTTCTCCTTTGCAAAGCTCTTGCTTGCCCTTGGTGCTAGCTTCTCCATTCATGGCCAGCCAGGTTTAGCACTGACCAAGACCACTACTCGTAGAAGCAACTGTAGAGCACAGAACAAGGATAATGGAATTATACTGTCCTTTCCCCAAAAGTCAAGTTAATTTTTTTAATGAAGTTCCACACAGATAATACAGCATTGAATAGGGTTGTCTGAAGAAGACTGTCCAGATTACTCCGTTTGCCACTGAGACCTTCATGAAAACCAATCTGCAGAAGGAAACTAACCAGAAAGCATGTGTGTATTCTAAAACAGCACCATCTAAAATGCAGAACTCTAGAAAAATTCAGCCTTCCTTTGAATATTTCCCTTCCCTGCACTTGTATCTCTCAATACAAGGCAGGTAGAGAAAATCATTTTCCCTCTTCTTCTGTGGATTTATGAGAGACCAGGCACTTCACAGAAAAATTTTGAAAGAAAATCGGGGGAAAAATTTATCTGTCAAATGTAAACAAACAAAATCAGGTATATAATAAAAAATACAGAAGAAAACCAAGAAGCAACTACAAAGGACTTTTTTATAAACCAGGATTTAAGCAATCCCTACTCATTGCCCAACGCCATTTTAAAACTACCAAAGCACGTCAAATCTTGCTTTCTTTGGTTTTGACAGCAAATCAGCTATCTGATGAAAGTAAGGCAATGATACTAACAAAGATTTCCTATATTCAATGCAGTAACTGCTTGACATCATAAAACCAGCTCAAAGAGACTTTCCCAAAACTCTCTTCCCTTCTTAATTACCTTTTTACTGTTGACTTGACCATATACTAGATTTCCAAATTCAGCTTAGACAGTTCTTACAGGTCTTGTATGAAAACCACCATAAGACTCTCAGAAATGTTTCATACCTTCTTCACACATAGTCATGGCAAACGAAGACAAATGGTGATTTTGCCCTCTCCAGAGGTCCATGTGCAGGCAGTGATTACAGAAATTCAAGCTCTGCTGGGGTCCCTCCCTGACGCCCCACCTCTGGTTTCGCACACGGTTCAGGACTTCAAACAAACTTCCACTGATGATGTTGACAGTAGCTCTTCCATTGACTTCAGCTGGGAACAAACTGGTTTTTACTGAGCAGTTGAGTATCTTCATCCTCTACAGTTTCTCAATTTTATCAACTACTACAGGAGTCAGAAACTGATTGAAATAAAACTTTCACTGAGTTAAGGGAAAGAAGAAAACCGAGAAGAAAGCCTTGTTGACCTCCATAAGTTTATTTTTTAAAACAATTTACAAATAAAAATGTTATATTTATCTAAGTAAACACATTTAATACTTTAGTCTTTAACAAGCTATACAAATGAGAACCATCACACTAGAGCTTTTGATAGCTCAAGGACCATTCAGGGTAGGCATGCATGTGTCTGTATCACATGAAGCGAGTCCAATTCCTGACACCAGGGTTCTGATCTTCTACTTCTTCAGAGCTGGTCAGCTGCTAAATGATTTAACACAAATAGTTACTGGATCACAATAAAATGAAAGAAAGCCCATTTCAAATCACGTAAGTGACCTCAATATGTCTGGTCCAGGTGTCAGGCCACAGAGCCTTACCGATTAGTTTTCTTCTCCAAAAGCCAGTCGGGACAGATTTTCTCCCCTTGCTTAGTGATGTGGCATCCATACATGTGCTTATACAATACAATGAAACACCTTAAGTACAGATGTAGTACAACAGTAATTACAAATCACAGAGACTGGTAAACAAAAAAATCAACTCTAAACACATTCTTGCATTTCAAACAACAAAAGTAAACAAACTCATGCATTACAGTTCAAAGAAATTTTCAGTTTTAGTTCTTCTGCAAGTCTCCTTTTCCTCAAGTTCTAAATTGCTGTTCTTGAGCTTGTCTCAGCAGCTGGGCTACTCACGGTACTACTGACACAAACTGGGTGAGCTGGAAATCACCCGGGAACGGTCAAAGAATAAAAGCCCCCAAAATAAAGAAGACGCACACATTATAAACGAGATTCCATTTTAATAGCAGAGTGTAGAAAAGAAATTGGCAAAAAAATTCACATGAAAAAACATTTTACACAACTAATTATGTACAGAATAAAGTATGTGACTGCCTTCTGATGATTTAGGTTTCACTTTAGTCAAGTCCTACCACAGAATGCAAAATACACCCAAAACTCTCAGCTGGAACAAAAAGAAAAACAAAGAACATATACATAATCCCAGCTCTGGCTCCTCAAATATTGGGACTGGCTGGGTTTACTTCAACCCACTGGGCTTCCTGCTACGCTTTCAGCAATTCCTGAATTCACTGTAACTTCCACACTACTGTCAGCAGCTTCTGTTTGCTCAGTCTTCTTGCTCTGGATGGTGCCCACTCCCTTGCCTCCTGAGCCACCCACCTTTCCGTGTGTTTCTTTGAGCCCAGGAATTAAAGTTTCTGCGCACCCAGAAGCCTGACTTTCTGTGCTGCCTCCGTCACAACTCAGTGGTGGCATTTCAACAGTGCCACCTTTGCTCTCCTCCACTTGCAGAAGTACCTCAGATGTGGGAGAAATGCCCTGCATTTCTAGAACTGGCATGACCACTTCTGTGGTGTCATTATTTGAGGTCTGTGATCCAGGCTGCAGCATAGGTTTTTGAGAAATCCGTGTGCAAATTTTATCTTCGCAACTACCAGAAGTCAATGTAGCAAAATCAGTAATCTCTGTTTCATTCACAGTTCTTTCAATGCCCAGTTTCTTAAGTTTACTGGACTCCAGCCTAATGGACGCAACAGTTTCTAGTTTTGTGACTTCTTCTGTATTTTCATTTAAAAGTCCTGCTGAAAGGATGCTGAAACATTCATGTTTTATCTTATTGTCTCCCAAACTGAAATCAGTGCTTTTCAACTCAAGCTCTGCTTTCTGGGAGAGAGTCTTCATGTGTTTCGCATCTTCTGATGGTCTCTTGAAAAGAAAATTATCCAATTTTGCATCAGATCCAGTATGTCCTAATGATTTTTTTTCATTTTCAGCTACTAATTCTAGACTGGATCTGAGTTCAACAGTGTTCGAGCAGGTATTGACTAACTGTTCCACTCCCTGCCTCTGGGTCTGGGTATCTAACACTGTATGGCCTGAAGGTTTAGGTTGAACTTCTCCTTGAGCTTCTAATAGGGTACTTCTAGTTTCTGCCTGTTCCTCTGTCAATTCTGAAGTATTAGCCCCATTGGAACCAGATTTTATTTCTGCATTTGGAGTATTTGATAGATCCCAACCACTTTCAGAACGAGTTGTGACTATCTGTCCTTTTCCATTATTAGTTCTGGAAGTGCCCCAGAGCAACTCTGGATTACCAGTTTCTGAGTGAGTTCTACAGTTATCATTTAACCTTTCCTCTACCAAATGGGAATTTCCCAAACTTTGAATTTCATTCTGTGTTTCAGGTAACAAAGTCTTTGGGTGTAGGCTATGCTTAGGCTTTACTGCTTTTATTTCCCAATCTTTTGTCTTTGTGTCTTTCTCCAAGGTACCAGAAACATTTGTGTTTGTAACTGGGGTTTTATTTCCATCTTCCTGTCCAACCTTCTCTTGGACCTTAGTTTTCTGTAGATCACAGAATTCCAGACTGCCTGCCTGCTCTCTACCTCCTGTATTAACAAATCCAATTTCTGCAGGCATCTGGATACCAGAAACACGTTTTTTTTCTGGTAATTCTGTGACTGACATTTCTGATAGGTGAGGCTGAAGTGATTTGTTCAATTCAGCCTGATTTTCAACAGGAACCAAACTCCCTGTTACTTGATTATTACACTGTGAGGAATCCACATTCTGAGAATCCTCTTTCAACAAGGATGAGCTACAATTTGTTCTGTGGTTTGCAGATAAATCTGCAGGTTTTGTTAGGTTAGAGTTTTCTCCATTTGGAAGTGCAGAACTTGCAAGCTTGCTGTCACCCGAACTCTTTCCACCACTACTGTAGAAAATATCATAGAGATCTTTAGCATTGGCTGTGGCCAAGCAAGAATTTCGTTTCTCTATCTTTTTTGCTTGTTCACTGAAAGCAGTTGAAGGTGGTGGTGGTCTCACAGGCATTGCCAACATTGTCTGTTCACTTTCAGACACACCTGGAGCTACTTCGTCTGCAGGGATGAGAGCTGCCGGCTGGACTGCTGGTGGAGGATGGGGTGGAGGTAGTCTATCTGAAGTCTGAGAAGGCTCATTTTTCTCTACTGCTTTCAAATCCTCCTCTGACCCTTTTAAAATTACTTCTTCTCCTCCAAAAGCTTTTGATATGATATCTGGAGGCAGTAGAAGATCTGCATTTGTTTCTTTTACCACTGGCAGTGGTTTGGTGGTAGCTCCAGAGGATTTTATGGATAAAAAGGTGTTCAAAGGTGGTGGTTTACTAACTGTTGCAGTATTAGACTTCCTGAAAATCATGGTGGGGACTGGTAGATTGGGGAGAATTTTTGTTGGTGTTGGTGTGGAAACAACTGGTATCCATGGGCTAGTATGTGGAATAACAGTTTTCCCAGACAGCTTGATTTCAATGGGCTTGATATGGGATTTCACAGACTGACACTTGTTCTCCTCTTTGTTTCCTTCTGTGTTCTCTTCCTTTGTAATAGCTCCTGGGGTTTTATCCTCTCTCTCAGTCTTTTTCCAGCTGAATTTCCCAAAGGACGTCTGGCTTGGTGATTCCTTTTTAGACTCCTCTTTCTTTTCTTCTTTCTTCTCCTCTGTCTTCTCTTCCTTCTTCAGCTTTACCATGATACCCATTTTTCGCCCAGAAGAATCTATTTTGCCTTGAGTTTCATTACTCCCTTCTCCAGACTCTGCGATGCTCTTTACTTCCTCCTTCTTTATTATTTTTGGGGTTTTCTCATCCTTCTCTTCTTTCTGTTTCTCAACCAGTTTCCGTTTCAGCTCATTTTGCCGCCTGCGCTCTGTTTCCAGAACTACAGCCAATCCAGCCTGACGGTCTAGATTTCTCCTCTCTTCATAAAGCGGATTTTCATCAATGTATTTCTGTGGAAATAAACAGCAACGTTTTAGCCACTGTTTCCATGAAAAAAAAAATGCAGCTCTCTGATAATTTTGACTTTTTCAGTAAGTGCCATCTCAACACTAAGAGAACAGAGAACTTTTTCCTACCAAGAAACTGAGGTACTACAAATACTTTATAGTAGACACTGTTTCAGCCTCATGCAGATAAAATATCAGTCTCTATGTACTGATGTAGTGGGAGGATCTGCTTATTTAGTTCAGTAGAATGTAGTGAAAATAACCAAATACATATACTCCAAGGAGTTAAATGTCATTCTTCAGGAAAGGAAGACAGAACAAGCGGAAGCTAACACAGGGAATGTCTCTTTCCTAGAACACCAATTACCAACCTTATATTTCTCATTGTGGGGATGACTTTTCACATGCTGCTCTGCTGAGATTTGGTCTCCAAAAAATTCATGACAGAGCTGGCAATAATATCCAGTGATGGGAATCAGAAACTCAGAGCCTGAAAAGGCCAAAGAAAATTATCAGAGAAACAAAACTTAATAAATGCCAAGCTCTTAACAAAGTCGGTCAAAGAACAACAGCAAAACCTCCAGTAATGTTCTTTTTGGAACAGTTAATACTGCTCTCCTTTCAGTTACTGTATAGGAACCACCACTACCAGGAACAAACATGTAAAGTGAAGAAGTTTCATTAATATGGTTCAAGAAATTATTTAAGTGCTCTCCATAGTATTAAGGTAATTGAGTATTCAAGTAGGTTAACATTTCCTACAGCCTTGATCTGTTTTCCATCATTCTGGTATAGTCTGCTCAAATACTAAACACCTGGTTTATAAACAGAACACAGATATTTTCTTTGAAGTTCAGCAAGACTGCATCCTTGTGCCTACAGAACCAGCTACAGTTATCTAAGACACTGCAGATTCCTCTTTAGTGGGCACTACTAGAAATATGTAACAGATTGATGAGTTAATCACTGGCAGGCCTTTTTAACATTCAGATTTTAAACCATATATTAATTTTCAAATCACTTACAGCTCCTTCTAGATGTCTGTCTCAGATTCTCTGTATCTGCACTATAACAAGTACTCATTGGTCAATTTTCAGGGAGACCTCTGCTAAAAATGTACTGAATGGAAAAGTCTACTACAAGACTATGTGGAATACTGTGCAAGATCTGCCCAAACACTGCCAACTCTTGTGGTCATGCTCTGAATTCTAATATGTTGGCAAAAATTATTTCAGAACTGCACTGGAGAAAGTCAACTGGTATTCAAAATAAAAAACTGATCTCTAAAAAGAAGAGAAGAAACCACAACCTTTTCCTACACTCTTGCGTTATGACCTTTTCCACAAGAACAACCAAGAAACTAAATAATTTTCCTTTTACCTAATAATACAGTATCTATATGTGCTCCTATACCAAGGTAAAGTTTTGAAAATTCCTTTCTCTGAGCAAATGGAGGCTGCTGGAGGGCAAGGAGGGATGATAGCCAAGTTAATAAAAATTAACATACCTTTGGCAGGAACCGTTATCTTATCAATGCGTTTTATGGAGTCTTGTTTGGTCTCACTCTGAGTCTTCGAAGCCCAAGGTCTGTTGTAAGGATCCAGGGTCTATTTGCACAGTGACAGAGGTATATAGGCTCATATATTACACTAGCAAGGCAAGTACACTTGTCTTTTTTCCTTTTTAATATCCTTTTTGAACACTGAACATTAAAATCAACGTGCAAATATTTACAAGAACTAATTTTCCTCTCTTTTCCCTCCCATTTTGCAATTTACAATGACAAAATAGCCTGTGAAAAGTGTAACATGTAAATGATCGCGAAGAACAGGTAAACATGAAACACAAGTGGCAAACCCGAGCAAACTGAACAGAGGCCCCATTTACACTATTTGGAATACACCGGTAGCTGTACAACTGCTCAAGTCCAGTATTAGGGGAAAACTGTTCAATAAGCTACTTCTTGGGTTCATTATTACTTCAGGTTCTCTTGTAAAATCTAGTTCTGCGATGTATGTTTTAGTGTTAATATTCATAGCAGTATGAAATGCACTTAGTGAAGGAAGCCTGCAACATACCTGTCTGTGTTTCTTATTATGCATGTGTGTGAAAAAGTCAAACATGGTCCCGCAGATGGTATTGCAGTCTTTGCACCAGTGGTTCCCTGCATCATAATATTCATAAATATTGGCCAACTGGAAAGGATGTTTGGAGGACTGTGAAGAGGATTCTGCTGGCTTCGGGCTTCTACCTCTCGATTTCTCATTAGTAGTTTTTGATTCCTAAATTGAACAAAAGGAAACACTTCTCTAAGACAAGGCAGGACAGACATAATGCTCTAGAACTCAGAACCTGCCTCCAGCAGAAGCCATACACACCAAAAAAAAAAAAAATATATCACCTGCTTTTCAGCGCCCAGGTTAATTCCACTGTTTCAGAGAGCTGGTATTGCCGACTAAGATGCTGTGAGGCTGCAGTGAAGAGTTTCCAATAAGGCTCCCAGATGTAATGGCTGGATGGTTGTAGGTAATCAAGGAACCAAATGAACAAATTCCCTGTGGCATGCACCTTTCCCACTTCACTGGTTTCACATAAGAGATCCAATTTACCATACTAGCCAAACAGAAGACCTAAAATGGTTCCCCTAGAGTCATTCAGAAATTACTTTTGTAAAAGTAGCTTGGATGAAAGCAGAATGCAAAAGGAAGTTGACTAAAAGTATTTAACTCCATCAGTTTTATCAGATTATTTGAGTGTTCCTGAATTCTCCAGAAAACCTGTTGCTTAATAATAAAAGAAAGATGGTGTTTTGATAATTACCTAAGCATATAAGGTGAAGGATCATGTACTTTAAACATGTGGTGTTTGCACTTACATTAATCTGTACAGAAAGACGCCATATAGTAATATACAGACATTTCAAGACTCTATCCAAAATTAAGACTAAACTAACACTTCTAGCAAAACAAATATTATCAGAAATATATCACGAATGAGCCCTGGCAACTTAGATTATGATAGTACTAGATGTATTTTGAGTTTTGAGTACATTTTCAATGGCTTAAAGTCCATCATGTTATCCTTTTGCATGGCAGTCTGGAAAGAACAGCATGTTAACTTAGCAGACTTGAGTTGGTCGCATGATTTCCAAGTTATTCACTACCAACAACTCAACATATTTATCTAAGCAGATTCAAAATTGTTAAATAACATCTGCCTTATTTTAAATTCCTTGACACCACCCCACACAACATGCATTGTAAATCAAAGAACAAAGAGACAGCCAGGCCACTATGCACCCCCCAGATATCCATATCCCAATATAATCTAGTTCTTGGTAGCAGAATAAGAAGTGACCCAATGAATATTTGCATGCACTCTGTCTGCAAGAACATAGCAGACATTCTCTTAAACAATGAGATCAACTTATGATCTGCAGGAGGTGCATGGAAGGATGTTCACAATGTCACACAAGCATCAATGGTTATGCTATTTATAGACATAACACCTATAAAAATACTATCTTTATCTGAACTTTAAAGAGACAATGCTTCTCAGATAGACAGGTGACAGCCCACTCTTAACTCCAGTTTGTGCATTACCCCAGCTCAGAAAGTCTTTATAATTTGCTACTATTTAGAGCCCAGACGGGGTGATCTATCTGTTTAGCACATTAACACTGGCTTCACCTCTGCACTGACTGTGTAACTACAACACACAGACACAGGTTCAGCAGCAAGGGTCCACAAGGCACGTTGCAAATAAGCAGAAAGGCAAAGG
This sequence comes from Corvus moneduloides, assembly GCF_009650955.1. Taxonomy (NCBI): domain Eukaryota; kingdom Metazoa; phylum Chordata; class Aves; order Passeriformes; family Corvidae; genus Corvus; species Corvus moneduloides. Next base: position 84,538,048 of record NC_045478.1, on the reverse strand, counting down.
CTCTTGCCCTCAGGTTGGCAGAGTCAACCAATCTCAGTGTTGAAAGGCCTGCATCATCTTTCTTCAATGAAAAAAAAGTTAACAATCAGAATTACAGGGTGAATTTTAGAGGCTGAAGGCCATGTCCTATGTGCCTACATATGTATGAAAATATTAAATATTCCTGTCCAGAACTCACAACTTTCCACATTAAAATAAGGAACTATGAAAAAGAGATCAAGTCATTATGGGTTTGGACAATACAGACAATGCAAATTAAAATAATGAAAAGTATATTCACAGATGCCATATCTCAAGAAAAGAAAGCAATATAACTTAATGCAATGTAGGACTTAACAAACATTTCTGCCTTCTTTATGAAGTGGTGACTGAAGCAAACGATTTATTAAAGAGGACAGTAAACTTCAGAGATGTTTTGAGAAACAACAATAACAAAAGCAAGCCTTTAAATTAAAGATACCTAATGATTCTCAGACCACAATAAAGCATAAAGAAAATTTTACAGGATAAACACATTTGAGTGACCTTGTAGAAAATACAGAATCACAAAACAGGTACGGTTGGAAGGGACCACAGGGGGTCACCTGGTCCAATCTCCCCGCTCAAGCAGGGTCATCCCAGAGCACATGGTACAGGACTGTGTCCAGATGGTACTGGAATATCTCCAGTGAGGAAGACTCCACAACCTCTCTGGGCAATCTGCTCCAGTGCTCAGTCACCCACACAGTAAAGAGATTCTTCCTCATGTTCAGGTGGAACTTCCTGTGCATCAGTTTCTGCCCATTGCCTCCTGTCCCACTGCTCGGCACCACCGAGAAGAACCTGGCTCCATCCTCTTCAGACCCTCCCTTGAGATACATTGATGAGGTCCCCTCCCAGTTGTCCTTATACCTCTTACCCTACTAACATTTTCCTCTCTGCAAAAATTATATATGTTAAGATCTATACAAAATTCACCTACAATTTCCCATTAGCTATTTCTGTTACATATTTGAATAAACATCTGAGAAGCAGGATAATTGATTTTCTGAATACATGCATAACCTTTCAGATGGTAGTATCCATACTACTTTCAAACTAAAAACTATATTCTGGAATGCAGTGAGCCTGTTCTGGTACACCCAGCACAGAGCAGTACAGACCATACAGATGCATGCTGACATTTCCTAAGAGAGAACTCATGTACATAAAAATCATGTTAAGCTGACAATCACATGTAAGTCTTGTGATTTGTTACTATCATTACCCAGTGAGAAGACCAACATGCTCCCAACTTTCAGAGAGCTTTGCTGCTACAAACACTCCGCCCTGAAAGGCCATGCCGGAAATTTTGTAGAGAAAAAAAAAGTCTGTCCTCCTGGTAAAGTATTGAGACCAAACAGCTACAAACACTCATGATACTGTTCAATCCAACCAACACCTCAGCAAAACCAAGATAAAAAACAGCGAGTGGTGCTGAACAGCACAAAACCTGAGGGACATTATATATACTGATACATTGACTCTCACCTGCATGCACCATCAAAGCCAGTGTATGAGATGTGGTAATAAATGATATAAAATGATCCTTTAGTAAATGTTTGGGACCAGCTGTCTCCCCAGTGCCCTCTTCTCTTAGTGGGAAAATCATTAGCACACAAACTGTAAGACTTTACCTTGTTGGAGGAAGACGTTTTCTCTACACCTTTTGCATTTTCTGACTTGCTGCTCTTTTCCGAGGAGTCTTTAGTTTCCACAGATGGTTTCCGAGGTTTTTCAAATATGTTAATCCCCAGGATTTGTGCTACTTTGTCAAGCTCAGACTGCTTCTTGTCAGCTGCATCAGATTCTTTATGCAGCTCTGCAATCTCCTTCATAATATTCTCTTGTAGTCTGTTCACCTCAATCAACAAGGGGTCTTTGTGTCCATCCTTTTCACGACGTTTTTTCCTCAACATCTCTCCTGCAACAAGGAAGCAGAAGAGTCAGAAATGCAACAGGAAAATTTACTTTAGATCTGTACAATAATTCCAGCAACAAGTAAAATTCTAATATAAAATATTACGGCTAAATCTTGACTACAAAGTTGTAAAGATGGAACTCTCAGGTACAGCATCACTAAATCTGCATGATCTGCCCCTATAGGGACTGCCATAATACACAACCTAAGAGAGGCATCACAATCCTCCAGAGCATGAATTTAATAATCACTATCTCCCTGTGACCAAATGAGCAAAAGTTAAATTGCATATTCTAACCTGAAAGTATTATTTTCCGAAGGTGAGGGAAATAAGTATTTACTTGAACCAAACAAGTTTTAAGATACAAAAGTCAGCTCTGTTGAGAGAGGACTTTTCCAGCTCCAGATGATACTCATGAACAATTGAAAGGCACAATAACATCTTCAGTTACTATTTCTCACTTCTTCTAAAGAAGCACTAAAATGCATAAAGTACAATTCCTTTAGCTTATCAGGCTGCCAAAGAAGATGCAAGAGCAACTGTTTGCTTCAGTGTAACAGCCAAACTTTGATGTAATTGATTTTAATATAGTAACTAGGTCACTGTTTTCTGAAGAGTTTTGCATTGTCAGGAGTATGAAAATACTGTTATGGACTATTATTATTTTGGTCCTCCCTTCTCCTATTAGGTACCAAGACTTGTGACACACCCCAATGGGGGAAAAAAAAGAAGCAGGGGCTGAGGTGTGGGGGAATAATATACTTTACCTTGCTGTTTACGAAGCCTGTCCAATTCAGTCTTGAGATAGTAAAGCTTCTTCTGCCGTGCTTCTCGATCATTCTTCAGTTTTTCTCTCTCTTCTATCACCTAAATAAATTGGAAGGTGTCTGGATTTTCTTCTCTTCCCAACACAAGTCTTGCAAGAATCACAGGAAGACTTCAGCCTTCCAGACACACTGCTCGCAATTCCCAAAATGTTCTTGAGTATTTTAATGCAATAAATACACCTCTCTCTGCATCTGAAGGTAACTGTATTGTGTGGTCACACTTCAACCCTGTTGGTAGGCAATTTTTTTTCTTCTGGGCAGTGTATTCCTCTAAACTGCTCTGTTTGTTGCACCACTTCCCAAGGCCCTTAGGCTCAGCTGACTGTCTTCTAGAGGGCTAATCAAGACCAATGCCAAATGGGTAATCAAAACTCATGCAGTATCTCTACAGCTAGCATGTAGCCTTCACAGCCCTTCACCTTGCCTCCTGCTTTGACTCTGGCCCATTTTAGCTATTAGTTAGATTTTGCTTCAATCTGACATGAAACATCAGGATGAAATTTGTTTCTTGTTCAATAAGGTAAACTGCGGCATGAGGAGCTCACAAATCCTTTTTCCAGATTTTCATTGATTCTCATAGAAGGAAACAAAGCAATATGCTAAAATGAAACCTGAAAAGTTCTTTCAGTTTCATTTCCAGCTTCATTTTTCAAGAGACAAATCCCAATTTTTTTATTATCTTCACAAGGCTCTTAAAATTTACTAGACCCCTCCCTTAAGAAACAAGTGATCCTGACTTCCCTAGACAATCACTTCTACTATGGCACCGTAAATGTTGGCTGGATCCCTGAATCCTTCCTGAAGTAGTTCTACCAACACAGTTAAGCCACATCTTAAACACCATAAGGGTTTTTAAAATTATTATTTTGGTTTTGTGTGCTATTTTTTTATCACCAAAGCACCATTCTCTCCTGAGTTTTCTGCAGCATGGGGCATCAACTGGAGCATGCAAATTTTTATACTCCAAGCCATCCCAGCAAAAAAAACCCAGTGGACTAAGCCCAAGTCAAAGACGTCTGTAGTGCACACAAAGCCTTGGAAGTTCTACCGAGATGCACATATGAGGTAGCAGGGTGTGTCAGGGCAGGAGAAAACCACAGACCTTTAGCCAAGAAAACTACTACAAAAGTACTAATTTCATTAAGAACAAAATTTCAGCTGTGTCAGCTGAAGAAATTATTATTTCTGCAAGCAGTGGAAGCTCACGTATTTGCTGATGTAGCACTTCATGCAAGTGAAGAAAAGGCTCTTATAATAAAATACCTTATTGCAGCCTCAATACTTAAAGGGGATGTGGAAGAAAAATGGGTATAGAGATTTTACCTGGGTCTGCAGTCACAGGAAAAGTGGCAACAGTTTCAAACTAAAAGAGGGTAGATTTAAGTTAGATATAAAGGAAGATTTTTTTTACAATGAGGATGGTGAGGCACTGGGACAGGTTGCCCATAGAGATTCTGACTCTCCAACCCTGAAGTGTTCAAGGCCAGGCTGGATGGGGCTTTGAGCAACCAGGTCTAGCGGAAGGTGTCCCTGTCCATGGCAGTGGGGTTGTAACTAGCTGATCTTTAATTGTGCCCTCCAACCCATATAATTCTACTTTAATAACAAAGACCAAGTGGACACCAGTCTGAAAACTCAAACAACTTCTGGGAATCTTCCAGTTCTTTGACAGTTGTGTAACTACAGTTTCCTATATTAAAATACATTCTTCCCCACTACACTCTAATTATTGTACAAACCAAGGTAATTAGAAGAGGAAAACATTAACACCCATAACCTGGCGTCAGAGTCTCCAAGTAGTTTCCCTTACAATCTTCTCATTTTGTGATCTTTGTAAGAGAATTAATATAAATGTAGAGAGAAGACTGCATGTGATGTGAATGCCAATATCCTTTAGTTTGTATTTAAGAATGTCTAATACAGGTATAACCATGGTATTATTGTACAATGTAGCATGTTCAGATGGAGTCTCCCATGTTTCAGTTTGTGCCTCTTGCCTCTTGTTCTGCCACTGGACATCAGTGAAAAAAGCCATTTTATTTTCTTAACACTGTCCCTTCAGATATTTACATATCTCCACATATCTTCAGGTATTTCAATATCTAAAGCTCAGCAGAATAAAGCCAAGCTGCAGTCACCATGTGTTTTCTCTGTAAGATTTTGGATGGTCCAAAGAACTTCAACTTTGTTTTTGATTTCATCTGTTCTGCCATAGGCAATGGCATACAACTTTGAGGGTGAGGCCTTAGGATTTTAGCTTTTATATTTTTCATATCCTGTAATGCCTTAGTGTGTAACTCTAAGACTCCATATAGCCTGTTAGCTACTGTTCTCCCATTCTGGTCAGACAAAACAAATCCTCTCAAGGCCTGAACTTCAAGGACACCTTATTGTCTCAGGCCCCGAAATACACTGACAAAGTGGCTTAAGGGGAGGGGGGAGAACAAACTTGGGGTAATGACTTCATTACCCGAAATTGTAATTGGAGAATTAATCCAGATAGGCAAATGGACCAAACTTATAAAAGTATGAAAACCCGTGACCCAGTCGTCCATTTTGGGTGTAGCTTCTTTGAAGGCTTTTGACTGCCCAACGTGTACCTTGAAGGCACTTCAGTAAATTGCTGCTTTTATCCTCTTAATTTTGTCTAGCCTCTGTTTTTAGGCAGCCCCATCAAAGCATCAGGGGATTTGAAATGCATTTTTCAAAAGTGTCACAGATTAATACAGACAAATCCTTAGAAATCTTTAACAAAAGTAAACTAGGTCAAACCATTTTTAAACTGGAGTAATTCAGGAAAAAAAAGGTGCACCCGAAGAGAAAAACCTTCCACCTCACCAACCACATAATCCAACACATTCTGAATACCTAACATACCTTCTGCTTTTGAGCTGCCCGATTTTTTTCATCCGACATCCTTTCTGTGGCATTTTTGAGAGCGTGTGAAGACAGACGAAGGGGTGCTTTGGAATGAGAAGGAGTGGTAGGGACTTGAACGAGCACAGAACCATCTCTTTTTACATCAGGGACATCCTTTCCCAGAGAGACTGTCTCAATCACTCGGAGATTGGGACGTGTGGGGTTCGCCGACATGGCCATAGTAAGAAGACCATGAGCTTCTGGAAGCGTAGGATTAGGCTGCTGGGCAGGAGGGTACATGGGCCATCCAGGGGCTGCATATGCCATATAGTGCCCATACGCATCGTATCCTGGAGGAGCCATTGTGGGAGGTGGATAGTTTTGGGGCATTTGAGCAGCAGTGTAGTGGGAATAGTTGGGAATTTGGTATTGGGAAACAGAAGTAGGTGTAGGTGGCAAACTAGGAGGATTCGGTGGAATTGAAGGAATGAGAGAGACAGAAGGAAGAGGTTGGTCTGGTGCATGTGGAGGTATCTCCTGTCCCACTGGACTGCTCTTAGTATATTCTGGTTTCTGAAGAGAGGACGCATCTTTAGGCTGCTGGAAAGAGCCCGGAGGTGACGCTGAGCGCGGCTGGCCTGACTCGGGAGAACGAGTGTCACTCCGGCTGCGGCGCAGGTCCCAAGCATCCAGTCTGCGAGTGTCTGAAGAGCGGCGATCTGGAGAACGAGAGGCCAGCTTTTTGCCATGAAGGCGCTCCTGGGTACGAACAGCCAGTTTTCCAATTTCAGCAACACCAATGTCAAGCCCAATGGTTTTGAGTAAGTCATGGATTTTTGCATACTCTGCATTTGGCTCTTCTAAAGGATCCATCTTGAGAGCTGGAGCAGGAGAAGGAGGTGGGCTCATTTTTTGGATTATTATCTCATTGCTACAACTCACTGGGGGCTTCTCGATGGGGAGAGATTCAATTTTGGTCTCTTCATCCTCATCACCATAAAGAAATTTCTCTTCATCCTCAATGTCAGGAAAGCTACGCCTCCTCTTCTCCTGAGCACTGACAGAATCAGCCATCATGCCCAGAATTCGGGAGAAACCACTGCCATCCTGACTGGCCCTCTCGTGAGGCAGCAGGAAGTCAGTATGGCGATCAGCAGGCTCTGCCTTGGGTTCCACCTTTTCTTTGTGACTTAAGAAGCTTCCAAACTTCTCTTCAAACGCCAAAGTGTCTTTGGAAGGTCCAGAGAGCTGGTTCCACTCATATAAACCTTCACGCAACTCCTTGTTTGCAGACTCCGCAAGAGACTCTTTGTTAAACCGTTTGAGAAAGTTTTCCACTTCAGAGGCAAAAGGAGCCATGTTGTTGCTCTGGGGCAAAGATGACTGACTAGAAAGAAGAGGAAGATCCTTGCTGGGGGCTGGACTGCTTGAAAAGCCCTCGGGCTGAAAGAGAGAAGATACTATTTACAACAAGGCCTTCTAAGGCACCATGCACCTCACAGAACAAAGGAACATGTTCATTTCTCCTTGAGTTCATAGCTGAATAAAAGTGTTAGAAGAGCCAATATACAGTTGAAAGAGAACACAGACGATAACAAACCAAGTTGCCTGTTGATTCTGGAATGTCATGTCCAACAATGAATGCTTATCTCAGAGAACACACAAAGTCACAATTATATTTCACAAATTTTTTGCAAGCGTAAGAACTGAAATTTTAAAATTGAAATCCTGTTGCATAATTTTGGATATGCTTTGAGTTTAGTCATAGTCAAATAGGATTTCAATACGTTAATTCAGGTAAAAACTACTGCATTGGGGTTATTCCCAGTCACTTTGTCAGATATTCATAATTAATGCCGTATTAAATAGCATTTCCAGTAACAGGAAATAGGAACAGGATCCTCAGTATCGGAGCACTCCTGAGATAAACATGTCACTGTCAAACCAACACTGATCAGTGCAACAGGCAAATCAAAGTGATGTCTTATAACACAAAAAGTCAATTTATCACAGTTGTCACAGCCACTTATCTGTCCATTGCTCTAATTTTGAGACTCAGTTGGTATAGGTTTGGTACAAATTAAGTAGGGCTGATCCCAGCCTACAGTCCAAAGGGAAAAAAATAAGGAAATTTAAAAGTTATTTTCAAACAGAGGTACTGAGAATGCATTAGGCAGCTCTCTAAGCCTATAAAGAAACAAGAAAGAGACACTGCAACAGGGGAAGAAATTCAATCAATATCCTGACTGCCTGTGGTACTACAAGAGTCAGCTTTTCTATAAAAGCTGGCCCAGATCTCTGCATCCTGGATTGAATTTCCACAAAGACATTTTATTCTGTCTCAGATTATATATATATATATATATATATATTTGTGTATATATGTGTGTATATATATATATGTATATGATTCCTGATTAAATGCCATAACCATTTAAAGTTTCTAATGCAATTCTAACTCATACAGGCCTGCAAAAAGATACCTATTCTCTTAAAGACAGGGAAGCAAAGATTTGGCTTTTCTATTTTGGAAATCAAACAAACATTCTGTATCATGAAGTAACTGTTTTGGAAAGTACAAGCACATAGACAGAAGCACAGAGACCAAACCTGAACAGCAGACTCTACTTCCATCTCTATTCGTTTCTTCAAAATAGATTTTTTGGGCATGGGTGGGATTTCTTCAGGCTTATATGTATACCGAGGCTCAGAAGTCTGTAGTGTGTTAGTCAAGCCAGGGATCACATAGCCACTGCCTGAAACATCATGATTCAAGTTTCTACTGCGCTCTTCTTCTTCTCTTTTCCTCCTTGCACGGTCAAGCTCTCGGAATTCTTCATTCGGGTATGATGGGCTCAGGCTCCTACTACGGCTGCGGCTTCGTCTGCGATAGTTTCGTGTTCCTGATGAGAAACCCTGATGCTCTCCACTCACACCATGCATCTTCTCATCCTTTTCATACCGTGGACGCTTTATTTCTCGTCCCCTCTCCTCTGCCCTCAGTGGGTAGGGGGATCTCCTCAGTTTGTCACCAACGCTGTCAGATCCACGAGGCAGCTCCTCCCGACGGCCATAGTGTGGACTGTAATCGGAACGGTGGAGGAAAACGTCTCTGTTGCGGTAGTCTTCATCATGCCTCGGAACGAAGGGACTTGAAGGCTGATCTTCATGCGCGGGGTATCTCTCAAGGCCTCGAGGACATGTGAGACCTCTAGTGAATATTGGACCATCAGCCATATCATCCCTGTGTAAGAGAAACACAGAATAAATACAAGTACTTGAATCAGAGTAAGTAAGTCTTACTCCTACTTAGGGGTAAGAAATTTCCAAATCAGTTTCAAAACTCCTTCACTAAATAGAACCAACATTTTATGTACTTAAAAGGCAGGGTAGAGAGGGAGACTTATTTTTAATGGTACTGTACATCCCTCCTAGGAAGTTACCCTCAAACACAGTGACGTGAACAATTCAACTTATACTGAAGAATAAGAGCCTTGAAAAATTGATAGGATGGATTCATTGCTGTGAATGTGAGAGACTACATGTTTTAAAAAAAACCTTACTATCATATTTCAGACCACAATCCCTTTCCTTGCCTCTCCCAGCAAGATGCCAAGGTCAGATTTCGTATGAATTATTCAAAGTGTTATTCAGTTTCACACTGGCAAATGCAACCAGATCCTCTTTTTATCTTCAGCTGTGGACAAGGACCACAAATTCTAACAACACTTTCTTTTGCAACGGACATGTAGACAGCACTGTCGCTAATCACATTAACGCCATACCCAAAAAGAAGCAAAGTTTCTGATACCTATAAACCAGGGAGATCAAGTGCAATGGTATTGTTCTTCTGCGCCAGCCCCTGCGTTATTACACGCAGTGGATGTGCAACTCTCACAGTGTCAGAATAACCAGCTTCTTCTCTTGAGTATCTTCTTTTGGACCAATTCCTACACACACCTCCAATTAGGAGTACTGTTTTAACTAAGGCCTTTTTCTCCATGCCTAAAAACCGTTCTGGGACTTTTCTTTAGATAAGGCAGAAACAAATCAAACCACTTTAAAAGTTACCAGCTGCTGGTTTTACTCATTGATATTTCAAAATCTATCAAGATCGTCCAAGAAAGAAAATGTGCTCCTTAAGTGAAATCAATGAGAGAGAAAACTCTTTCCTGAGTGAATCAATTTGAGATAAACTACATTTAATGGCCTGAATCCTCAAAAATTACCTCCTCCTCCTCAAAAAGGTCCCTCCATAGATTTGAGAAGGGACAAATCAAGTCACGACAGAAGACATCTTCAAAAAATCTGCAAATAAATTACAGCCCCAGTTTTTCACATCAGACTAAAGAGTAACAGAGATGCACAGACAAGGTCTTTTTCTTGAGTATTTTCATAGTTCACATATGCATATTTAAGAACAAAACCAACACAAAACTTCACTTTACCTTGCATCATTGCTAAGCATTTAGTACTTTATCAGTCCAACACATCTCACAGAGCAAATCTGGCATGCACCTGTATCCATTGTATTACACGGTATCTTTCCAGTTTTCAGCAAACTACACATATCCACCTCTTCCAAAGGCACAAAAATATCTAAAAATAGCTAAGTTAAATTTCATAAATAAATGTTGTTGTCACAACCTACATAAAGGTATGTCTGCTCCCAGTGTCACATCTTCTGAGAGCCTGCTAAACCTGTACAAGCTGCATGAACAAACCTTATGGAGTAACAGATGTGTTTCACCATATACCTTTGGCTGACTTTCGTGCAAATAAAATTATTTAGATGCATGTCTAGCAGCTGTCACCTACAATTCAAACACTCTGACTGCAGTGACAAAGCAGAGGAATTTTTAATCATACTTCAGAAAGAAAGGAGCAGCAAACCTACTGTATTTACAACCAGAAAGACATTCCAAATACACTCTGAACAGCTAAGATGCAAATTTAAAACCTGAAGATTAAATATTGGTGTGAGAAAAATGATTACTTGCCTTACAGGATTCTTTGAAACATGTTTTCTGTGCATACAGTCCAATAGAGATATGTCCCTCTTAATTGGTTTGGATGCTTTCAGCCAGTAATGTCCACTACTGGCTACTGCATCCCTGAGAGAGAACACAAGGTGGTACCACTGTGACCATCCCAATTCCTTCACCAACAGATAATCCATTAATCACAGGAATTTGCAGTTTCAAAGACAGAAAACAGACCACAGGCTACACACATGATGCCTCAGAGACCTACAACTAGTATAAGGTAATTTACTTTTTGGCATATTTATTCACATACAGAGAAAGAGAAATAAATAGTGGTATTCTGCTGAGAGCAACCAACAGAACTCCACTTTAATACACCGTCTTTGAAGAGGGAGTCAGATGAGCTGTTCACATTCAAGCCAACTGTTACTCTTGATATTATGCCAAAAATGCTATTTCATAACACAGCTTAACGCAGACCAAGTCTCTGCAGTGATATGGTCTATCTTTTGTATTAACCTCAGATGAAAGAATTGGTGGGATGCTCTCTATAGTTCATGCCAGATAGTAGTAGAATGTCTTAAAAATACTGAGAGCTGGAGAGATGGAAGACAGGGAGAGGGAAAAGATTTATTTTTCACTTTGACAGATTGAGATTCTGGAAGACAAAAACATACTTATTGGTCAAAGTAGGAGACTGAAGCTGCTTAGGTGACCTTGAAGACACAGTCCAGCAGCATTCAGAATGCCTACATGTGCAGGAGACCAGCTGCCCCAGAAACTTGGGGCAAGCTCTTACAGATGTTTTGGGATGGACCTGCATGTGAACACGAACCCTGAGAAACCCTCCTTGGGCATCCTGAAAACCCACTGCTGCAGGAGACTCTAAAAGCCTCCCTGACTTCCATCCTTCGGTATTTTATTTCCTTTACAGGCTAATGAACCTCTCTACCATCCCAAGGCCCTACAAATTACAGAGAATAATGTGTCAAAGCGATTGCTTGAAATACAGAAGTAGTTAGCAAAAACAGCAGAGAATAACTAAATTCAGAATTATTTGCTCCAATTACTTCAGGATTTGAAGAGACATCTTCAGGAAACACTTTTTTCTTTTGCCTTTTTTTTTTTTTTAATTAGAATGAGAACATACCACACGCCAAATAAAAATGTGATATGACCAGTAACAGAGATAGAAATAAGAGAGAGAGAACAGAGACAGAAATAAAGTCAGTGTCCTGGTACCAGGGCAGCCTCTCAGAGAGGAGGAAAAAATACATGATGAAAAGTACTTGATAAATAACGTCCTTAACCAAATACCAAGTGTCTTTTGAAAACAACCAAAATGGCTGGCAGTGAAGAAATTTAGAATTCAGAAGTGGTACCTGGATGATTTAGGAAAAGCTGACAGGTGACTTGGTCGTCACATACTAAGCTTCTGGACAATGGGCATCACTCAGAAAAGTGCAGCCAGCACAGATTAGACAAAAAAAAAAAGAGTAAATGTAACAACATGAAGTTCTTGCATACTTACACTACAAGTACAGAGGAAGTCACTTAAAGATTAAAGTCTACATGGTCTCACTTTATCTTCTTCTCATTCTAACTCATCTGTCACTTTTAAACCTCCTCTGGAGTCTATTCTTACCATTCTTTTTCGCATCTATGGGTTCTGTAACAGAGAAGTCAACTTTTGTGATTTCTCACTCTTATGTCAGATAAACTCCACTATACCTGATGTTACTTCTAACCATGCATCAGCACCACAGAACAGGTAAAATCTAAAATCTCACCTGATAAAATGAAGCAATGGGACAGACACCATCAATCACTCCCTGCCCTCAAATGTTCCTAACTTGCCAAAGAAGTGCCAGTTCTCATACATACCACTTCCTTCTCCTTCCAACCACTCTACTCTCCCTGAGCATATGCACTCATTTCACTCAGAAGATTGCAGACTGCATAGGGGATTTACAAATCAAACACTAATGCCAGGAGAACTGAGGTAAAGGCATAAAAAGTGACAGTACCGAAAACCAAACTCTCATTGTACACCTGCTGAAACTTAACTTTACATCTGAGAAAGACAGGAAATTGATTTATTCTGCTCACTTCCCTTTCTCTCTCTTTTTTTCTTCTTCTTTTTTTTTTTTTTTAACAGTTGATGATATTTGCATCAAAAATGGAAGTGGTAGTGCTTTTTTTGTGCTGGATGCTTATCCCTGACCTGAAAGTGCAACTGTGTGCTTCGGGGCACAAGCTATGCCATCTTTAACTTTGAAATTCAAGACAAAGAGAATTATTTGCACAGTTTTCTGATTTTCTTTCTTTTGCCAGATTATACTGGTTCTCCTACTGAAGGCAAAGATTTCCAAATTGTATCTACTAATATTTACACTTCACTGTCCACAGCAGTATTTTTAACACGAAAGAATTCTCTCCATTAACTGTTTCTCTCTAGTTTCAATCAAGGCATCCTAAGAATTCTAACACTTCTTTTATAATGTATGAGACTGTCTGACTATATTCTCTTCTGCAAAGGTTTTTAAAGTCAAAATAATAATCTTCTTCAAGCTGCTCTAGAGTTTTCTTCTAGACTAGTCTCAAAAACCAGGAAAGTAGACAATTTCTCTCAATAAATGAGAAAGTCGAAGCTTTACACTATCCTTACACTAAACAACCTTCCTTTCAGTAAGGACTAGGTAGGTTCATAGGAAACAGAAGGTGGCTGAAATAGTGAAATGTCAAATGAAGTGTCTCCATGTGACATCCCACCCTTAAGGGGAAGGAAGCACCAGAGGGTTTGACATCACACTCCCTCCTGCAATATATGCTGTGCATGCTTAATTTATATGGGGCTTAGAAGCAGCTGACAAAAATTAGAGAAGAAATACCTGTTCAGAGTTATACAGGCAGAAACTTTTGCTCAAGAATTCCCTGCACCACAGCCTGCGAGAGGCTGGGGGGAATATCGCCGGGAAGCATCACTACATGCCTACCCTCACTCCCTAGGCATTCAGTGGGCTAATGAGATGTTTGGTCTCATGCAGCAGAGCCATTCCCATTCCCACACTGTTTCACCCACGTGAATCCCCACGTGCAGAGGACCGTACCTGTCACTCAGGTTATCAGCTGGTGAGCTCAGTCTATCAGGCAGCCTCCTTCGCTCTGGCGTGCCAATGCAATACCGGTCATTACCAACAGTGATCCGCAAGCTGTGTTCCAGTGAAGACTCGGAGCGCAGACTCGGTGAACGCCTCTGTAAATTGAAGAAAGAGTGCAAGCCCATCAATCGGGATTTTAATCTCAGCTACAGAAAGGAAAGTGATTCTGCTCTGCTTAATAAGTGCGACTTGTGGGGGATGGACCAATTCAAAAATCAAACCAGAAGAACAACTGCTCCAAATACTTCAATTCTACTTAGTTACTAAAGAAAGGGGAAGGTATTGACTGCATTTAACTTCTCATCCCAGGTGCTAATAACATGCTCTATATTTAAATTATCTAAAAATTTTCAACTCAAAAATACATTTCATAAAGCACCATTTTGGAAGATGTAAAACCAAAGAGAAAGCCACAAAATCTCAAATTTGCTGCTGTCCTCCTTTCTTTGCAGAGAAGAAGCAGCTAAATAAACACTGCATAAAAAACAGTGCCAGAAATTTCTTAATAAAGTGTCTGGATTTCTGGCCCTTTACAACTTCAGTAGCAACATGAACCAAAGTATAAACCAGCATAAACAAAGATTTTTCTAGCAGTGATGTTTTTAGCAGTTTTCCTCACCTCATGCTGCTTTCAGCAGATAAGCACAACATAATACTAAAAACATCAATGACACTAGAAAGACCTTCTATAGTAGAATTCCCATTACCATTATTTATTACTTGTAGAGATAAACCAGAGTAAACTAAATACATTTGCCTCTGAAAAATCTACAGCAGAGAAGACTTGAGCTCATTGCCTCTGCACAGACCTTCCTTTGTACACATACACAGTGCACAAAACATCAGTGGTAAGTTACACTTAACTAGTTACACCTCACATTATTCTGAAATACAGCACTGGAATACAGGAATGATCAGAGTTACGAGGAGTTCCATAAAAAACAGATGAGACGTCTAAAGACAGACATACTTGATTTGCTTTTTTAAATCAACACAATTTAGATTCTGCTTAACAGGAAGCAGTGAACCAGCTTCAGTTCTGCCAAACCAGCCATGCACTGCACACCACTTTTACTGCTGAAAATTGCAGTAGCAAGCAGCAGATGCACTGAATTGTCTGCACCCACTCTGGGAACATGCAGCAGATTCAGCTCAGTCCTCCAAGAGACCAAAAGAACAGTACATAATCTCCAACAGAAAGCAAAAGAATTCCCTCACAGGTTTACCTAACGAAGTTCACTTGCAGTACAAATCTGTACTAAAATCCATTGTACATATAGCTTTATTCTATGATAACATATTAGTGATTTCTGTTTTGCTCCATTAAGCTGAATCCCAGCATTTAACAGAACACACTTTAATTACTTTCTAAGACCAACTGTCTTGTCCAGCACAATATGATCCTGCAACAGCCTGGCTGAGATACAACATATTCAAGGTACATGTGTCTCATACAAACACATTCTGAGGCTCACTAGTGCCCAAGGTAACACTGGATTTTGAGGGCTGCCTCAAGAAATTACTATCTTCAAGGCCATCTTCTTGCCATCAAGACTGTGGGCATATAGATGACAATCACCTCCCCTGAAGTCAGAGAAGTGATGATTACATCTCAGAACAAACTCCGGGCAAAGGAAAGAAATAGTTTACATTAAGAACGTTTGGATTGCCTATGACTGACCTATACAGATTGCCCAGAGACAGCAGTTAGGGCAGTAAATATTTGAACTTCATGATTTTTGAACTTTTTTCTTCTTAAACTGGAGAAATTCCAGTTTTAAAAGGTTTTTGTATTTGGAGCACTGAACACCACCACTAGTCATACCTACGTGTGCACTGCACTGCATTTTTCTCCCTTCCTGTTCTGTCACCTAAACCACAGTTACCACTGCCATATTACTGAACAGGTTGCATACCTGCTTGTCATTTCTCCATTCTCTGTTGACCCCACATGCTCCAGTCCTCTAATCAGCCAATTTTCTTACAAGAAAGCAAAGAAGCTAAAACAAAACCTTTAAAAAGAACAAGCACGCAGGTCAGCAGGGATAAATAAAAGCAGCACGTGTCAGCCTTGCAAGAACAAATGAAAGTCTGCCAAAATCTCTCACTGTAAAGCCCTGATCCTCTCCTCCATTACATTTCTCAGTACTCACCCCAAACTTTTGCTGTCCCTACACATTCTTCCAATCACCACAGAGTTTTCCTCAGCTATTAAGAAACTAACACCATACCTACTTACAACATCCAGTACGTGGCTCCACCACCAGCATCCCAGTTATGCACAACAAAATGAGCAACAATGCTGTTACCTGGAACTGCATGTACTCCATCTCACAAACAATATTAAAAAAAAAAACCACAAAAAAAATCACAAAAAACCCCAATCAAACAAAACAAACAAAAAAAACCCTCCTAGAATCAAGAAAATGCAGTAAGAAATCTCTAAGGCTGCTCCTTTCATAGTCCAATTCATATGAAGGATAGGGACAATAACCTGGAGCTTGTACTCAAATATTTTCTCCATTTCAACCCCATGCCTTTATCTCATCAGTGTCTTCATTCTACATACTGTATCTCCCACCCTTATGCATATATTCCCCTGTTCCAAGGCCTCTTTCCTTGTTGCAACTTAAATTCCTCTTCCTCAGGCTTCTAAGTTCATGTTCTTTCAGAGACAGCTCCAAAATCCCACTTACTAACATATTTGTGTAACTCTCCACATCTGCACATTTTGTACTCTGAGACTTCTGAAGAGAGAGGATCTTAAGTCATAAAGCCCTAAAAAATTTATTAAAACTTTACCCTAACCAGTCATGACAACCCAACATATCTGCTGTCTGCTTTGTTTCCATCACATTTAGTCTGACTCTTTGGAAAACACCAGCATAATCCCAGCTTTTATCTTTCTCTAATTAATGCCACTTTTGTAAACAGTACTTTTAAAAAGTTAAAATAAACCTATATCTGTATTTTATGCTTTGTAACATCACTTTTGAAGAAGAAGTAGTGTCAGTTGTCAAACACCTGTTGGGGAACAAAAGCTTCCATGGAAAAAATGTGGATGTTACACTCTAAGATTACTTACACTGGGCTTTAGCAAACGCAAGAGTCAGCACAATATAGGTTGAAGAGCTCTATTTAATTGTCTCAAGATCTCTCTTATTGTGACAATTGCTTCCTACAGAAGGGCTTTCCTTAAATGCAGTAATCCTGTAAATAAACAAAAAATCCATTTGGCTCATCAGTTCAGCATTAGCTAGCCTGCTAACACCTAATTTCTAGGAGTAATAGTTTTTCAATCCTTCTCTGATGTTAGAACAGGCAAGAAAAACATCATTAATCTCTAACAATTTGCTGAGATGACTGATTTAACTTGAGCCAGGAGGGTGCAAAATAACACTAGAAGAACGGTGTTCATCAACAATAATGTTCGTGTAAAGTGGATGTTTTTGGTGGCCTTCCCCCCCCCATCAAAGGGAGAATGGGAGGCTTCAAGTCAAAACTTCTAGACCAAATTTCCCCAAGTCTGAAACACCAACACAGTTAGCACTGAAAGTTTTGTTACAGTCAGCACAGGTTCACAGCCTATTATGGATGCAGTGAAATGGGAGACAGTGATGGTGAAGTCAGTTTAAGAAAGTTCTGTCCTGGACCCCAGGTTGCCACCCATCAGTTGTGAACATGCAACTGTCCATCAAGCCACAACACACACTGACACGAACCAGATAGAAAAACACTCCCTTTTAAAAAACTACTTATTTTCAGCATGGATGTTACTAGTAATGCAATTTGCAAGGGCACCATACAGGAAACTTAATAGGATGGAGATAAGGGTGAAATACCACATAAAAACAAATGGCCAGAGGCAAGTTTCTTAGCCTGTCTTGGCTTAACTGTCAAAGACAACATTACCTTCCTGCGTCTCCAGGACAGCTCACCTTTCAAAAAGAAGTAACACCAATACCTAAATTTTAATGCCACTACAATCACCTGTGACCTCTTCTATGGCTGCAGCTCCAAAGAAATCCGGTAAGAACCTGTATCACCATGAAAAAGAGACCCCCATTTTCTCTTAGGGGGTCCCATCAGGCAATGAATCATAACATACTTTTGTTGAACTTCCAGCTACAGCCCGCCCTGCAACTCACAAATCCAAGCCTGAGCACACGGGAGAGGGCAGAATATACTGCAAAGCAAGAGCAAAAGGCAAGTATACCATTCTTTCCAGCTGTATGTGTGCTGGATTGAGTGACCATGCAACCACTGCCTAGAATACCCCAGTACGAAAATCTCTTTTTTTCACGGTAATACAAACGCACAATGAACTTATTACATACCACAGCTTAGAGTCACCAGACAAAACAATCACTGCACCAAGGAGCAACAAGAGAAAACCTAAGTGAGCGGATGCCACTCACGCAAAAAAAAGTTCACACTTCGATTTAGTACGAAGGTATCTGCATCCAAGGTGCCATCCACTTCAGATGCCAAAACAGAGCTTTACATGCCCAAATCAGATTTTGCCAAGACAGAGTGAGAAGACTGGAACACCCTGTGCACAGCCCCAACTACAAAGCAGTGCGTATCAAATACCTCTCAAAGATATAAATCAGCAACAGTCCTCTTTGTATGCTCGCCGTGACAGCAGGAAGAATTCAAAGTACTCACTCAACATGCTATCAAAAAAGTTATATTCTCCTAAGTTAAATTATATTTATGCACTAACATAACCCAATGTGTTAAATGGAGGAAAATGACTAGTTACATCCTCTGCCTTAGCAAAAGACAGCATCATCTTTGAACCTTCTCTAAAATGGCTCTAGACGGTAAGAAAAATAAAAATGCAATGGAAACTAGTGGGAAAACACTACTTAAAATGGAAATCAATGATTTTTTTTTTCCCCATTTGGCTCTCTAAGGAATAGGGGGGACATTGCAGCTCTCCCTCCGCACAGGGAGAGCCCGGGGCCGGTGTAATTTTGCAAGGACCTCGCCGCGCCAAGTCTGGGGCTCTGACAGCCCCCCGGGAGAGGGAGCAGGACCCGCACCGAGACCCCCCGGCGCACGGCAGTATTTACCCGGCTGCTGCCGCCGTCTCCGTGCTCGCTGCCCCGGCGGCCCCGGGGCCCGCCAAGCCCCGCTCCTCCCGGCGGCGATGGCAACCTCCGGCTGCGGTGCGGCGACGGGGACCGGCGGCAGGGCCCGCGGTGGCCCGACGGGGAGCGGTGGCGGCGAAGCGGCGGCGGACGGGGCGAAGCGGAGCGCGGCGGCGAGGCGGCAGCGCAAGCGGCGGCGGGCATCGGCGGGGGAGGCCGGCCGTGGCCTGGCCCCGGCCCCGATGTGCTGAAGCGGGAGGCGCGAGACGCCGACGAGCCGCCCTCCTTCAGCCGGTGGGAGGAGGACGAGGACGAGGGGCCGGAGCGGCCGCTGATGGAGCGGTACATGATGGCGCCGGCGGCCCGGGGGTCCCGCGGCGCCTCCGGACCGGCCCCCCCCACCTCCACCGGCGTGCGCGCTCCCGGCCGCCCTGCGCGCTCCCGAGCCGGGCGGGGGAGGCGGGATCCCGGGCGGGAGGCGGTGCCTGGGGACGCCCGTACAAAATGGCGGCCGCGGGGGCCCCGTCAGGTGTGGTGGCAGCGGGGGCTGCTGCCGCGTTTGACTGTGCGGTGCGTCTTTGCCTCCCTCCGCGCTTCGGTCCCCGGCGGCCGTGACAGGGGCACGCTTGGCTTTGATGGCTTTTTGTTATTTGGGTTCTTTTGTTGTTGTTGTTTGCTTGCTTGTGTTGTTTTTTGTTCCCCCATACACACACACGCACTGTGCTGTGGAGCTGGTCGGTACGGGTGTTGTCCTCAAGCAGAAGTGTGTTCGAAAGCGATCCTTGCCTGATCGATCAGACGGTGCTGAGGCTGAGACTCCAGCGCAGAAAATTCCTGAACCGATTTCTCTTGGCTGCCGGGAGCAGGGATGACAGGGTAGGAAATGGCTTCCCGCCTCCTCCCTCTCCTCACCTGACCACCTGCTGCCGACCGCGCTTAGTGCGGGGGAGTGGCTGTGACAGCTTCGGTTCCCGTGCGACGGCTGCTGAAGCGTTTCTCTTACTTGGTGCTGGGGACTGTCTCCGGAGAAGAGGAGGGTTTCCAATTAACTAAGATGGGCTAGCGGTCAAAAGAAATGAAAGCAGAGAAATTAAGGTTCTCATAAAACTCTTCAGCTTCGTTTCCAAAATCTACAAGCTTTTATATCTTGATTTGTAATTTACTTTTAGCTGGATGACATGTGAGGGCCTGTATTTGAAGAGCCAGTCGATTTTTGGATGAATTTTTGCCTGTGTGTTTGGGAATGTATTTGCTCAAACATACACACCATTTTGAAGTGTACCACTTAAGAGTAGTGGCAACAAAGAGCAGCAGGATGGTGATCTGTCTGATAACAAGATAATCATGCTGGGAGTGGTGTAGTACAACTGTATTAAAGACCAAGCCGCTCTGAGGTTTTCTGAATGAGTGCATCACCACCCAGGCTCAGGAAATGCACTCAATCATCAAAATAAGCATGAGCGATATAAAGACTTATTTTCTGTTACCGTTGTCCTCACCTTTCTGTCCTCTGGCTTGCAGTGTTTATCAGCGACCCTAATTCAGTTGTAGGTATTCCTGGGATAAGAATTGCATCTTTGAGGATGCCCAGCAGACTGCGGATCTGCTTCTAGCAGGAGCAATGGATGCTTAATCTGTTCCAATTAAGTACCCTAAGCAGCAGGCTCAGCAACACTCAGAGAAGCAAAACACTTCGAGATAACCACAAAATTGATATGTATGTAGTAGTTTTCCCTCTAGTTTTTCATTGTAGATCACATTCAAGTAATTTATCACTACAAGGAATATACTGTTATCCCAAATGTGTTCTGTTTCTTTATTCAAGGAAGAACACGTTTTCATGCGTTAATGTCAGGTGCCTGCATCGTACTCAGCTTCACCAACTGAAGTAAATAAAAATATCTGAGTGTAATAAAGAGAGTGAGAAAAATGGCTTGTTTGGTTTTGGACATCTCTTCCATGCTGTTGCTTTCTTTGCATCAGTTTTAAGCTATAATTTGGCTTCAAAACACAAGTGAAAAGCCACAAACCCAAGAAACGCAGCAAAACATTTTTAAAATCAGTTTTCTATAATAGTTATACATCTAATACCTAAAAACTTTGCAAAATGTCAGAAAAGGAAGGTTTTTTTTCTAACTTGTTTGCCTTATGTCCAAAGGAGGCCTAGAGGAGGTGTTCTGGTGGGTTTTGGTCATAGATTTTGGTGGCATTTGGAAGGTGAAAGAATCCAGATAATAAAAACTGAAGAGAAAGTTCATTAAAATGTCTTATCGGCACACCAATAAGAAAACTGCTCATGGAAGAAATTATAAAAAGAAAGCAAATACCCTATGTGTTGTGATGTCAAAAGAGTTCATAAGAGAAAAATTCCATTTGTTGGAGACTGACCAGTGCTCATTAGCATTTTGTAGCACCCTGTCATCTTACTGAGCATTGCTTTACGATTTATAATTGGAATTTATAAACTCATTTTCAACTAGATGTAGTGTCATCGTTTAACCACATGACTTACTAAGTTAAGTTTTTAAAGGGACCGGGCATCCATAGTGGGATCCAGTTAAATTATTCCTAAAATTGGTACTGAAATCTGGGCCCAGTGGTGCAGACCAAATTGAGAGTTTTCACATCTTTGGAAGAGGAAGCACTACAGTTTGTCTCAGGGATTGAAAAGGTCAGGCAAGGTCCCTTACCTGCTTTGTAGAGGTTTTTGTAACATCCCTGCAGCTGGTGCTCTAGATTCTCACTGGATGACAGAGGTGCCAGTCAGTCTGTTTTGCTAGAAGTTCAGCTTCTAAACTCCTCTTTGAAATTCCAAGGCTCATAGTTGAACTCGCAATTAGCTACTCCTTGGAGAGGCTGTAGCTAATTGGATGCTGAGGGCAATGTTGGGGTAATAAGGTGTCTGTGAATTCTCATCAGGCCCCAAATAAGAAAAGGGAGCAAATGACATTCAGAAAGAACAGAATAAGAAAGGTTAGCAATAGCTTTGTATAAACAAGTAAACAGAAATCAGAATTGAATTAATTCAGGTTGGACCATCAGGTTAAGAAGCAGAACAGAGAAAAATGTAATACCTTAATTATAGTTTTTTACCTTGTCTGAGTCAAGACTAGATCCAGGGGCATGAGACAACCACCTAATGTTGAATGGCTAGGCTATGAGTAACAACAAAGACAGTTTCTGTGTTTTTATGGCAAAATTGGTGTTCTCATGAGGAGATGTGGTAGAAGATACTCCTGTCTCCTGAACTTGGCATTAATTTTTTCCCTGGAAAACAGCTCACAATATCTATCTTCTGTCTTCAGGTCCAGGCAAAGCAGCCTGTTCATGAAAAATTTTGGACTGAGCCAAGTAATCAAACCTTCCTTGGCTGTGTCGTCATGGAATTTGAGGATGGTTCAGCTGATAGCAGAGTCCTGGCTGGGAGCACAGAAAACACATCCAAACAGACAATTGCTTTCAGAGATTTTACATCTATAATTACAAGGTTGATAATTCTGAATTTAAGGCTTGTCTAGGCTGGCTTCTGTTTCAGCTCAATATTTACTTTTTGCTGGGAAGTGGAATGGGCATGCAGCCTGCACTGATTCCCTGAGTCCTGGGGTTGGTATTAAGTAATCTGTTACAAAACAAACTCATCAGAGAAGGAGAGGGCAGTCTCCCTTTGCCAGACAGCGCTTCCTAGCTGGGGATTTTTCAATATAGAGGACTAACAGGCCCTGGATAGAAGACAGCGAATAAAATCTGGCCTGCATGGCCAGTGGGGGTGGATTAAATTAAACCCAATGTTGGTGGGGTTTTTTTTAAATTTTGAATGCTCTGACTTTTTTGTAATTGCCAGGTGTATGATTATTTATAGTGTGCAAGGTACTTTGTAAGCAATATAGCCACCAGCCTCTACTCCATGTGCTGCACATCTTAAATCAGTCAAATACATAGCAGTAAATGGCATTCAAGAGCAGGGGAAATAGCCAAAAGGAAGCGGAAAATGAGGAGTTCATTTCAATGAACTTCAATTCTTGCTGTGATGCTATTTAAATGCACTTATGCAGAACAGGCAAAGTGATTTCAGATTAGTTAGGGTGGATTGGTATTTTCCTGGAGTTCCTTTTTTAATACCCTTTGTGCTTGTTTTCCCATATGAGTGTAGGCAATGCTGTCTGGACCAAAAAGGAACCTGTGGCATCTGAAAGTTGTCCATCTTTCAGCTGAAGTGATAAAGTTCATGGCTTTGAACCTGAAGAAGTTAGGAGAGATGAGTAAGCAGGATGAAATGATGAGCAGCACGTGAAAAAAGAGAATGCTAAAATACAGTGTGGCTGAATAGAAAAGCTCTGAGAGTGATTAGCTCCAGGGAGAAAGGTTGTCCTTTGTTGATATCCGAGAACAACTCTGCTATCTTATTAAGACATGCGAAGTGGTTGTTTGGTTGGGGTTATGGGTATATTGGCGGGGGGGGTGGGTGTTTGGTTTTGGACGTTTTTTAGTTGTTTGGGTTTCTTTGTTTGTTTTCATTTGGAAATAAATAGGACATCAGAGCCATGAAATCTGAAATCAGCTTCATTTGTGTGCTGCTGAGTGCTTCAACCTCACACAACTCCTACTTGCTGTTTTGAGAGTTTGCTGCTTTCACACCATTTTCTTTGAAGGGAAGCTTCCCTGAGCAGAGAGGGCATAAAACTTACTCTCAAGGCCTCTTCCAGAAAGTTTAGTCTGGAAACCTTTGGACGACCTGTGGGGGAAAAGAGTAGACTGGCCAAATACACACCGTGTACAGTATGAGTAGCTTGGTCATGAAAAGGCAACCTTGCAGCTCTGACACACAAACTGAGATTGCTTTGCAGTGAGAAAAGATTATTAAACAAGGAGGGGAGGGGGAGAGAGAGAGAGAGACTTGCAGAAAATGCACTCTTCCCTCCTGCCCCTTGCAAGCAAACTGAGTAGAGAGTAGTGTGGCCGCTGAGCTCTTGCTCTTATCTCTGCTGTTCCACACTCTCTTAGCCAGATTGCTCTGCTTTCTCAGGAATGTCACTGATATTTTCCTTCTTCAGCACCCCACTGATAACACCCATAAGCTCAGAGAATGCTTTTTGTATCTCTGGTGAGCTGCATGTTGAAAGTAAAGTTTTTTACCTGTGATGAGTTATTTACAGGGATATGCTTATTTTCCCTGGCAAGAGAGTACTGAGGGAGGGTTTGGGACAGTTGAAGCATTCAGAACATCTGCTGTAAAAATCACCAGTAGTAGCTAAAATTGCCAGGTAGCGTTGGTGACATTTACAGCATTCCTCTGTTACTGTATAATAGTTCAGAGCAGATGGGGCTGGCTGTCCTCTCCGGTTTGTTTTCTCTCATCTGGAAAGCTGTGCATTTACTGCCCCTACCCCAATGCAACATACTCTTATAGTAAAGAATGAGTGTCACATTTGGGGGTGCTGCTTGCATGTGTGTGTTCATGCTCCAGACAAACATAGTCACTGAACACAGCACTGAAACAGAGAGGATTTGTTTACCCTGTGTTACTCAGATGACTGTGTTAGATTAACATCATGATCTCTCACTGCACCAGGAGAGTTCTGCCACTGTGAGTAGGCTGATGTGTTATTGGCAAGGTGCTCTTACAGTAATGTCATTTTCATCTTGTAGTACTGTCTCCAAGCAAAGAATGTTGTACCTGTAGAAGTACATTTATACTTGTAGAAGCACTGCCTGGGCTATACCTGTTGGTGCTGATGTTTGGATAACACAGTGGTCCATAACTATTCCTGTGCTGTTTGACACGGTGACACTGCAAGTCTGTGATGTGCATCTGGTGTCAGTCAGTGTACAAACAGTTCGGATGCTGTGAGCCAGATATCACAGAAGGAGGGGAGGGATAAGATCACCAGGAAGGAACTAGAGGAATTTTGGGGAACATCACAGTTGTTCACGGCTGGTTTTTAGTTCGGGTAATTTGTATTTTTTAACCAGAACGCAGAAGTCTGAGCGCGCTGTGCGTGCTGCCCTGGCCTGCTCTCGCCCCTCGCCTCAGCCGCAGCTCCTGCCCGGCTCCCCCTCGGCCCGGCCCCGCCCCGCCCCGCCGGGGCTGCGGCGAGTCCTCCCGGCCGCCAGGGGGCGCGCGGGGCATGCGCCGCCGGGGCAGCCGAGGTCCGCGGGGCGGGGGGCGGCGGGGCCTGCCCGTCACCGGCACGTGGCGGCCGCTGCGCCCGCCCCGGCGCGGCTGGGAGGTCCCCGGGCTGGCGCCGGCGCGGGCCGCTGCCGGGGGCCGCTGGACGGGGCGGCGGCCGCGGTGCTGCAGTGCCCGTGCCCCCGCCTGCTGCCGAGCTCCGTGCGGCGCCCGGCCCGTGGCGCTCAGCCGGCCCCGGGCTGGAGATGGGACGGGCTGGTGCGAGCAGAAATCCTTGTAAAGCCGAGGCCTTCCCAGGTGTGCTCCAGTCCGCGGGGCGGCACACAGAGGGGGCTGGTTCGCCAGTCCTGTGTAGCTTAGGGGTACCGCCTGCTTCTCTGGATGCGCACCAGCATCCTCCTTTACCATCTGGGGAATGTTTCGTGTTACATCCTGCCTTAGGAAGTACCATGGTGGGAAGTGTTGTCAACATGGAGATACAATGAATAGGTTATTGTTTAAGCAGCTCAAAATATTTTTCATACCGATGTACAGAAGGGAAAATACTTCCTTATACTATTTACAAAGGATAAACTCGTCACGGGAAAAAAAAGTCAGCCTGGAAATAAGCTTCAGATTCACGGGGCATTGCAGTCCCGGGGTGATTTAAGGGAGCAAACAACATAATTTAAGCTGGAGCTTGATCATTTCATGAAGTAGATAATATGATAGTGAGTGAACAATAGCCGGGCTTGGACTATGACCCAGGAAGTTGCTTCTAGCTCCATGTTAATTACTCATCACACTCCGTCTTGGACTGGAGCCGTAGTTCTCATGGTTTTTACCTCATGCTGCTTTTTCTTTACCCTAGGACATCCTGACTCTCACACTGAATTACCAACAAAGGATGGAGAACATCCTGGCTAGTTTGTGTGGGACCAGCCCAGAAGATCCACTCCCTGTGTGGGTTCGCGGCAGCATTGGCCATTGCTTTAACCAGCTGACATTGAATGTGATTCCTCATGTGATCCTTGCAGTGGTCAGTGCCTGCTTCCTTGGCACTCCGAGGTATGACAACTGACTTGTCTGACTCTTGATTATTATGCAGGACTGGAGGTGGGGTGGAAAGGCTGAAATTATTTCTCCCTATAATGTGCTGAATATGTAATTAGGGAAGGACACAATATTATAATGCTATTGTATTTGTCAGCGTCCGTCTTAATTCAGAGTACAGTGTACAGAAAGGAATCCAGAAAGAATAGAGGGGATTGTGGGCATAAAATCACAGAAAGTAATTAAAAACTATTTCAGTGAATGAGGACTGGGGAAACTGGGAGTATTCTGGGAAAGGACATAAATCCAAGGTGGCATAGAAGATGTATGTAAGGCAATAAGGAGTTCAGAGAAACCCAAAATTGTTTTTCTGTTTACCCTCTTCTGAAATTCATAAAAATTACAACATTCACTCATACTGAAAGGCCACAAAGAATCCAGTGATACTGAAGTATTTTGATGGGCAATAGATTATAGACTTTACAAGCACAACATCACTGAAACTAAGAGTGATTAAAAAAATGTTTCTAGAAGAAATATCCCACAGACAAGGAAATCAAGGATCAGAGATGTGACACAGAGAATTTCATCATCCAAAATTTGTGTTAAAGAGGTTAAATATAATTTTTTTTGCTGTTAATCCTCAAGGATTGGAGTCTAATTTGACCACAAAATATCATAGTATGCAAACAAATTTCTGTAAAGAAATGCTATTCTTTGGTAGCATCTAAATCTCTGGTATTGACCAAAGAATGGGCTGTATTGACCTGATGTAGTTTAGCAATGCCTACAGTCACATAAAGTTACAAATCTAGGGAGGTGTATCTGGAAGGAGGTGTATCTAGAAGGTTAAATAAGAGTGGATGTATAAACAGCAGGAAGAGGAGAGGAAGAAGGACAGTACTGACTGAGAGGTAGTGGAATTTCAGCCGTAAATTATTTCACTCTTTCGCTCTTTCTCCTCAAGGTCTGGCTCCAGTGTGCCTTGCAGGCTAAGCTGGGGATGGAGAATCGCTACCTCCTTTGTACTTACTGGCTTGTTCCTTGCTGACACAATCCCAGCCAGCATTTCCCAGCAGGAGCTGGGCCCTATGTACCTTGAAGTGCTGGCCAATGGCACTGCTGCCCTGACATGGCTGGTGCATGGCTTCGCTCTTCTCATGCTCTGCAGGTCCATTCATGGCTTTACCAGGGGCCCTGCAGCCCTGGCTCTCCTCACTCTCTTACCCCTACCTTCCTTCATCATCACACTGGTATGGTACTGCCAGACTGGGACAGCTTGGTCCCCTGCCCACCCTGGTGCCTCCTCCAGGTTTGCCATTCTCTGTCTGCAGCTGGCCTCTCTGCTTGCCTATGTGGTCAGCTACCTCTTCCCCACTGCTGGCAGGCAGGACTTCCTCTCCATCAATCGCTCCTGGCAACAAGACCAGCCCATCTCAGAGCCAGGGATCCCAGTGCCTGACCAGCAGAGAGTGGCAGAAGATGGTGAGAGCTGGCTCTCACGCTTCTTTTACATTTGGATGAACCCCCTAATGAAGCGTGGCTACCAGCAGAAGCTGAACCATCCACAGGATGTCTATGTGCTTCCTCGCCAGCTCCAGGCTGCCAGGGTCTGTGACCGGTTCTACTCCTGCTGGCAGAAGAAGGCAGCTCTTCACCAAGCAGAGGAGGAGACAGTGTCTCTTACCAGCCCAATCATTGCTGCAGGTGATGGGAGCAGTGATGCTCCAGACAGCCCACACCATGCCCAGGAAGCTGTGCGCCTCTTGTCGGTCCTTCATGCGGCCTTTGGGCTTCGTTTCTACACCCTTGGACTTCTCAAGCTGGCTGGCAGTCTGCTGGATTTTTCAGGTCCTCTTCTTCTGAACTTGCTGGTGAACTTCATGGAGTCACGGCAGGAGCCCCTGAGCCACGGGGTGCTGTATGCCCTTGGGCTCTTTGCTGGCTCCTTCCTGGGCGCTCTCTTGCGGAACCAGTTCAGCTACGAGATGAACAAGATGACACTAATGGTGCGGGCCTCTGTCATCTCTGCCATCTACCGCAAGGCTCTGCATGTCAGCAGCACCAGCCTTGCCCGCTTCACTGTGGGGGAAATTGTCAACTTCATGAGCACAGACACCAGTAGGTTGGTCAACTTCTGCCTCAGCTTCCATGAGCTGTGGAGCCTGCCTGTCCAGCTTGCCATTACCCTCTACCTCCTCTACCAGCAAGTGGGGGTAGCCTTTCTGGGAGGTGTGGCCCTGGCACTGCTGCTTGTGCCCATCAACAAGATCATAGCTAACCGCATCACGATGAACAGCGAGGAGATGCTGAAACACAAGGACACACGAGTCAAGGTGAGGGGCAGTGGTATCTCTCTGAGTTTGTATTTTCTCCCTGCTTGTCCCAGAACGCTGGCTTCTTGGCCGCTTGTCATAATCCAAGGCAGATTAATTGAATCACAGCTGTTGAGAAAAATGCCAGAAGGGGCACACACACACATTTGCGTGATGTTCTTTTCCTCATTGCCTGCAGCTAATGACAGAGTTCCTCAGTGGCATTCGTGTGATCAAGTTTTATGCCTGGGAGAAGCACTTCAGCACCAGGATAAATGCCTGCCGGGCTAAAGAGCTGCAGAAGTCACGGGCTGTCAGTTACCTGGATGCCGTGTGCGTGTACATGTGGGCAGCACTGCCTGTTATCATCTCCATTACCATCTTCATCACCTACGTTCTGTTGGGTCACCAGCTCACTGCCACAAAGGTGAGTAGGTAGTAGGGAGAGCTCCAAACTTGTGCACACCACAGTCTGCAGTGGGACTGCAGTCCTCGGGCATCTTCTCTGGGAAATAAACCCAGCCCATCTCTCCACAGCTCTTCAGGCTCTCTCTGGTGAAGCTGATTGGAGGATACAAGGGAGGTACTGGCTCCAACTCATGGCTCTTTGCTTACCCATGCAGGTGTTCACAGCATTGGCCCTTGTTGGGATGCTTATTCTACCCCTCAACAGCTTCCCATGGGTGTTGAATGCGATCTTGGAGGCCAAAGTTTCCCTGGATCGAATCCAGCAATTCTTTGAACTCATGGACCAGGACCTGGAAGCCTATTATGCCCTAGGTAATGGTTAAGGAAGCTGCCAGGCCTGAGACTCTGGTCAGCAGACATTCAGAGCAGAGAGCTGAGGGGCGAGGCCCAGGGGCATTACTGGAAGGCAGCTGGCTCTCACCCTGTGATTCAAGATGTTCAGTTGGGTGGAGGCAGAGTGAATACACTTAATTTCTCTTAATTTCTGTGGAAAGCAGGAGACAAGGCTATAACATTCCACTTTACCAACCATAAGCCATTGCTTGTCCCCACAGAGCCATTAGTGTTGCAGTAGAACAAGCAGCTCTGTCCTGTGATCAAAATTCTTCTGACACTGAACCCATCAACAAACTTGGCTTCACCTGGCAGAAAGGCTTGAGTGGCTGCCCCTCTCCTGAGCCATATTAGCTCCCTTTCCTTCTTTCATTGCCTTTTGCCGGCTCCCTGACATTCTTTTACCTTCAGCAGTAATAAAACCAAGTTACATCCTCAGAGTGTCTCCCTGACAGCCGTGTGTGTCTGGTGTGAGCTGGAGACAGAAGGGTTGGATGAAGAGATGCATAAGTTCAAGGGCAAGTCAGTAGGCAGGAGTCTCATTCTGTGGCTGGGTGAGGGGCATCATGCAGTGCCTCATCCATGGTCTCTGCATTTGAGAGTAAAGCTGATAGTATTTGTGATGCCAGGTGCCTTTAATTTTCTGGTCTTCTCATAGCAGTGCTTTGCTATTCTGCTTTTCACTTGTAGATAGCCCTTCAGATACTGCTACTGCCATGGAGATGCAATGTGCAGCCTTCTCGTGGGTGCCACTTGAGGAGGAAAGCACCAGGCAGCCCTCATCCACAGGCACTCTGCAACTGCACATTGAGAACCTGTCAGTGAGAAAGGTGAGCAAGGACATGGGAGGTAGCACAGAAAAATGGCACTAGAGAAAAAATACTGGAACCTAGAAATAATGGAGCAGAGGTGGCATGTTTCCCTCAGTTTAGGAGCTGTGCATCAAAACCTTCTCTTGGTCAAGAGGCACAGGACAAATATTACATCTCGGAGCTGAAAGGTGCTAGAGAACATCCATGGCTTACAGACAAGAGACGAACTAGTTCCCTCTGCCTTCTGCTATTACTGCAGGAGACAACTGGACAGGGAACAGAGCAGGGCTCTGGAGTTAACACTCCTTGCAAATCTGTGTCCTGTCATATCAGGAGTCTGGTTTACCTGACAAATGTACCCAGCTGCACTGCTGAATGTGTGAGATAGCCTGTAAGGAAGCTGACTGCTAGGACCATGTGTGGCTCAAGAAATCTGGACAAGCTACCCTGTACTAGCACATCAGGTTGTTTCTCTTCATTTCCCTTTGCAGGGAATGCTCCTTGGGGTTGTTGGGAAGGTCGGCTCTGGCAAAAGCTCTCTGCTTGCAGCCATCACTGGAGAGCTCATTAAGTAAGTAGCCTAAAGACTTTTCCCTGCCTGGTCCCTCCATGCCACCGCAGGTGGGGACTGTCCAGTACTATCCCAGCTTGTAGGCCATTTTGATTTGCCAACAGTTTTCCTTTGTTGCCCTTTACACCCACTTCGGTGTGCTTGCAGACAAGGTGGACGAGTGTATGTTTGTGACCTGGAGCAAGGATTTGGTCTGGCCACACAGGAGCCATGGATACAGTTTACCACTGTCCGGGAAAACATTCTTTTTGGGCGGGAATATGATGCCAGGCTGTACAAGGAGGTGCTGGAAGCCTGTGCCCTCTCCGAGGACCTGAATGTGAGTGCCTAGACTGTAAACCTGCCTGGGCCTTTTTGGCAGGCTTTTGCATCCATCCTGAGCCTCACTGGGATCAGTCTTTATTCTTTCAGGGTATAGACTGCTCTTCCAATGTCCCATCACACAGTGTTCCTCTGATCACCAAGCCCACACCATTCCCGGCATCCCCATACTTTAAGGTGTGAAGACACTCTTGTAGCACTTTGGATGGTTTCTTCTGCTGCTGAGCCAAAAGCTCTTCATCCTGGGGAGAGGAGTGTTTCTTGCAGAGCTGAATGGCTGCTGAATTGGGTTTTTCAGGCAGAATCTATCAGCAGCTGATGCTTTTTTTGGGGGGGTGGGATCAGAAGCAACTTCTTTGGAATCTGGAAGGGCTAAGCCAGTGCTTCTATCAGTAATACGCATATTCTAAATTTGAGGTTTATGACTGTATTAGCCAATAAACCTGGCTGTATGTATGGTAGGAAACTAGCCGTCTCCCAGTTTATAAGCTATACCTGGTTTTCTGAAGTGCCAAGCTTTAGCAGCTCCTGTTTGTTTCGGCTGGAGCTATGAATACTCTGTAAAGGCAAGATTTTTATTTGAGATTTAGTAGAATACACCTATGCTACCAAACTGAGAGGAGACTTATTTCCAGATACTGAAACTTGGTAGTTTTTACTGCTACACTGTTTGGAAGGACCCTGACATAATTTTGATGCAGGCACAGCTCTTGTTCTCACAGAAAATTACTGTGTGCAATTATCTTGGACCAGAAGTTGCTCTCAATGGGTAGTTCAGATGTGACCACCCTATTCTGGAGCATAAGAGATTTTCGTTGCATTAATTAAGCTTGCCAGTTATCTGTAGAACCAGTGTATAGACTGTTGCAGTGTTTAATTGTTGGTAAGGTGTCAGCCTTAGAAATTACTGCCAGAGACTGGAGAGGTGCCCCTGTGTCCTGGTTTTGAATCCCCAGCAGTTTCCTGTCCCTTTCTAAATGATTTTTTTGAATATTTCAGATTTTACCAGCAGGTGACCAGACAGAGGTGGGTGAAAATGGTGTGACACTCAGTGGGGGACAGAAGGCTCGAATAGCCCTTGCCAGAGCCATTTACCAGGTAAATAACAAAGGAGTTACTGTGTGGCAGGTCATGCCCAGTGCTGAATCAAATCTGAAGAGGCTGGAAGCACTCAGCTGTACAGTGAGCTCTGGCAGCATGTCTTTAAAGCACATTGTGCTAGCCTAAAGGTGCTGCCAACATGGAGGCACTTGGACTTTTCTCTACAGCACTGCCTGCTCCAGCAGGGCAGCAGCTGTATCCTTTTATGTTTTGTCCCCCTCCCAGGAGAAAGAACTTTACCTTCTTGATGATCCCCTGGCTGCTGTTGATGCAGACGTAGCCAACCATATTATGCAGAAATGCATTCTTGGAGTTCTCAAACATAAGACCAGGGTCCTTTGCACTCACAGGACTGAGCTTTTGGAGAAGGCCGATGCTTTGTTGTTGATGGACAATGGCAAAATAATTAAGACAGGTACACTGTCTGTCTTCTCAGGCATTCACTTGTGTCTTGGAATGGCTTAAGGGGATTAAGATTAACTAGCGGGGAACCCAGTGATAAAAGAGGACATTGGAGACACTGCATGTGGGCAAAGATAGGGTGGAAGAGAATGTGCAGATGTACAGATAAAACAGGACAGCCCTAGATGTGAGAAGCTGATGAGGCAGAAAAACATAACAGGAGCAAAGCCTTCAAGGGTTCAGCTGCTGTATGACATAGGGAATGTTATGAGAGAACAGAACTGGGTCATTTCAGAGCAAGAGGCAGAGGGAAGGTGGGAAGTTGTCACCTATTCCTCACAGATGCTGAAGCATTTGCATATCTCTCTTCACAGGCACACCAGCTGATATCCTGCCACTTGTTGAAGCCTTCCCCAAGTTCAAGGTTACAGACAAGGGGAATAAGGATAAAGGTCTGTCCCTGATGAGCTTGAATGTGGCTGGGGCAGCACAGCTTAGCTGACCATCCAGACAGAACTGGTACCTGATGGCTGCTGGCCTTAGAGCAGAATTCCCACTATCTTGTTCTGCTGTATATGTGGGTGGTGTATACACAGAGGGACAGGAGGCCCACATATCATTGGATATTGATCTAGAGCAGTATTTGAACCTGTTGTTCCACTTGTAGTCCAGTTTTGGATGAAGAACTGCCACAGTTGGTGCACCTGTCTTGAAAGAGGAGAGAGGAGGGGAAAAAGTCTCCCTCATAGTTTAGACTTGCTCTGTTCACAGTAAGGAGAAGCTGCAGGAAGAATTTAACATTGCACTGACCTTTGCTTTTGCATCCATTCCCACAGCCCCTAATGAACAGGGACAGGAAGAGGCCATAGAGACAGAGGCAGAAGAATCAACCCAAAATAATAATCTCATCCACAAGGAGGAAGAGAAGAAAGAAGGGGCAGTGGCTTTTCATGTGTACAAGGCCTATTGGCTGGCAATGGGCAGCTGCTTGGCAATATCAATCCTCTTCTCACTGTTCCTGATGCAAGGTGAGGCAGTGACCCAGCAGCACATCTCTCTTTAGATATTCCTCTCCTCTTGTCTCATTCCCTGGTTGCATGGAGTCCAGAAGGAAAGACGCCAGGGGTTTAAACACCCTGTAGCAGGGAGACCACTTTCCCTAAGTTAAAGTAGCTCAAGGAGCTACTTTGTTAGGGAGGAGGCACATGTGGGAACTGTACCTGGCCTCTTGCTGCTGCAGTTGCATTACTGTACCTCTGTAGCAGTGCTCTGTCGCTGCTGCAGCTCAAGGCTGTTCCCTTGCTCCTGCTCTACTGCTATCAGGGGGAAGACTAGACTGGGCAGTGAGACCATGCAAAAGTTGTCCAGCAGCTTCCCCTCCAGCTTTCCTGTTTTATATTTGCTGATTCAAAAGTTGAATTCCTCTTTATGTAGTCTGTCTTTCTCTGTAGCATCCAGAAACATCTCAGATTGGTGGCTGTCATACTGGATCTCCAGCATATCCCAGACAGCAAATACCTCTGTGATGGCCTGCTCAGCTTCCTTGCCTTCCCCAGAGCTGCTTCTCTTCTCCACTGCTGGACTTGTGTAAGTGAATCTGGTCTGGAGGAGCCAAAGGAAGCTGGAAATGCCCTTAAGTGCGTTTCCCGTGAAGATCCTGGAGAGCAGGGATAGATAAACTGACCACCTTGCTTCAGGGGATGTGTGTCCACTTTGACAAAGAGAATCAAAATCTTTGATCTGATGACGTGCCCAAAAGGCTTCTGCCTGGGGCTGATGGAGGACCCCTAGCTGCATAGTAATTGGAGTATTTGTCCCAACATGCCAAAGGGGTATAACAGGAGTATCAGGCTAAAGTAGCCTGATTTCCCCTTGAATATGCTCTTGGGTTCCCATGCCATGTCTGTGAGTTTATTGTCAGGAGGACATTGGCAGATTCATAATCTTCCTCCTCGTTTTTTCCAGTTCCCCCATTCAAGATCTGGACAACACCCCAGCCCCGTTCAATGGCTCAGTGGATGTGAATTTCTACCTGATAGTTTATGGGAGCATTGCAGGGGCCAACTCCCTCTTCACCATTGTTCGGGCGTTCCTCTTTGCCTACGGCGCTCTCCATGCTGCCGCTGTCATTCACAACCGACTGCTCCAAAGGGTTCTAAAGGTAATGGGCAAAAAGTCCAGAGCAGGCTGAGGCTCCTGCAAGCTGACATTCTTCTCATAGCTAGGAGTAATGGTGCAGGAGATAGATTAAGGTTTCTGTTGGTATTGACTGGTAGGACTGTATTCAAAAAGGGCTGCACCACAGCCAGTAGAAGGGGCCAATGAGCTGGGGTTCAAGATGTGTCCTGTTCATTCCATGGAAGGATGTTTTATGGCTCCCACCTGCATCTGTTCACTCATTAGGCTTAGATGTATAGCCAAGATGAGGGCTAGTTGAGTCAAAGGAGCTTTTGCAGGATCATGAGTTCAGGTTCAGGTGAGAGTGGAAGGAGTCATTAAGCAAGATCTAGGGCTGATGCTGGCACGTGCCAGTTAACTTTATGTCTTCAGCTTCCTTGGGTCCTCAGGCTAGAGTTAGGATTAGGGCATTGGAAGTCTTGATTAGAGGCTAGATTTGCCTGGCTACTGTTGGGCTAGTATGGCATCTGAGTGCCTGCTGTCTCAGTAGCTGTCTGCCATTTGCTACAGAGGGAATGCTTCCTTCTACCATGCAAACAGCATGAGTTGTTTGGCTGCTAGTGGATGCTGGCTTTGGAGGCTGAGGTAAGGAAGTGGGTTGTGGTGGCTACCGTGTTGTGGCCTTATCTGCTCCCCTTGTGCTGCTCTCCTGCACACTATTCTGTGGTTGGATCTCACTGCAGCTGACTGGCTCTTACTTTCTGGTTCCTTTATCGCCAGGCCACAGTCACCTTCTTTGACAGCACACCAACAGGCCGGATCCTGAACCGCTTCTCCTCAGACCTGTACTGTGTGGATGACAGCCTGCCATTTATCCTCAACATCTTCCTGGCCAATATCTATGGGCTCTTGGGTATGCTGGTGATAATGACCTATGGCCTCCCTTGGATTGGTCTGGTCTTACTCCCTCTGGCTGTAGTCTACTTCTTCATTCAGCACTATTACCGATGCACATCCCGGGAGCTCAAGCGCCTGTGCAGTGTCACCCTGTCTCCCATTTACACCCACTTCTCGGAGACCCTCTCGGGACTGAGCAGTATCAGAGCCATGCGGGCAACAAAGAGGTGAGCAGAAAGCACGAGCACCCAGAGAGACAGAGCTTTGGCTTTATAGGCCAAGGCCTTCCTGGTGTGAGACTGGTTGTAGCATGGCTGGAATGCCCTTGGTCTGGACAGCAGGAGTGGAATTTGAGTGGTGCAAACCTCTGTTGTGTGCCTGACAGGTTTGAGTTGGAGAATCAGCTGCACCTGGAGCAGAACCAGCGCTGCCTCTTCGCCAGCAACACAGTGATGGCGTGGCTGGACATCCGCTTGCAGATGATTGGGGTTGCTGTGGTTACTGCAATTGCAGGAATTGCCATCATCCAGCACCAGAAGCAGCTGGGAAATCCAGGTAGACTGCCAGGGATTGATCTACGTCTACTCCTAGGCTGTGGCCAGGGGGTTCGTTCCTCCTCTCCCGGCCCAGAGCTACACATTTTCCTACACTGGGATAAGATCCAAAGCTCCTGCTCCCTGTCCCTATGCAAGTCACCCACAGTGTAGTGCTTCAACTCCTGTCTCTGCTCCTGTGTGTCTCCAACCTCAAGTGTGACCCCAGACACCAGAGTCCTGACTTCCCTTTGGGTTTTTGTCTGCCCACCAAGATGCCAGCTCTTTCCCTGCCAGTGATATTCTTACTTATGCTTTTGTCCTCACAGGACTTGTGGGCCTGGCGCTCTCATACGCCCTGTCTGTCACAAACCTACTCTCAGGCCTCATTGCCAGTTTCACTCACACAGAGATCATGATGGTGAGTGTGGAGCGGACAGAGGAGTATACCACAGACATCCCCATGGAGCCTCAGGATAAATTGGTCCAGGTAAAAGCTCAAATGTGTTGTCAGGTACTGGCCCATCTTCTGGCTCTGTGCCCTGCACTTGTCCCCTAGGGAGATCACAGGGTTCCACTGAATGGGTAGATGGCCCTCACCACAGAAACCACCTTGATCACTCATCTTTTACCAGTATATCTCCTGGGGAGGATGAATCTCTGGCAGGAACTGGTGAAGGCTGAAGTGATGGGAAGAAGTAGGGAAGCAGAACGGGTGCTAGATACAAGCTGTGACATAAAAACAAGCCTAGGAGTGGGCGGGAGGTGGGACTGGCCTGTGTGTGGGTTCTGCTCAGAAGCCAAAGCAACCATCTACAGGGAGGGATGGTGCTTGGACTCGCGGGAGCTGATGCTGAAGATGACAATCAATCACTATCATACCCTTTCTCATCTGTGTATCCCTCTTAGGTTTCTGCTGACTGGCCAAGCCAGGGGCTTGTGGAGTTCCAGCAAGTGGTCCTGGCATACAGAGCAGGCTTGCCTAATGCACTTGATGGCGTGAGCTTCACTGTTTACCCTGGAGAGAAGCTGGGGATTGTGGGTCGCACAGGATCTGGGAAATCCACCCTTTTCTTGGCCCTTTTCCATATGGTGGAGCTGAAATCAGGCCGGATTCTCCTGGATGGTGTTGACAGCCAGCTGGTGGGCTTGGAGGAGCTGAGGTATGGCTGAACAGAGTGAAGAGTAGCTAATGGTGACCTAGAACTGTCAGTGGCTGGATGCCAAAGTAAAGAGTCAGGAGCAAAGGATGCACTGTCACAGCACCCTCTTTTCTGATTGTGCCAGCTTTTTATGAGTTTCTCTGTTGTTTCTCAACAGTTGTGCTAAGGAAACCAGGCTGAATACGTGACCCATGTCTCTGTGCCTCTAAGATTTGTAGCAAGCTAAGACACCCCATGAAAAAAGAAATAGCAGACCTTTGCTTTTCTGCAGAACCCACCCCATGAGCCCTCAGCTCTTGTTTGCTTGCAGATCTAGGCTGGCCATCATCCCCCAGGATCCATTTTTGTTCAGTGGCTCAATCAGAGAAAACCTGGACCCCCAGGGAAAATGGACAGATGCTGAGCTCCGCGAGGTGCTAGAGCAGTGCCACCTGTGGGATGCTGTTACTCAGATGGGTGAGTTGGAAACCAGTGAGAAGCAGCTGATGAGTGGTGTTTCTGGGAAAGGAGAGAAGGCCTTAGCTCAGGCAGGGAGCTGAGGAAAAGCGGCCAGGTGGATGCAGCAGGCAATGGGTTAGGCAAAGTCACGCTAGGATCAGTGTAGGAACAGGTCAGTGGGACCCAGTGGCATTCCGTGATATTTAGAGGCAAATGGACTGGCAGGTGATGGATTGGGTGGCAGAATCTTGCTGGTAAGACCAGGCCTCAGTGGGTGTTAGAGGACTACCTGAGAGATAAGCCAGGCCTTAGTTCTAAGGGAACTGTGCCAGATGTTGCTTGTGTCTAAGTGTAAAGGCTCCAGTTGCTAAGGCCTAGGCCTGAGCAGAGTTGGGATTTTCTGTGCTGCTGGGAAAACCTTGGACTGGTGGAACTGTTTAGCGCCCTGTGCAGGTGATGCAGGTGATTGCTGATCTTGATCCCTGCAGGTGGACTGGACAGTGAGCTGGGAGAGAGGGGAAAGAGTCTGTCTGTGGGACAGAGGCAGCTGGTGTGTCTGGCCAGAGCCCTCCTGACGCAGGCCAAGGTGAGTGCACTGCCTCCATCGAAGCAGGGGAAGGGTGAACTGCTGGCAGCTGTCTGGGGACAGCAGAGGGGAGCACTGCAGAATTGGAGGTGTAATGGGAACAGACATCCTGTGCTAACTCCTCAGGCTGTCTCTAGGCAGGGAGTGGGGTCTCTGCTGTGGTGCCTGGGAGCTCCCTTCACTCTCTGTCCCCGGCAGGTGCTGTGCATCGATGAGGCCACAGCCAGTGTGGATCAGAAGACAGACCAGCTGCTGCAGCAGACCATCCGCCAGCGCTTCGCTGACAAAACTGTTTTGACGATTGCTCACAGGTAAGGAGGAAGCAGCACTCTGTGCCTAAAGTCATCCTACCACTCACAGGGACAGGTGGCTGCACATGCCATGCCTGGGCCTCAAGGCTGAGCAGGGAGGTCTCTGTGATAAGCTTTTTCAAGTGCCAAAGCTGGACCTTGCCTTTTGCCTTTTCTGCTGGGAAAGGGGAAAATGTTGTACCCAGAAGTTGGTGTCAGCAAAGGGCAAAATGCCGCATCATATCACACATTTCTCTTCCTGAGCACTGCCTGCTGGGATCTGTAGGGCAGGTGAATCCCACCTGTGGTTCTGCCAAATTAGGGCTAGGAGTAATGGAGAGCTATCATATGGAAAGGGCAGTGTGGAGACCGGGGAGGAGCAGGTGTCCCCGGCTCAGTAGAGGGCAGTACAGGACAGCCGGCAGCGAAGGGCTGCAGCCAGCTTCTGGATAGTTCTGTCTTCCAAAATCCTGACTTTTAGTCCCAGCCTGCACCTGATGCCAGCAAGACAGACACCGCCCAGGCAGGACAGGACAACAGTGATTGCCCCACATCTGAGCGATTAAGAGTAGAGTCAGTGGATGGTTGCAGCCAGAGGGAGGAGGGCACAACATGAATACTGCAGAGAAGGGATGGATCAGCATTAGGTGGTGTTCTCTGCTCTTACTCTTGCCAAGTGGAGGAGAATTTGGAGGAGGGTTATACAATCGTATGGAGGGTGTTTTCAAAGCACAGAGGTTACCACAAAAATAAAAATCAAATGAGCAGGTGGCAGGGGCTGGTGTCCTGCTGCACAGAAGTGGGAGTGATGGATGACAGGCAGGGTGGGCTGGGCCTGGCAAGTGAATCAAGTGGGTCTTGTTAAATACATCATGTAGGAGGGAGGCAGGAACAGTGTGAAGGGAATGTGGTTCATACACTAGGGATATTAGGCATAAATAGAGTAGAAGTGCAAGGGCACTGTGGGCTGAGGTGTGTGTTTGGGTTGGGTGTGGGGAGGCCACCTTTGATGGGGGAGTAATTAAAGAGGAGAAACAGCAGAGGAAGGAATGGCAGAAGGCAAAACAGCAAGACTGAGTTGAAGATGGTCCCAGCCCCGCTTCCACTGGGATGAAGAGCAGTGGGGGAGAGCAGTAGGGAGAGAGAGGTGATGATGGGGTTGTTTTGTATCCATGGTTCTTCCATACCATTCAGCTTTGTGTGAAATCCAGGATGGGAAGTGACTCTGAACTTGTCTCTTGCCCTCCCAAGTCATTTTCAGTGCTGCAGCTTGCACTCTCTTGGGGATGAATGTGTAACCAGAGTTCTGAACTCCATAGTGCCTTTTACCAGCTCAAATCCTGTGCTGTGTCTTCCTTGTGACTTGCAGCTCCGTAGGGCTGTAGTTTCACAGTGAATAGTGCCTGACTGTGCAAAGACATTCCCGCTGTCTTGTCTTCCCTACCCAGGGCCAGAGGTTGCTGCTCTGCTGGCAGTCTGGGCAGACCTGGGCACATTTGTGTGCAGTGGGTCCTGTGGTTGGCTGGCTGGCAACTACAAATCCAGTGGTGGTGGTAGCATAAGCAAAGATGCCAGACTGCAAGTAACAGCTGACGCACAAGTCCATTTCTGCTGCCCTCGGGAGGTGGCAGGTGAGGAGGTGTTGGGGCAAATGGAAGCAACTCACTAACCTCTGTGGGGATGGAGACATTTTGTGCAACCCCAGAATCAGGCATGCTCTGAGCTTCCCCTCCACAGAACTTCCCTCTGTACTCCTAGTGCCCTGCCATGCCCAGCAACTGGAAGGCATCATGGTGCTCTCCTAAGAGGTGCTGCATTTCAGCAGTGAGCAGAGGCTCTCTAGGGAGCTGCACTGCACTGTGACCCTGAGTGCAGAGGGAGATCCTCCACAGCTCCTAATGCTGGGCATGTCTTAGGCCACCCTTAACAGCAGGGGAAGCAGTATCCAGAGCTTCTCCTCAGATCCACCAACATGTGTCCTGGCATTTGTTGTCCACAGGCTGAACACCATCCTGGACTCGGACCGCGTGCTGGTGATGCAAGCTGGGAGAGTGGCAGAGCTGGATTCACCCGCCCGCCTAAGCCAGAAAGATGGCTCCTTGTTCCAGCATCTCCTGCACAGCAGGCAGCAATGACCTCCCTCCTGCACTGAGCCCAGGCAGCCCTTCTGGCTCAGTGCCTTGCTCTCCTCTTACCTCAGACACTAGTCCTGTCCCTGCAGGGTCAGGAGCTGCTGAGGTGAGGGATGGGCTTATTCCTGCCTGCAGCAGCAACTGTGTAGGGATGGGAGCATGGCACTGTGGCCTTTCCTTTAACAGTGAAGATGCAAACTGCTGTTTAGAGTCATGCAGGCCTGGTTGGTGGGATCCTGCTCCCCTCCAAGGCTTCCCTTTGAGATTACAGAGGGATTTTCTACTCACTGAAGAATCAGTAACTCCTAGTTTGAGACTTAGTCTTACATAGGCAATGTAAAATAAAGTGGAAATATCCTTGTGAAGCTGTTAATTCAGGTCCTTGGCGCTTTTCCTCACCACACACGTATTTCCTTGTGAGATACAAGAGTGGTGCCTGCTCTGCACAAAGACAACCTACCTACTCTCTATTATTCCCAGAAGGCCTTTCCCAGCCCAGAAGGTTGCACCCAGGGACCTTGCTGCTTTTCCTCTGGTTTTCAGTGGAGAAGGCCTTCCCCTGAAGGGGCCAGAATGCAATTGCATTAAAGGCCTCTAAGGCTAGTTTATTTCAAGACCACTCCTTCAAGGGGAATTCTCTATCCCTCCTGCCATGTTCCCAGCTGCACAAACCCACAGCTGCTTTCAGTTTTAGGATCTTGCTCTTGCCATGGGCACCTTGGACTCAGTCTTGGGTTTTGCCGTTCTTCCCAACACTCGTAAGGCAATGCCTAACCCCCACCTTTGCTCTGCTGTCCTGAGATACATGCCATTCCTTTCCCTGAGGCTGTAGGAGCCATCCCCATCCCTGCAGACAGAGAATAAGGCAGGACAACTCCTGTGCCACAGTCTGGGTTTGCATTCTTGAGGCAAGTGATGGAGAGACTCATCAAGAACAAGTTGCTGATCTACTTGGATCTGCTGAGAGCAGAAGGTTGGTGTTCAGAGGTCCCTTGCAACCTAAATTGTTTTATGATGCTCTGATACACTGTTTCTGGGCTTGTACTTGTTTTATTTGATAAAGGTACATCATCCATCCGTGTATTAAAAAAATAATCTTTCTGATGAAGCTTCAGTCCCCTCTCCCAGCTCTCCCTCCTGCCTGAGTGGTCACTTCTTGGCTCTCTTTACACCACCTTGAACACAGCTCTGCAACCCTACAAGCCAGTAGTAGAGTTTGGCTTGAGGGTGGTTTGCCCCACTGCTTAGCCCTCTATGCCCATGAAGAGGCACAGAAATTCCTGGTCCTGGGAGAGAGACA
Source organism: Corvus moneduloides (assembly GCF_009650955.1). Taxonomy (NCBI): domain Eukaryota; kingdom Metazoa; phylum Chordata; class Aves; order Passeriformes; family Corvidae; genus Corvus; species Corvus moneduloides. The sequence continues at coordinate 84,496,241 of NC_045478.1, read as the reverse complement.
CTGCTTGGTGCACACCAGACCAGCACTGGCAGGAACAGACCTAGTACAAAAGCTAAGTGACCTGACCATCTACTGCCTCTTAGCCATGCTTCAGCAACAGTGGAGAAGGCAGTTTTGTGTCTGCTTTCTGTGTTCATCCCAGGCTCAGTAGCCTGTCCTCACATCCACTGTGGGGAGTTTAGCCTTTATTGTATCGAGAAACACTGCAATGACTGGTTTGAGGTTAGAGCCAGCTGCCTGCCTCAGGGTGAATGGGAGAGGAAAGGAGGACCTGGATCCTGTATTGCTCCTGAACCAGCCACAGTACAGCCTTGTCCATCTCCAGCTTCACCTATGAGGACATATGAGAAGGACCAGCTTAGGCCCAGAGGACCCCAGAGGAGAGCAAATAGTGAGGCAGATGTGTGCACTGCAGAGGCAAAGAAGCTTGGTCATTTGTGGCCAGACCAGAAAGGACGGCTTGGTGAGTGGGTCAAAAAAGACCCCATAATCATCAGGAGGAAAGTACGGAACGTGTTGGTAACCCCCAAGTTACAAGAGGAGGGTGCATCAGCCGGGGCAGAAGAAGGGTATGAGGAGACCTGCAATGATTTTCAAAGTCTCTTTGAACTGGCTCACAGAACCACAAGGCCAGGGAACAAGGATGTTTGCTCACTCCCTAGGGACATGGCATCTGAAATGACAGCTTCCAGAAACAGCTAGGAACTACCCCATACAGTACTGCGGCAGGGAGACCCATGCAGCCACAACTGTCCCAAAGGCCCCAGAAGAAGCATCCCAACACCAGCAGAAATGAGGATAAAGCCCCTTCCCGTAGTCACAGAGAGGCGTTACAAAGGGCCTGGCAGTATTTGGGCTTGCAAGAGGGCTGTGCCCTCCTCAGCACGACCTGTCCTGTTTCTGAGCACTTGTGTCAGATGACACTGACGCTTGCATGGCACGGGCTGCTGCAAGCAGCACGCCATTGCTCCCCTGCGGGGCTGGCCCAACACAGCCCTGCTTTCAGATGCCCGTGGGTGCCAGCTGAGCCAGCCAAACAGGAGACAGCTCAGACCCAGGCAGGGCCATCACACCAATGCTCAACACCCAGGGTTTTGGTGACATGTTTGTTGCCCTGGGAGCCCTTCCCTGCTGCCCAGTCGGTGCCGGTGTGGCTCCGCAGGGTGCAGTTCCAAGGGTTTGCCAGCATGATGACCTGCCATGGCCTGGTTCAGAGTCCTCGCAGCTCACAGCTCTGTGGTCTTCCTTGGCTCAATCAAGATGGTGTTGAGCATGCCCACCTGACACTCCTGGTCTTGGAGCTTTCTTGCAGCCTGAGAAGGGCTTTGGCACCAGTTCGACCTTTGACGGCCTCTCTGCCAGTTCCTCAGCATTAGCAGGACAGTGATGAGGACCAGCACTGCTGTCAGCACCCCGAACACCAGCACTGTCACCAGCTGGGCTTCGCTCAGCCCTGAGTCCCTTTGGGTCACCACCTCCTTCACAGAGATTTTCAACAACCCTCCCCCCGGCTCTTTCTCACTGTGGTTGGCCACACGCCGCCCCGTGACCACGGTCCTGACAGGCTCCGGCTGTGTCACCCCCGGCATCTCACTAGTGGTGCTTTTCACAGCCCCGGCATTCTCGTAGGGAGGAGACCAGGTGGGTTCAGGGACGGAGATCTCGCAGGTTTTGCCAGAGAAACGGTCAGGACACAAGCAGTCATAGTCATTGATGCGATCATAGCACTTTGCCCCATTTTTGCACGGCTGGCTGGCGCAGTCATTGATGTTGATGGTGCAGAAACGCCCTTCAAAGCCCACCTGGCACTGGCAGGAGAAGCGGTTAACGCCGTCGCGGCAGGTGGCCCCATTGGCACAGGGGCGCATCAGGCAGTCGTCCACATCATGCTCACAGAGAGCCCCCACAAAGCCAGCGAGGCACCGGCAGGTGAAGTTACTGGCAAAGCCATTTTCATCTTGACATTGCCCACCATTTTTGCATGGAGACCTGTGTGGAAAGAGCAAGGATAGGTCATGGCCCTGGTGACCAAGCAGCTTCCGCCGCCCCAGGGAGGTACACACACAGAGCTGCTTGCATGGTCAGTGTGTCCAGCTCTCTCCGTGGGGGGAGCTATCTCAAGGAGAAGACTGGGTGGGAGTTTTTGCCTCCTCAAAGGCTGTGGCTGTGCACAGGCCCACCACCCACCAGGGAAGGTCTTCAGCCAAATGATCTAAAGAGGAAACATGCCCTCCTGATGTTCCCCAAAGGCATCATGGATGTCAGCTCATCACACCTACAGCAGTTTGGCTGCCTGGGAGATGGGATGTCCCAGGCATGATGAATAGATGAACAGATTCCTGTCCTCCTAGAGCAGGGACAGGAATCTGTTCAGGTTGCAACAACACCCTTGCCCCGGTGGGACCATGCACTGCATGCTGCTTAACCAAAGCCAAAGGTGATTTTGGCTTAACTCCATTAGTGTATGGAAATTCACAGATAACAAGCCAAGCTGGGCCTCCACTTGGCAGTGTGGGACCTGAAGTTAATGCTGTCTTGTAATCTCACTGCAGTGTCTCACCCTGCCTTCTCGCATGGCCCTGTCTTCATCTCACAGTCCTTCCCGTGGAAACCTTCTGGACATAAGCAGGAATACTCCCCATCTCGATCGTAGATACACTGTGCCCCATTCTGGCATGGGGACTGGTGTTCGCAGATGTGTATGTCTGAGGGGAAAAAACAGTGTGAATTAGGGAGAAAGGAGGCCAACTCAGTGCAAACACAACCCACCAAACCCCCTGGGGATGGAGAAATGGCAAGAGCCTCTCCCTTCTCCCCTCCAATGGGCACTTGCAGCAACAGAAGTGCAGTGCCTGTGTGGTTGTGAAGATGCTGTGCGTGCCAACTGTCCAACCAGTGGAGACCCCATGAAAGAGAACAGTCTCTGGGGCTGGAGAAGGGGAGTCCACCAGCCACCTGCTGAAGGCAGGAAGCCTTGGGGAAAGCAGGGGATGCTGCTTGGAGTCCTGATGCAGCATGGGAAATGCAATGAGTTCATCTGCTCCATTTCCTGAGGCTGGCCAGCATCATGCCAGCTCTTGCCACGCAGCCAGGGAGCAAGTACCAGCAGTCTGACCTCTTTTGCAGGAAGGGAATGGTCCCAGCTGTGGCAGCCAGGCAACATCCCATCTCCCAGGCAGCCAAAACGGCATCACCCAGGTGGCTTCTGGCTACGTTGGCTATGTTGGCTGACATATCCATGAGGATGTGCTGGGCTTCTGCCCTCAGCACCAGAGGCCGGAATGTCAAGCCCACAACTCACCTTTGTCACAGAACTTGCCAGCCCAGCCGGTGTGACAGATGCACTGCCAAGGCTGGTGGCATGTCCCGTGAAGACATCCCGGCATACGCACGCACTCCTCGCAGTACTCCCCCTCCCAGCCTGGATCGCACCTGCAGGGGGACAGGGCATAGCAGCATAATCAGATCCAAGCAGGGACTGCAGAAAAGCTGGCTGTGTGCTGTGCAGGGTTCCCACAAATACAGCAGTGCTTGGAAACCCTCCCAAAGGCCCCATAGACCTCCTGGCTCCCTCCTCCAGCAGTAAGTACAGGCATCTCATCTATCCAAGGAAGCAAGCAGACAGAGCAGGAGCAGACTCACCCTCTGCAGCCAGGAAGGGTAAGTGGCCAGCAACAGAGCTCAGCAGCTTCACTATCACTGCCCTCATACCTCTGCTCCAGCCAGCCGCTCTGTATACGCCACTGCATTAGCTCAGCAATTCCCACGCCTCCCACAGCATGCAGCCACTCTGACAGGCAGACAAAAGCCCGTCCCTAACCCTGAACTTCTTGAGGGAAAGGGACAAGAGGCCACTGAGGTCTGTGTGTTTCACTGTTCCTCTCTGCATTCTAATGTGTGTCATTTTTTGTCTGGAGTGCACTGTAATCCAGCTGTGAAACCTTGCCTGCTATGGCTGGTGCACAGAACAGACTTATCAGCTGGCTCACAAGGGCAGTACAATGGGAAAACCTGGGGCACACAACGAGCCTTCTGGCCCCAGAAGAGCAGGGCAGGGGCAATGACTAAGTAAAGCCAAGATGCATTGCTCCAGTGGCAGGCATCCCTTAGACCTGCCAGCTCCAAGGGGGAAAGCAAGTGATAACAAGATGAGAGCTGAGAGGAGGTGGCACCAAGCCACAACAAAAGCTATACTCAAACCAGCATGAAATTAAACCTAACAAAAACAACACAGTTTCTAGAGTAAGGAAGGGGATTCATTTTGATGGCTGGGGCTCATTTCAGCTTTTTTGGGCTGGCCCAAGGCTGCCCTTTCAAACCTGGGCTGGCTGTTGTCACTGTATGTTGTTCCAAAGAGATTAGGAATGAGGAAAATGGTTAAATATATATGTATATGTTAATTAATACGTTAATTAGAGGCTTTTTGATGGAAATGGAGGTGATACCATGTGCCTGATATAGTCTGGGGAAATACATTCATACCTGGGCAGCCCTGAGCAGAGGGATGTGGACACCCCTACCCCCCAGTACCTGCAAGGAGCAGGTGTCATCAGCTCCTTCCACTTCTCCAAAAGGGAGCTGGCCAACCTGAAAATTGCCAGCAAGGGGGCCAGGTAAGCAGCCAAGTCTCCCTGAGTTTGAGGTGATTTTAAGGTACTGCCAAGCTGCAAGGTTCAGCAAATACTCTGGAGGCCTGAAATCGGCAGCAGCAACTCACGTGGAAAGATCTGCAGCTGGAACACCTGCCACATGGTGACATGTGGCCTTTCTCACCGGGGCTTGGCAGCACCCAACCAGCCACAGCTGCTGAAAGGGCTCAGGGAGGAGCTCTGTGCAGCTGCAAAGGGGGGCCCAGCAAAACCAGAGCTAGACACTCCCTGGCAAGAACAAGTGGCCCAGGTGTGGTGTAACACTGGGGGCTGTCCTGTGAAAGGGGGCTGACCATGCCCTGGGGAGGAGAACATTGGGTAGTCTGTCACCTTGCAGCCACAGGTGTCCCAGCCAGCCCTGAGCAGCCTTTGCCTCCTGGTTCTGCCTTGCAGAATGGGGGCTCCAGATGGTCCTACAGTGGGACAATAGGCAGTGGGTCTGTGGCAGCCCAGAGCAGTTATATGGGTGCTTCCCAGGCTGAAGTGCAGGGTCAGGCTCTGAGCTTTGACCCTGCGGGATCTGGGCATCAGCTGGAGTTGGGATGCCAAGTACCACATAAGCACTTCTGCTGCAGTAGTTCACAGCTTGCTGGTAAACCCTTTATGAAAACATCCAAAGATCCCCACTACAGCTCAGGCTTCTGAGAGGGGACCCTTGAGGCCCTCAGTTATATGCATGCTGCAGGTCTTCTCTTCCATGCCCCAGGGAGAGCACCTCCACCTCAATCAACGAGGAGGCCAAGCAAGCTGGCCAACCCTCATGTCTGCCCTGCTGCCTGATGACTTTCCCCCATCATATCTGAGCCTGAAGGCTGCTTCCCATCACCCAGGCACGACTGGGCTGTCCTAGGCTTCCCTCTAGACAAAAAGGGCTCAGCGGAATAACACTGGTCAGTGTGTGAAGGTGAGCACCCTGGAAGCACTGGAGCAAAGGCTAGAGGGAACCAGCAAGAGGCTGAGGCATCAAAATCTCTCACTCCAGAGGGTGTCAGGTAAGAAGAGAGCAGAGTCATTGATTCCACGTGTGGGGGAGTGGAGGAGGAAGTGCTTCAGCTCTGGGCAGGGGTGTAGGCACCAAGGACACAGCATCAAGGGAGGGACAGCAGTACAGTCAGGAGCAGCAGAGAGCCAAAGACAAGCCATACCTGCACTTCCCATCCTGGTCACAGCAGCCGTGGGCAAGATTACAGCGCTCACTGCAGTCATCCCCTACAAGACAAGAGACATGTGGAGTTGGATTAAGCAGAGACTATAGATGATTCCAGATATGTCCATGGCCCTGGGTTTTTCCTTAAGTGCTCAGCCTACCCTTCCTCAGAACTGTAATGTGGGGGACCTTCCTTTCATTGGCTGGATGCCACACAAGAAATGAGGATTTCACAGTAACCCGAGCAGCAGTAACACTGTCTTTATTGAGGAATAGGGCTCTGCTTCAAAACTACCTGATCTCTGGTCATCTTCCCCACCTTCTCTCTGCTGCCTCCCTTAGATTTTTGGCCCTTCTGGGCAAGAGCTGGTGTTGCCCATGCATTAAGACAACTTGTGTAATAGGGACTGACCCACCTGGGACCTTGGTCCCACAGTCTTGCAGCAAGTATGGTGGGAAAGCTCAGGGACAGGTACTGCAAGGGGCACAAAGGGACCAAGGATGGAAATGGAAAGAATGGTTCTTCTTTATCTCCCAGAATGCCATCATCCCCCAGGACAGCTATTGGCACAGAGCAGTCTGATGGGAGTTCCTGCACTCTTCCAGGACCCAGCTGCCAGCACTCCCCTTCCAGCACAGGAAAGCAGGACTTGGCATCACATGGGGCCAGGTATCCAGTTCTGTTTATTTATTTAAAGGCCACAGAAGCTGTAACTGAGCCATGGCCTCACTGTGCCACTTCTCTTCCTCTCCTTCGTGCCAGGTGTTCCCTTTCATCTCCACCTTCCCCTCTCCCCCATCACTTGCTCGCATCTTAGCTCCACAGGGGAGCTGGTTCACTCTGGCTCCACAAGCAGTAGGACTAGAGCAAATGTCAAGAAGCAGGGGGTTTCTCCAGAAGCCTTGTGCAACCCCAGGCCAGGCCCAGGATGTGAATGTCCTTACCCGAGCCCCTCCATCCTGGACCAAAACAGGTTAAAGCCCCCATGCCTAGAGATGCTCTCAGGCTTTCCCAAGCAGCATTTTGTGCTGCCTGGGAAAACGAACAGGGGAAGAAATCCCCTGTGCATGCAGTTTTGCTGCAGTGAGGCAGCAGGTCCCACTGTACCAGGTGAGAGCCTCCTAAAACAAGTCACTATGGAGCTGGAGCAGCATCCTGGGACTGCTCAGGCCCAAGCCTGAGTATTGTCACCTTTCCTATTTGTAACCATCTCTCCTGGCATATGGCTTTGGGAATTCATTGCTTATCTGGAGCAGGGATAGAGCAAACTAATCTTTGGGAAAGGATTTTGTCTGACTGGATCCAGGATTAGCTGTTCACTTTTGGAACCTTCTTCCCCCTGAACAGGCTCATTGGTTTGGGAACCCATTCACCCTCGCTGAGGGAGACAGAGCAGCAGGGATGTCTCACTGCCAGTCTGCTCAGGCACTGCCACCCCTGTGGGCAAGGATTTCTAAGGTGCCTCCAGTGTCACACCCCAAGTGATTAATGACTGGGCAGCATTTTCTGCTTTTCCAGGTCAGACCATTTCTATTTTGCGTGGAAAACTGAGGAGACTTCAGCAATGCCAAGGACAGGTTTGGAAAGATGGATATGAAAGAGAAGGACCCTGTCTACAGAGACTCACCTTGCACAAGCTGGTGATGGGCCAAGAGGATCCAAATCAAGGACATGAGCTGGAGACAGAAGCTCCTGAGCATGGTCAGTGTGGCCCCACCGAGATGAACACCTACAGAGAGAAAAAGAGCAAACTCAGCAAAAACTTTTGGCTGACACCACAACTTCATTTCACACATCTCTTTCTTTCCACTACCTGTGAGTTTTTGAATTGAAACATCCAGTTTTATACAGACTTGTCACCACACTCCCCTCTGTCCTTCCAGACTCCTTCCTCTAAGTCAGCATTGGGGCACTAAGAATTAAAAAGCTTTTGAAAATGTGTGTACAGGAGAACCGAGTGTGCACACTCAATCCTGAGTGTGTAATAGCTCAGGCTGTTACACCACATCTTAGAGCACCCGCCCCTGGTAGCTGCTGTCAAGAGAGCAGAAACCTCCAGAAATACCAATCCAGCTGTGGGGACCTTAATCTTTGCTCCCTAGATCTGGGAGGCTTCAGCTTCATGTTAAATAAAGTCCTCCTGTGCACATTCAAATGAATAGATAGGCTGAGTGTATTTTACAGTGCCCAGGCTGCTTTTCAGCTGCAGGAGAGGAGGCAGTCCAGCAGATCTAGCAGAGGAGCAGGCAGTAAACAGCAGCCAAGCAAGAGAGTGAAGCAACAGGCACTAGAGCTGGGCTGCAGCCCCCGGCAGGAAAGGCGAGCACACATCTCTCAGTAGGTGCGGTCCTTTTCCTCAGCTGTCCTGCAGAGAGCCCCGTCAGCCCAAGCTTCCTGCACCCATCTATTTTCCGACCGCCTCTTGCCCTCTTGAAGTAGCATTAAATACTTTCCAAAAATGCTTCATTCCCTCCCAGCCTTCTGGGGTTGTTAAGGGCAGGAAATTCAAGGGTGATATCATAAATATATTACTGTAATGAGATGGGAGGGGTTAAACAGTTCTGTTAGGAGAATGGTGAAGGTATGGAGCAGACTCTATCCAGCTGCGTGGGTGTGATGAACAGGGGCCATTCTGCTTTCAGCTTGACTCTTTAGCTCTGGAAGGTTGTGTTTGGTTCATAGTTGTGTGAGAGACTTCTAAGATGGGGATGTAAGTCCTCCCACCCAGCTTCACGTACACATGCATTGCAGGAAGAGGTTTTGGGGTCCCTGCTAAGAGCTTCACCTGCCTGGACCAGACAAAATAGCCCATAAAAGCAATGATATTGCTTGAAGCATCCCTCCAGCAAACAAACCACCACCGACAAAGGATGCAGCATTTTCAGAGGGGCTACAGGATGTTATTGTCACTGCCCCAATCAAATCCCACCATGGATTGCTGCATTCTCCCTCCTCACTGTCCCTTTGACACCATGCTTGCAGGACCCTCCTTCGCCTCCTGCCCCTAAACACCGGGCAGTGGCAAACAGCTGCTGCATTTCAGGGGAGGGTGAAGCAATTGCTATGAAACTTAAAAAATAATTTAGGGCTGGAGAGGGAGTATCATGTTCCTTCAGGACTGTGAGAAGCGTAAGCTCTGACCACATGTCATTGCAAAGGCTGTTTTTCCCCACAGCTCCCCACTCGAGGCACAGCCTCTCAGACCTCCTGATGTAGTCACCCCATGGGTGCTGCTCCCAGCAGAACCCCCGGGGTCGCCCCGGACCGCGGCATCCTGGGCTGCAGGTGGTGCCCAGGAGAGGTGTGAGCAGCTCCCACCTGGGCAGGCCTGGCTTTGGGTCGCAAGGACACGGGCGAGGGAACTCCCTCCATCCCACTCCTCCGCGTCTGCCTGGCCGGGCTGGGGGCTACCAGACCTCCAGGTGCTGCGAGGACGCCCCCCGAGCCTATTAACCTCCCTCTCGAGGGTATCAGAGACCTCTGTGCGCCTGGGGACTACCAGAGACATCCCCAGGACGTGGAGTATCAGGCACTGCCCCTAGTCTGAGGGCTATCGGGACCCCTCCGGACTGGGGTCGGGGGGCAGGGGTGGGAACCCGGGGGATGCCGCGCCGCTGCGGCTCGCCGCGCCTGTCCCCCCGCCCCCCTCCCCCCGGGGTTTGGGACCACCCCAAGCCCCAGTGCCCCCCGGAGAGGCACGGCCACGGGGGTGCTCGCCTTTCCCCCACCCCACCCTACGGCCGTCCCCGGAGGGGACTCTCCGCAGAGCCCCGCCGGTCCCCCTGCGGCCGGGCGGCGGCGAGGAAAGGGGGCCGGCCGGGCTGGGGGGCTGGGGGGGCCCGGGTCCCCGCCGTGCGCTGTTCCCCGGCCCCTGCTCACCTCGGCGACGCGGCGGGTCGTGGGGCTACCGCGGGGCGCGGCGGCGGGGGGCGGCCATGCCCGGTGCGGCGGCAGCGGGGCTGGCGAGGCGCGGGGCTGCGGAGGGAGCTGCTGCCGCCGCGTGTGCCGCGCCGCTCCGCCCGCCGCCGCCGCTGCCGTGCAGCCCCGGCCGCCTGCCAGCGGCTGCGTGTGCCTGCACATCCCCGCTCCCTCCCCGGGACATCCCGCCTCCCGCCGCCCCAAACCGCAGGCAGCCCCCGACCCGGCCCGCCCTGCCCGCTCACCCCTGCCCGCTCACCCCTGCCCTGCTCCCGCCGCCGGGGGCGGGGGGGGACCCCGGCACGGCCCCGCCCGTCCCCCACCGCCCCGGGGCAGCTGCGGCTGCGAGGGCTCACCGGCCCCGGCACCGACTCGCAGAGCATGGAGAGGTGTCCCGGGCTGGCAGTCCTCCGCAAGGGCGCGGCCTTGCTGGAGGGACCCCCGCCGGGGGCTCGGGGGGGGCTGCAGCGCTCGCCGCCCTCGCCTGGGGCAGGGGCTCGGTCCCGCGGGGCACTGAGCCTCTCAGAAATAGGTGCGCGATGATCTGAGCCTTCGTTTTGCTCAGATTATCTGAAATAATAGTAATAAGTGAAAACGCCTCCTGCAGCCCCTCCCTGACGGCCCCGGGGTCCACTAAGACACCTCCACTGGCAAACTGTAGGGTTAAGAAGCCCCATCCTTAAAATAAAGGTTCAACTTGTAATGGTTACCCCAGAAAAAATAAGCCATCCAGAGAAGCTGTGGTCTCTAGCGTTTCTCTCGCTGCCACTCACAAGATGTGTGCACCAGCACTTCAGTGGACAGTAAGGAACAATAAGGCAACTGTGGGAGAGGGTCTGGGCTGTCACATATTCAGAAGGAACAGCTGCCCACTCTCCTCCTCACCTTGCATGGCCTTTCTGCTACTTGACAAGATCGTGTCTGTCACCTTCAAAGGTCCTAGCAATCCTTAATCAGATTACAAGTTCACATCAGTCAGCCCTTTTCTAGCCCTGTATCCTACATGGTTTGCTGGTTTTCACCAGGAAGGAAGAAGAACCATGTCCTACAGGCACTTGGTGGATGCTTTCACACTCCATCTCATCTCACTAGACAAAGCTCAACCCATCCCTGCTCTCACCTTCTCCAATCCCCCCGGCCCTCTGCAGTTCCTGACAGCCCTGTCAGCACCCTGTGGCAGCCATGGGTGGCTGTGCAGGCCCCAGGACCCTGTGACAGCCCAACAGGCAGCAACCCCATCAAAGCCAAGGTCTCTGCCAGCTCTGAGTGTGGACCCCTGCTTGCTCATCCTTGGCATGACTGGACAACACAACATGACTGAGTGATAAAATGGGGGCCTACCACCCTGCCTAACTCTGCAGGAGCTGCCTCCTTCCTGCCTCTTTCCTGCTCTCTTGTCAGCCAGGAGCCCTGTCCCTTTCCTTGCCCTCCTCCTCCTCCTGTCTCTATCACCCCACGTAACCATTCCCCCTTGAGGGACAGAGAAGTCCAAATCTCCTGCTTAGGTTGCTTCATCAGCTCTCCAGGTATTTATGAGACAGGTGTGCACCAGTATCCTGAGATACTTCCTGTGATTCTATATCCATTCTCATCCCCCGATCCCTCACAGCCAGCTCAGCCTGCTTTTGAGCCCTGACTCCTACCATGTCTGGAGCTTACAGCAAAAAGGAGAGGGGAAGGCTGAGGGTGAAGCACAGCTTCTGGTACATGGTTTAAAACCAGACAGCCTCTCCTTCTGTCACCACAGCTCTAGGACCTGAAAGGATCCACCTTTCTGCTCTGACACCCACAGCACCCTGCCTTGCACTCTTTCCCACTCATGCTTGGGGGCCATGCGTTTACTGGCAACACCTCCAGCACTGAATGTAGGCTGCTCAGCCTCACCCTCACTTCCTCCTTGAAATTCTACCACCTTCACTAACTGTGTCAGATAGAACACCACTTCCTGCAACATCCTCACCTGCTCCCGCATTCCTCTGCTGGGATCTGCCCCGGTCCTGACCGCGCTGCACTGCAAAGTCATTGCACAGCCGTGCCCGGGAACTCTTAAACCTCACTTGGTTAACGTGCCTAAGAAAACCTTCTGGATGCCGTTCGTACATTTGAATGGGCAGATAGGAGGGGACCTGCAGAGGGACCCCTATATATGCCGATATCCATAAATATCTGCGTCCACAGCACAAGCAAGGTGAGAGAGGGAGATGGGGTTTGGTTGCAGCCAGCAGAATGGGACACGTGGTTCTCCCTGTGCTGCTTCTCTTGGAGGTGAGAGCTGTGCTGCCAAGTGAGGGCTGCCCAGGCTGAGGAGGTAAAGCTGGCTGCTGAAGATCTGAGCTCCGAGAAAAGGGAATAAAGAACAAAATCCAGGGTGGGATTTCAGAAGGTGGGATATCTGAGGAAATGTGTTTTGTGGCTTGAGGTTTGGCTTTGCATGTGAGTATCACAGACAGAAGCAGGCAGGGATGGATGGGAGTAAAACAGGGGAATACAGAGGAGGGAGAAGGGACTTATGCAATGTGGACCTTGGGTGCAGTCCTTCCTCCACACTGAAGGGCTCCTGTCCCATTGCCAGGCACAATCCTGAGTCTCAGGCTTGCTCTGTCAGGCCATGAACTGCCCTGCACTATTTAATCAGAGCAGCTCTATTTGCAGACCCAAGAAATGGGCGTTGAGGGGATTCCTGTGCTTGGCTAAGACCCTGCTCTACTAGGCTCTGATCCCTGCCATCCCATCCCTAGAGGCGTCTCAGATGGAACAGCTGCTGGGTCAGAATTAGGAAGGATTTTTTCCTAGCCATAAGAGTCCCTCCATGGCTTTTCCCTCCAGTGAAGGAAATCCCACAAAGCAGGGACCTGGAGTGGGAATTGGAGCAACCTCTTGTCATGGTTTTGCCTCCAATTCATGCCAGATGAAGACTCCCTCCCCTGCCATTGTCCCAACACACCACCACCACTCACAGATAGAGGGAGGAATTACCTGTCAAAACCAGCTGAAGCTGCTTCCTTTTCTTCCGGAGTCTGAAACCTGCACCTTGGAGGCAGCCAGACATCAGGGACAAGAAGCAGATGCTGGGCTGAGAAAACAGGTAATGTTGCCTCTTCTCCTTCACCAAGAAGCCTTCTCCAGAGCAGAAACTCTTCCCTATGCAGAAGCCCGGAGAAATTCACCCCTTCCTGCTCACTCTAATTCCTCAAGAAAGGCAGAAAAGCAGCACAAACAAGCTGGAGAAAGACTGCAAACACCTCTGAGCTGCCGACTCAAATGATCATTCTCTTCAGCTCTTGCTCCGGGTCACCCTCTCCGCCTTACACACAGCACCAGCCCAGGGTCTCTAGGTTAAAACAAATGTTCTCCCCCATCCCACCCCCCTTGCTTTTTCAATTCCACCCCAGCCCACAACAAACAGCAGCTCGCTGGCCCTACAGCCATGTAACTCAACCCCAGCCATTGTTCCCCTTCCACAAGGTCTATATTTGACTTTGCAGCAGCACCGTGGCTGTGCGTGTGTGTATGTACATGTGTGTGCACTCTCTGCACACACACACGCTCCAATATTTGTTCAGAGCCTCATTCCCCAGATGCCCGGGATTGCTTAGAAATAGCTTCCATGGGCAGGAGGTGTTTGTGCCTTCAGCGGGGAAGTGGAGGGGGCAGGCAGTAGAGAAGCAGGGAGGGGGTGAAAGTTGAAGGTAGAAAACCTCCTGGCTCTTTTCTCTCATTTTGCATCATCTTGATGCTCTGCCACACTGTGGAGCATGGCCAGGCTGGCAGACAACAACATGCACTCAACAGCAGAACTAATGGCATATCTGGGGAATGATGGAGAAAAGGACAAGCTGTGGTCTTGGTGAGTATATCCTGTGTTACCGTGCCCCAAGTTTTGCTCTCTGGTGGCAAAAGTGCAGTTAAGCCTCCAAAAACTCTCAAAATCTTCCTAGGTCTGGTAGCTGAGAGCACTAGAAGTGCCACTGGGGAGGGAAGTACCCAATTCCCCTAGCCTGGCAGCTCTGCAAGGGGTGCCTCAGTGAATGGGAGTTGCCCTTGGATTCACCTTCCTATGTTCCAGTACTACTAAGAGTAGCCACTCTGGGCTACTCCAAGGTGTGTTTTCCCAAAGCCTCCAGGAATGCTGCCCAAGTCCAGTGTCCCAGTCCCTGAGACCCCAAAGTCTCTGGGAATACTGCCTAGACTTGGCATGAGCTTCTTTCATTTGCTTCTTTTGTGACCTGCCAGGATATAAGGCAAAATGAGAAATAAGTGCAATCCAAATGAATGACAGGAAGGATTACTTTTATCCTAAACACTGATGATCCAGGGAACTCATTGCCACTGGGTAACAAGAAAAGGCATCCATTAAAAAAAACCTGACTAGACATTTATATAGACAATGAGAACAAATAGGAATGAACTCCAAAGAACTATAAACCCTCTTGCTCCAGGGCACTGAAGATGAGTTCTAGGCGATGGAATAAGGAGCAGCTTTCCACAAGGACAAGTTCTTCAGCAATTTTGTGCAGGGCAATGTTTGTACCTTTCCCTGAGCCATGCAGACCCAGCTCTGGGAGACAAAGGATGCTGGACATGGGTAGGCACCTTCTGTACACACCCACTGCACACATTTACCATCACTAAGGCCAAAGTGGGATGAACTGGGGGGGTGCCCCAGTGGTGCCTGTGAGATGTCCTGGAGAGGCAATTCCCGGGTGTTCAAATCCAAGTGTCAGCCTCCGTCCAAGCCTCTGATCATCAGCTTGCTTCTCCTCCTCTCAGCTGCAGGGAGTCCCTCATCACCAGGGCTTCTGCTTCCTGAGCAGCACTCTCCACTGGCCTCCAGGCAGCTGCTCTGTTGGGTGATGCCTTTTCCTGGTCTTAAAATCAAGAATCATACATGATTAGAAGGGGAAAAGGGATTTTACCTTGGTATTTATTTTAAGGATCCTTAGGTGTACACGTCCAGGTCATATGCATCGAGATGCACCCCGCCGAGTCTATCTCTGTCTCCCCCCCCAACACTGGGTATAACATTATAGGTTTTACTAATTAGCATATCTATCAAAGATTCCCCAATGAGAGGCTCAAGTGAGCCCCCCTCCCCAAGGAACCTTCCCCTGGATGGTTCTATCTTGGTTTACAGAATGTGTTCTGGAGAGGACCTTGGGGTCTGGGGCACACTGATCCCTAGCTACAAAGCTTCTAAAATATTTAGTCTCTGAGCTTGACAGACAAGTCCAAGAATGTAGGCAAAAAGCACTAGGAATACAGAAGTTGTAAAAAGGTATAACAGTGGTATAAAAGAAAAGGCAAAAATCTTCATGGCATCATGGGACTAGCTAAAATCTGACTGCCTGCTGGACTGCTCCACTAGAGCAGATCCTCTGAGTGTGGGAGACTGCATGTGTCTTTGTAATGGACTTGAATTGAGTACCTGACAGCCTTCAAACCTGCTCTGAGTAGCAGCAAAAGTAAGCTTAAGTCACATGTTATTTTGAGATACAGATTCCTCGAATCCGCCCTCAGTACTTCAATCCAAGACAAGACAAAGGTACCAGGGGAAAAGGAATTAAAAAAGAAAGATTAAACTCTAGAGGAAAAAGACTTAGACTTGAAGAGGGGGGGAAAGAGATTGAGGTATATCTGGAGGGCAGTTAGAGAAAAGAGGTTTTACCTGTGCACCCACAGCTCAAAAGGCTGAGTAAACCCCCTTCAAAGAACCCCTGTAAGTTCCTGAGAAGGTGTAGGATCTTGTTTTGCCCTGTGATTTCTGGCTTCCCTCTGTGTGCATGTACAACAGCTAATGTCAGGGCTCTCCCAAGGGCACCGATTCAGGGGGTGTACCCGTTGCCCCACCTGCCTCCTGCTGCCGGGAGGAGGTCTGGAAGGACTGGAGTGGGAAGGAGATGTCTGCCGGGCTTTCCCTTTGCTGGCACACACCCATGGGTGCCTCAAAGCCCATCTCCAGCTATGCGGTCTCCCTTTCCCTTTCCAGCTGGCAGCTCTAGCAACTAAACCTCTTAATCTCACCAGGAGCACACAAGCATTTAATGGGAGACTCTTGAAGCAAATCTTTTGTGCTTTCTCGGTGCTTGCCTCTGAGCTTGCTCCTGGGTGTTTACAGAGGATGGCATATCTTGGTGTTTGCAGTGAAACCTGGCAGGAGAGCTTGTTGCAGAGAATTTCAAGGTCATTTCATGAAACTATGGCCTGGGCTTAGAAAGGCTTGAACCCCGCTGCAGAGGAGTCCATAATTAGCAGCCCCAGGGCATATGGATGCGTGTTGGGATGGAGGCTAATTGTAGACTGACTGTCTCCTTGGCCTTCAGCAGCTCCCGTGAAGCAGAGAAGCGGTGTGCTCAGCCAAGCACCAAGCGTGTCCTAGGGAAAGGTAATTCCTCCCCGGCCTGCCTGGACCCGTCCCTATAAACAACAGGAGCTGCATGGGGAGAGCAGTGCTGCAGATTTCATGAAAAAAAGAGGTCTCTGTGAGTTGGAGGTGCGTGCTAGGCACGCAGAAAGGCTCTTTGGGAGACAACACACAGCCATGTGTTTCTACGTGAAAGAGCCCACGAGTCCCTGCTCTGCCTCAGAGGGCTTGGAGGATCAGCTACTCCCTCCCCGTTTGTGTACCGTGGCTAAGTGCCAACCCCCGCACCCCAGCGTGTGCTGCCCTCCCTGTGCACGCGGGCGAGCGCTGTGCCCAAACCTGGATGAAGCCCTGTCTGCCTGCACACGCCAAGGAGAGCTGGTGTCACACCTAACCCTCTGCCACCTCCCCATGCGTGCTCCAGTGAGACATCCTCCCCCTTCCTCTGCACATACTTTTAACGCAGTTCATTTCAAATGCTTTATTAGCATGACAAGCTAAACAAGTTTTGATGAAGGGGAAGGGAGGCAGAGCCCCTTGAGTCTTGGTCTGAGGCTGACACAGTGACTGCAGCTTTGCTTCCGATGGGGTTTTGCCTTGCATTGGAGCAGCCATCCTTCCTGTCAGGCATATTCTCTCCACTCCTTCACCAAGGTAAATCATTGGCACAGGAGGGCCCTTCAGTCTCTGCTGCACAGCAGCACTCATGCTGGATTTAGCACCCAGTGGGGTGAAGACTTTACAGTGAGCTTTGGCAGGGCTCAAGTGAGGCTGCTAGGAGGAGAAACTGTGCAGTGCTGGGGCAGCTCCTTCTGTAGAGAGCTGACCTCAAGGAGCAGCAGTATCTGTGGTGTGGTCCTAGCTGGGAACGGAATTTTTGGGGAAAAAATACCCTGTATAAGGGCACAGCCGAATACGGTGTCCCTTGCAGAGCCCTTGAACTGTGCAGAGTAAGAGTTGGAGGCACCTGTACAGGGCTCAGTGCAAGAGCTGGGATCGTGGCATGGAGCTGGCGGTGAGCAGAGAAATGAGTGGGATGCCACAAAGAAATGTTTGAGGTCAGAAAATCCCGATTTCAGCTGCCTGCCCCCAGGAGTGATGCAGCCAGCACAAAGTGAGTGCAAAGAGCACAAATACACCACTGCCAGGCTCTGCGCTCTGCACCTTACATCAAAATATTGCACCTGGCCAAGAGGCAAGAGCTCACTGTTGCTGCACAATTTTGTGGCTAGTTAGAAATGGCCAGTAGGGGTCACTGATATATATTTATTTTATTCTATTTTTATACACACGCATTTATAAATATATAGAAGACATGCACAGGCAGCAATTGTAATGGGCAAGTGTTGATGTGCAGTGTATTCTTCAAGCATATAGGTTGGGGGAAAGTGCCCCTATGTATGTCTGAAATACCAGTGTGAGCTGTAGGTCGTGCTCTGCTCAAACCCCATGATGACATGAAATCACCAAGCTGTGCCAAGCACCAGGATGCTGCAATGGTGAATTTTTGTTGTTGCTCCCCAGTTCTGCTTTCATCTTCCATTTCATATTGCCAGAGGTGCTTTGAGAGAGATTTGAGAGATTCAGAGATTCAAGCTTCGAGGGCAGGATATTGCATCTGCTTGTTTTTCTGTGCAGTGCCCAGCACAACTACATCTCAACTATGCTGGATGCCTTTGGGCAGTCCCATAAGACAAACAGCATTTTGGGTTGGGATGGGTCAGCACTGTTTTGTTTTTCAGCCACCAATGCTGGGGAATGTGTCTGCTTGTGAAAAGACTCCAGTGGTTTTTTGAGTGTTGAATCTCTATTAAACTCAAAATTGAGTCCCAGCCCTCACTCTTACACAGTGGGATGGACTGAACTATACACGTGGGTATGTTGTTAGCAACTGTTTTATTGGCGGGTTGGTTGTATTTGTCTGGTAGGTGTATGCTCCAGGCATACTGGCAGAAGGTGTTTGGCTGTCCAATTCGGCATCCACAGACTTGTTTGACTGTCACAGGCTGGCAGTATTTCACTGATCTTATTGTTCCTGAAATGCTGTTAGTTTTGAGTGCTGAGCTCCTCTTGTATTGGCACATCCCAGAGTGAAAACTTTGCTCAAAATAAGACTCAGGTCTTTTGGTTTTGGTGGACTCAGCCCATCCATGAAACCTCTTTTGCCTCTGAGGGTTTCCCAGCTGATATCTACTGGGGAATCCTCTGTGCAACTGAAATTAGAGAAGTAGTGGAGCAGGCAAGTGTTTCCTAAGAGTCCCTTCAGCACTGCAGCATCCAAGTTGGAGAAAATGGGACTTCATACAAGTCTCAGGCAGGTGACAGCCTCCAAGTCAGCCACCAGGGCTTGTCCAGCACCTGCCATCTTCCCCACTTGACCAGATTTGATGGAAAACTTGAGAGGACCAAGCCTGCACTGCCTTCTTCTGGTGGGGAGACATTATTTCTGGCATCTCCTTTTTTGCTAGCCATGACTATAGGCACTTCAGAGGGATTTGTCCCTCCACAGGGTGGCACCTGCCCCTCCAGGGTTTCCTTTTATTCAGTTACAAGGGCCTATATAAAGTCCTGCCTGCTGGAAAGTATTTTGAAGAGATTCCTCCCTGCTCTTCACTAAGGGTCATAAATTCAGCTGGTATTTGAGAGAATCTCAAATGTACTTCCAGAACTGTTTGCTGAGGGCTTTACATCCGCCAGAGGCCCCTTAAAATAAAAGGATTATTGGGAGTTAAGTGTTAGATTACCTGGTGCTTGTTAATTGAACTTCAGAGGCTTTAGCGAGCAACTGGCTCTAGCAGGGGGCTGCACTTTGGTATTAATGGTGTTATATAAATGAATATAATGTAGCCTAACGTCATGCTTCCGCATCATGTCACATCTCTGGGCTCAGGGCAATGGTCAGTCCAGCTTACAAGCATACCGGATATGGGGAAAGGCAGGGTGGATGTATGTGGAGAGGAAGAAGGATTGGAAATCAAGGTCTTTGGGATCTGAGGAAAGAGTGTTTTTTGGCGCTCAGAGCAGATGACTGGTGCTCAGCCAGCCCAAGTTGAGTTCCTGCTTCCCTTTGGCAGTCTGACCTTGAGATCTGATTTTGAGAAGAGTTGAGTTTAATAGAAGCAGTAAATGATGAGACTACCTGAAAATCAGCCTCTCTCCTTCCTGCACGGCTTATTTCACCCAGACTTGCAAAGAGCTTGAAGATCCTACTTGACAAGTCACTAAAAGAAAGCAAAGTACTCTAATCTTTGCTGCCATCAGTGCTCACCCTCGGAAACCTGAACAGACCACAACTGTGAAGGCTCCAGGGCAGCAAGGCCCGGTGGAAATGAGAAACCTCATCAGCTATGAAAATTTCATCAGCTGGCGCTGTGGAAGCAAGAATCTGGAAGTGCAGAGCAGATGGGCAGCCTGGATTCTTGGAGGCATTGTCCTTCTGCTTGTTATCTGACTCCAGCACAGGGAAGATTTGGAGAATTTATGGGGGCACAAGTACCGAAGGCTTTCTTGAAATATCCCTGGCTGACGCGTGGTGTGGTGCAGACGGCACTTGCTGGGCGCTCAGCAGACGTTTTTGCACAATATTCCCAAGGTCATGGAAGCGGTGTCCTGCTGAGCACCTGTCTTTTATTGTGTAAGAGAGGGGACCATTTGGGCAGAGTTTGCAGCACGGTGAGCCTGGTACTACTTGAATGTAAATCTGAAGGCTTTGTAAATGTAGTAGTACATTGAAGAACATCATGTAAATTCTATCAGGACTTTTCTGAACCAGGCAAATTTCCTCTGAACTAGGCTTCATTATTTACTGTGTGAATCATCAGTTCATGAAATGTTTGTGAAAGAAAGGATAACAGGAAATGGAAGCAGGGAGTAAGTCAGTGCACTGGGCATGAGAAGCAATGGAAAAGGTACCTGTCTGAGCTCAGAGTTGAATAAATGGGGTGATTTGGTTAGAAATTAAAATGTACTGACTTTTCAAAGACCCACAACTAGAACAACACAGTGGAAGATTTTTCAAATGAATACCAAAGCACATTCCCAAATTGTGTCAGGGTTTGACTAGCTTTTGCCTGGTACACGCTGTCCTCAGCACCTCTCCTTTAGGAAGCAGACAGTTGTCCTTGGAGGGGTTTCAGGTGGATTTCTCCATTTACTACTCTACCCTTCTCCCTCCCTCTCCACCTGGTCCCACGGCTGGGTTTGTTTTTCCCTAGTGACAGGCTGGGATAAGCCCCAGGCTGTTGGGTTGTTTCTCAGAACACGGGGCAGGTGGGAAGGGGCAGGAGCCGGTCCCGGAGCCTGGCACTGACACCGGCAGGTGCCGTCCCGCCGCCCCTCAGGGTGTTCCAGGTCCCGGGGCAGGTGGGAAGGGGCAGGAGCCGGTCCCGGAGCCTGGCACTGACACCGGCAGGTGCCGTCCCGCCGCCCCTCAGGGTGTTCCAGGTCCCGGGGCAGGTGGGAAGGGGCAGGAGCCGGTCCCGGAGCCTGGCACTGACACCGGCAGGTGCCGTCCCGCCGCCCCTCAGGGTGTTCCAGGTCCCGGGGCAGGTGGGAAGGGGCAGGAGCCGGTCCCGGAGCCTGGCACTGACACCGGCAGGTGCCGTCCCGCCGCCCCTCAGGGTGTTCCAGGTCCCGGGGCAGGTGGGAAGGGGCAGGAGCCGGTCCCGGAGCCTGGCACTGACACCGGCAGGTGCCGTCCCGCCGCCCCTCGCGCTGCCGGGACCGCCCGGCCCCGCCCCCCGCGCGTGCCGCCCGATGACGCAACCGCGCCGCGACGTGGGGATTCCGCCGGATTACCCGGCGTGCCCCGCGGCAAAATGGCGGCCTAAGGCGAGAGCGCGGGGCAGGGGCCGGGCGGGGGCAAAGTTTGGGGCGGGCCCGAGGCGGGGCCGAACCGGGGCCGAACCGGCCGCAAAGTCACTGGGACCCCCGGTGGAGCCGAGCCCGACCGGGTCAGAGCCGGGCTGGGGCTCCGGGGGCGGGGAGCGGGGAACGCGACCGGCTGGGGACCAAGCCCCGGGCGGGGCTCCCTACGCCCCCAGGCCTCTCTGGCCTTCCCGGGCGGGCTTCGGGCGGTGCCCAGCGAGCGGGGTGGGCCTTTCTGTCCACGTGTGTGGCGAGGAATTGTAGAGTTCCCCGAGGACAGCGGGTCCGGGTGGGGCGCACCGTGGCCAGGGGGGGTCAGCCAGGTGGGGCGGGGACCGGGTGCGGGAGGGTGGTGCGGCCACAGCCCCGGCCCCAGGGAAGGGACGGTCCTCCTGGGGAAGGGTGGTGGTGCCACTGCCTCAGCTATCAGGGCATTACGGAGCTCTCCCTTCCGGGGAGAGACCCGTGTCGGGGAGCAGCGCAGGCACGGATTCGGCAGGCAGAACCTGGTCCACGCAGAGTGTAGCCGTTTCTGAGTGATGGAGAGTTAGGTAGTGTAATAGAGAGTTACGTGGTGTGGGGGATGAGAAAGCAGTATCTGTGCAGGGAGCCTTGCTGGAGTAGGAGCTGCAAAGTGGAACAAGTCTGTGCCAGCATGTGTGTTAAAGAACCGGAGTGTAACTGGCAGAGGCAGGGTTGGAAAAGAAGAATCAGCATTCCCCTGGTGTCAGATCTGGCAGGGTTTAATGGGAAATTCTCTACCAGCCTGGACATCCTCTCTAGGACAAGGGGTGCTTCCCCCTATAGAACTAGTGTGCAGCCTCTGGGAACATGGGGAGACTTTAAAGGAAAACAGGTGAATGGTAAATACTGTACTGCTTCTGCCTTTGACCTTGAGCACTCTGCATAGAGCAGAGTAAAAGACTGAGTGCTAATACACAGATTTTTAGGTGCACAGGAGGTTGCACTGGTAGGCATCAGGGTGTGCAAATGATACACAAATCTGGCAAGGCTGAGAGCGACCTAGATCTGAGAGATGCCAGGTGGATCTTGTCCACTGAAAAGAATCATCCATCACACATAGATAGTTCTGTGCCAGTGAAAGCTTTTCAGAGCTATGCATTTCTGTTTTACAGATTCAGAGAAGAAACCGGGATAAAGGGCCTACATAAGATGAAGCAGTGAATCCTTACTGAAACATCAGACGGCAGGTAAGAAAGCCAGGAATGAGCTGATGCTGAGTCAGGCTGTGTTCTTTTGGTACCACTACTCAAATTTCTTGAGAACATGTGAACCACATACCTGAAAAACTGTCCCTCTCTGTGGTGTTCTCTGCATCATAGTAGGCCTGTGTTGCCAGAGTTGAGAGGCCAGGGGTGTCAGTGAAATGGCAGTGACCTGGAGAAATTCAGCAAGGGCTTCTGGGGAGAAAAGTTCCATTAAAGATGTAAGCCAGTGCTCTTGACATGCAATCCGGGAAAGCAGTCTTAAAAGTGCTCGATCCAGTGCCAAAGTAGCCATGCTGTCTGTATAATTCACAAGGGGTCAGCCCAGCCATAATCCAAATGAAATCCTTTCTGATGATCCTGCTCTTGGAATAATTGCAATATCAAACTTCAGTGATTCTAGTGACCTTCTGTTCTCTGTTTATTTGTTCCACCACATTGTTTTTTCCACACAAATTTTAACTGTTCCTGTGATGGGTGGTGCAGGTGTACCTTTCTGTCCTCTCCTGAACTCACTGTTGAGATCCAGTTTAGAGGAGCAGTTGTTTGGTACCCAGCAGCTGGTCTTTTGATTGTACACTGTCACATCACCTTTGTAACAACTCCTTTCTCTCTTCTTCACTTCCTAGTGTATCACTGCAGAAAGCACCTGTATCCCAGCAGTTCTTTGCATACAGTGTGATTTAGTTTCTGGGTGTTAAATCAGCATTTAAGCTATCAGGTCTTAGCTGTGGTATCAAGAGGAGTTTTTCATTCCTTCCCAGGCATGCAGTGCTCTGGAAATCCTGTGAATGCATTTCAGCAGGGCCAGCAGAGTTCCAAAGTGCAGCCCATGGCTATCTTCATCTTTAATATTAACAAGGCATTGGGTCAGGAGGGGATGAGTTACTTGCCAAGACCTGTTGCCTCTTCACTCTCCAAACCAGCTTTCTGAACTAAAGATGACCTTGTGTGCTTTTCCACTCTGTTTCAAGTTGTTTGTTGGCTGCTGCTAAGTCACTTGCTTTGCAGCCAACAAACCCTCAATTCTTATCTCTGCCATCCACTCTAAATACAATCGTGGTGTAGCTTGTCAGGGAGATAGACTAAAGCCTTGAAAAAGGTGTAGTCTTTTGAAAGTCTGCCTGCTTCT
The DNA here is from genome assembly GCF_009650955.1 of Corvus moneduloides. Lineage (NCBI taxonomy): Eukaryota > Metazoa > Chordata > Aves > Passeriformes > Corvidae > Corvus > Corvus moneduloides. Next base: position 84,472,941 of record NC_045478.1, on the reverse strand, counting down.
TGTCCCAGAGCAGAACAAATCAAGTCAGATGGGACGAATGGTACCAGAGCTGGCTTGGAGAAAGGGCTTGTGGCAGCTGGTGTGGCATATAAAGTGTTTTTAAAAAGGTGAAGAAAGCCAAGCTATTTGAGCAGTAACAAAATAAACAAGTTTTACTAAAGTGTATTTTTTGGTAGTTGATTTCATGCTTGTGAGTTTTGGAGTCTGATGGTTTTTCTGAAGGTGAGCTCCCTAACCTGTTAAAAAGTCTGCTATGTTTTATGGAGAATCCACTGAAAACTGGATTCTGAGATTTCCATGTATCGCCACATCTACAGTGTAGACCCGAGAAACAGTTCTGGAGGTTAGGTCCTGACAAATTTACTTGTTGTGTATTTGTTATCATGGGTCTTGCTTCCCCAGCAAAGAGTGACAACAGAGTGCCTTACGTGTTGCTGGGAGAAGTACAACATGTAGAGGTCTCAAATGAGCCTGCATGTGATACAGATTGAGGGTAGGATTCCTCTGCTAATAAATGAGGGTCTGGCTTGACACCTTTTTGATTCATCTTGCTCTTTTTATTTGGCTTGTCAGAATCTGGAGTTGTTCTAATAGAGCCAATTTTCTTGACTATTTGACTTGATTCATGCTTTGAGAGTAAATTTAAGGTCCTGAAACTGGGTATGTTCATCTCCTTGCTTGAAGGCTTTTGGTTGGGAAGATACCTCCTTTCTGTATGACACCCTGAGCTTCAGAGAGAGAATGCTTGTTGGCATTCATGCCAGCTGTGTGTATTTCAAATCACTAGTAACTGGGTAAATATGATCCTCTCTGAGATTCACTTTACACAGGACTGCAGAGGAACTATGTGTGTAACCTATGCAAACAGGACTAATGCCTTAGGGCATGAAATCATCCATTCTGTTTCCCTGCCAGTTCCCCTACCTGAGGGCTTTTCCTTAGATCTAGATTGGCTGGGTCTGTAACTGTAGTAGGAAGAATGTTACTTTTTAAGTTGAAATACCTTTACAGCTGCTTGGAGGGGAAGGGTGATGTTATGGTCAGAAAGATACCTGATTTCTGCCACAGATGTATTGTGTTCAGATCATTAGTGTTTCTCACTCTTCATTCTTTGGTTGGAAATTATGATTAACACCAGTGTTACTAGGGATTTGAGGATGAACCCGTAAGTGTCTGGATGCTTGGATACTGTGGTGTTGAATGCTTTAGTAAAGCTCAGTGGAGGAGAAGTGAAAAGGATATTTCAAGCTGTGACTTCAGAATGAAGCAGACCCCTGTGTGATCCATTGTCCTGTGTATTATTTAGCATGGTGAAATTACTATGGAGTGCAAGTCAGGCCCTGCCTTGTTCAAGGCAAGTGGGCACTCCAAGACCTCACCATTTTTGCCTTCCCAGGAGCTATTTGCTTGTTTTGCTCACATGTCTAACCTTGCCTGAATCTTTTTGACTTCAAGGACAATTTTCTCTTTTTTGCTTGTTTGTTTATTCCATACTTGGAAACTGTTCTCTTCATTGTCAGGTTGTTTAATGTATGGTTTTATTCCAAATATGCTCAGCCAGAGAGGGCCAAAAGCAGCAGCTTGCAGGATGTTTCATAGTTGGAATGACATGAGCCACCCTCTCCAGAGTGTCCTTCTGGGAGCTGCACTTAGGAAGGAAATGGCATAGAAAACCATGTAGGAGTGTGAGAATTGCTTTGCAATGGTTGGAATGCGCTATAAGCATCACTTGGGTGGGCTCAGTTTTCTTCTGCTTTTCAACAATGCTGGGTGCCAAGCCTGAGGAAGACTGCTGTGCAGGGGTGAAGGAGCTGGAATGTATTCCTCAGTTGAGGTGAATGCAATTCAGTGAAACTGATAGGCATCAAACTGAATAATGATTTTAAAGTATTTTCACATGATGTCTAATCTGTGGAAATTCACTACCACATAATAGCACTGAGGCTAAGAGCTGAGAGGGATTCAGAAAAGATCAAGCACTTAGGAGTAGAAATGTTCAGACTTGCTTTAGCTAAAGAACTTGTTTTAGAAGGTGTATTTTTCAGACATAATCCAATCTCTTAACAGGTAAAGGTTTGAAGAAAGGGCAGTGTGTTCTATAATTGTCCACTGAAGCTTCTTGCTCCATCTACTAAACAACCTTAATGAATTGGCCTATGTCAGGGGCAAGGTATTGAATCACTTACGTGCTATGATAGGTTGCTCGCTGACCTTGCTTTTTGTGGTAACTGCATTAGGGAAAAAAAAAAAACAAATCACCAACCAAAGAACAAATCCACAAAGCACTGCAGCTGCTCTGATTAGTCCTGGTAGGTTGCGGATTTTAAACTGGTGAAGAGCAGGGACTGTGGAAAGACAGTGCAGTTCATAGAGGAGGACCGTCTTACTGATGGACATGGAGACATGTAGCTATTGTCTTTTCATGCTGAGTGGTCAGGCAAAGCATTTGGTGCTTCTTTCTTCTGCTTGTAAGAGGGAAAAGAATGTGGAGTTTGGCCTCTCCACATTGCAGTCTTGTTGTGGACTTCAGTCTGTAAGGTCTGTAAAGTTTAGTCTGAAAGGCAGGGCTTTAAGGCTGTTGAAGTGAGTTCCGGTATGTTGTAGCATGAGCCTCAATGTACTAATGTCTGTGAAGACAGTCTGTGTCCTGTGCTCATGTCCAGTCTGTTGAGGATCAGGAGAATCATCAGTGCTGCAAGTAGGTGTAAATTTCATTTGATGCATGGACTAATAAAGATAAGCAGCAGTGGCATGAAGATATGTATAAAAAGCTGTGTGTTTTTAATGTTTGCCTAAATGCAAGGGGAACTGAAGGAAATAGTCTATATGTGTCTTTTCAGAGACAGAAGCAGGATATGTAAACCTCAAGATCCCTGTATGGGCCCTGTGGGCTTCTCTGGGAACAACATGTGCGTTAGGGCACAAATTAACCCTTTTGTGGCAGGCCTAACAGCTTTGAATAAAAGGTTACTGAGTTTCGTAGAAGTTTTGTGCTGCTGATAAAGTGAAATGGGTCAGAATTGGAAAGTAAGTTTTCTGGCAAGGCTTAGACTGGTTTTTAGGCTGAGAATATCTGACCAGCTTCTGGTGGCAAGAGAGAACTGCTTTAAATTTTTAATTTCTTAAGGGTCAGCAAATTCAGAACTGGAAGTCTCACAGTGACTTCTATGTCTTTGGTTGAGTTCTGTATTTGTCTTTTAGCTCTGTGATGAAACTGGCTTTGGTAATGTTGTAGGAGTCGTAACTGGATTTTCTTACTCTTGTGTTTAAAGTCTCAGTTGTCCAGCTGCACTCATGTAACACTCGTGCTCAAATGTTCTAAAATCAAAAGGGACAGATGAAGTAGTCTCTCTGATTATTGAGGAATTACACATAGGCTCATAAAAAGCCTTAGGCGAGTTTTACTTTATAGCATTTGATTCAAAATAATATAAGTTATTTTCCCAAGGTAATAATTAGATAATCGTTGTGGCTGTAAGGTTTTTCACCATTATTTTGGCATATGCTACTCAGAGTAGCTGGTTTTAGACCTGCATATGTCTTGCTTCACAAACTCTCTGCAATTCCCAAAGTTGCCTTGCTGCTCTGTCTCCTAAATCAGATTTCTTCCTGCAGCTTTAGTGTTCATTAGTGATGACTCTGCTGCTGCCCAACGGGAAGGTTAAAAATATTCTAGGGAGATGAGTCGAAATCTGGTGTCTCTCACATAACCGAATAGTGACTGCAGTTAATGCTACTCTGCTGGGGTTTTTTTCCTTGGCTATTTTTATTTATAATTTTTTCATTATCGAGAACTGTTCTCCCTTCTGTTTTATCTGTGGGAGATTCATACCCAGTGTATTGTATGAAAAGCATTTTCAAATGGGGGAAAAGAATAAAATGGAAAATGGTAGGATTTTTGTGCTTAAAATTATAGTTATTTTAAGTAACCTTTCTTGAGAATGGACTTCAAGCTTACATCCTACCTTTAAGTGCATTTATTTTTCTGAGCAGAAAGTGTCTCATGCACTAAAGTGTGCAAAATACATTTATTTCCCTTTTAGAATTTAATTTCTAAGCATTGCTTTCACTACAGTTATGTAAACACTGGGAAATGAAAACTTTGCTCAGAAGGGTTTTCTAAGGTAACTGCATTTTGCTAGAGATACTCTGTTATTAGATGTCTGTGTAGGCACTCAATCCAATTTCTTCTAGGACTAATATGGAGAGTCGTTTTTGGCGAACATCTCGTACCAGTTTGGTTTGATTCCTGAAAGCAAATCACCCTTGCTGGGCTGCAGAATTCTGGTAGATTCTACTTATAAGTGTATTCATTTTTCCGTGATTAGCTGATGCCTTTGCAAATAGGTCCTCAGGTGTATCTGGAATGGCTATAACAGAATTCAGTGTCGTCAAGGTCCCAGCTGGATGGGGCTGTATTACTGTGCAGCTCCAGAGATGATTTACTGCCTGACTGACAATTTGCAACATAAACATTAGTCCAAGCATGATCTTGTCCCAAACCCCGCCTACACAGGGAGCCAGGAGTCTTCCTGCCACGCGCCATAAATCGTTTACGGTTTGCTCATGCCCGTACATTTGAAAAGCAGCTGTGTAGTGGGGATTAGCAGTTTGCAGAAGGCCCGTGCGGGGCTAAATTAGGGTCTCTTGCTCTGGTGGTGAATACCAGCATCGGAATAGCAGGAGTGCTTCTCAGCAGTGGAAGGCAATTTACTCTGGGAATGGGGGTGGGTGCAGGGTATCTGTGAGGGTACAGCAGCCAGGAGAGAGCATTGCAGTGCTCCAGTTTGAGCTCTAATGCCTGATTGATAGCTGCCCAGCACTGTGTGGGATTGAACAAGTCATTGTTAGTTCTGTGGGTTTAACATTTTATTTATATATTTATTATTTCTATGTATTTTACACGTATATGTAGAGACACAAAATATAAGCCGACCTCTTCTGTCTCCTAGGAGCTGAAGGATGATAGAGTTTTTGGGTCTTTTTTACCGTGTGAAGAGTGGTTTCCCTTTTGCTAGCCCACAGTAGCAGTATCAAATTATATGCAAGGCCATTTGGGGCTTCGCAACTAATTTTGAGCTTTTATAAGAAGTTTTACTGTGCCACTTGGATTTAATACAGCTTTGCAACTTCAGCTCTCAAAGTAAAACTATTTTTGTACTGGCTGCGATAATTTAAATTGCCTCCTGGAGCTTCTAATGACTAACTTGTGTTTATGATGAAAGCTCCCATTTATCCAAACCCTGAAAGCACAATCTGTTTGGTAATGTAACTCTAAATGTATTGATGCTTTATATCAATGGCAAGTGCATCAGAGCCTAAAGTCAATTGGTACCTTCAAGTCTTCCTGTAATAAAGAGAATATGCAGATTTTGCTGTACAAATGGGACTAGACAGTACAGTTCAGAGATCTCCTGTGTACTGGCTGAAGGACCAGCTGCTGAGTAAAACAGATATAAGTAGATCATTTTCAGCTGGGTTGGTTTCTCATTAACAAATCCTTTCTGAGGTGGGTTGGTTAAGAATCCAGGTGGAATGTGTCAGCAAGGTGTCCCCTCAAGATGCATCAGCTGAGCATGAGTGCTTCCAGACTGTACCATGAGCATCCATGGGGCCATGGGCAAAGCCAGTGGGCTCTGGGTAAAGCATGTGATTTGTTTCCAAAATGACACAATTAGGAAACCTCTTACTATTTTTTTGAAGCTGCTGCATGGACTTCTCTCTCAAATAAGCCCATTTTCATGGAGCTTTCTGCTCTGCTCTCTTCTGTTGTAGGTTTGGAGAGAGTAGCTGGAAGGCTTGTTTCAGTCTCAGAGTTGCCACCATTTTTCTTACTGCTTTTGGTGAAAGGCTTTTGGCAAAAGGCAGTCTGATTCTTTCTACTCTGCTGAGATGGAGGCCAGATAGCACCAAATATATTTGTGGCTGTTTGTGTGGGCATTTTGAGATTTGGAAGGCACTTTGCTAATGAGCTGTAGGTCATTTAATGTCAGATTGGCTGAGTTTCCATCAAGCTGGTTCTTTGTTGCAGCAATGCATATGGACTGTGTGTGTTTGGGGATCCCTATTACCTATCTCATATGCAGAGGGCTTTCCTCGTGTTTGCTACCTCCTCCCTCCCCACAAGAAAAAAATAATCACCTGGAGAGCTGTTAACCTCCAAATTGAATTAGATGTTTTGCTGTTACTTATGTAGACTTTTCAGATGTATACAGAGGTTGGAGAGGGACGTGGATATGTGATCTTATTTTGAGCTTTCCCTCCTTCTCCTTGTTTTTGATACTGAAGTTGGAATTCACCCTTCCCTTTTCCTGGGAACTGATGTGAAGGAATTACTGTCACCCAGAGCAAACTTCAATCCACTTGCCTCAAGGCCCTGCCTCTCCAGGTTAGGACTTTGCCTGACTTCCACAGGCAACAGTTTGTTTATGAGCTTATGTGACCTCAGTCTTGTGGGCTAGGTCTGAGGGGTACTACTGTTCAGGCAGTGGAAATCTCAACTCAGGATAGGGAGGGATGCCGTAGAGTTAGTACAGTTAACTCTTCCCCCCCACACACCCTCCTTTCTTCCCTGTTTCCTCACCTGCCCAGCTGTGTAGTAGGTTAGCAGTACGTGTCTGTTCTTATTCTTATGAAAGTAGACTTTGTTCTCTGAAGACTGCTAATCATGCCCCATGGGGGTGTAATCAGTTATAAGGTATTTAATGCAGTGCAGGCGGGAACAGGCTGCCTGGCCGGGCTGGCAGATTGCAACACTACAATTATAAAGGGCCCCTTTCCCCCACTCATCCGCCCACCGGTGGCAGGATGAGGGTACCTTGAAACAGTATTAAGTCTATGAAAAGTAAAGATGTAGTGGGGGAAGGGAGATGAGAGGCTGAAGAGGCAGTTCCTATTCTGGGAAACAGGCAGACCTACATTCTGTGAGAGCTGCAGCCATTGCAGGTTGCGCTGTTGAGACTTGTGGAGTTTGGGTGCCATCACCATCGAAGTGGATTGCACAGGGATGGCCCTTGGCAATGTATAGAACAGCAGGGCCTTCCGTCCTGTCTGAAATGGGTTTTCTTGTGGTGGCTGGGGTTGGAGAGGTATGGAGTGGTTAGAAGGGGAGAAGCCCATTCTCCTGTATGCAGTGATTTAGACACCTAATCTGTAAACCCTGCCAGGCTTCTATTTTTATCTTTGGATATAAATCTATTGGTAAATTTGGCCTTTCATGCCTCATTCTTCCAAGTACTGGAGCTACTGCAGTTTACTGAAGGGAGCAGGTAGCCTGAGGCCTTGAATTTCAACAGGCACGAGAAAGTTTACTGGACCTCATCTGGTCTGTTCCTGTTACTTAATATCAGATCATTTCCCTCTGTGAGGGCCTGAAATGCACACGTGGGGTGTGGAGCAGCTGGGCTGTAAGCCTTATAAATCATCCCTGCTCCGGCAGCCTGCTAGATGCATCGGTATGTTTCTGGAGCTTATGGCTACATTGACCTTTCCCCTTTCACGGTTCCCAGAGATTACAGTGTTTCAGCCCTTAATTGGTACTCTCTGAATTTCCTGACACTGTTTTGTGTCCGTTACATTCAAGTCCGATATTTTCTTTCTGCAGTGCGCTTGAAAGTGTTGGTTTTCCTGTTTGGTGCTGAGAGAGCACTGGCTATTGAGTCTCAGAGTTGGCCCGTAGCACTGGGCGATGGATTTTTTAGGAGTGTGTTGTTGTTTAGTTATGTTGCACAGAGTATGTGCAGATTCACAATGTGGGGAGTTGGCAATATAGACTTGAGAATTCTGCTGACAGTTTCACATCTGAGGCATCCTCATCTTTTTCCATTCAGAGTAACTTCATATTTGAGAATGTGAATTCTTTGGAAAGCTTTAGGATTTGTAGGAGTGTCGCATGAAGGAGGAATAATGTTTTTTCTGACTAGAGCATAGAGTCTCTGCAACTCTAAAATTATGAGGTTCTGAGATTAGAGGTTACCTGATGTCTTGGGTATTTGTACATTAAGTTTTTCTTCTTTTGATCACTGAAATGACCCGTTGTCGGTGCTGTAGTGGAAGAATGATGTGCAGAGAAGGTCAGATCTGTGTGTGTAGGCAGTGAAGACAAGTGTTTACGGAAGGATTTTGGGTTAATGAGGAAGTGCCTGCGTCCCAGAAAAGCTACTTGACTTAAGGTAGAATGGTTTCCTGGGGCTGGAAAAAGACCTGGATCCTTGCAAGCACCCCTGTTGCCCAAAGACAACTTCTTATTCAGCCCTGCCCCCTCAACTCAAGAGGTCTCAGTGTTATATTTGCCACTTGTTTTATAGGAAAAGTCAGGGAAATTCCCTTCCCAGGCTAGTGCACAGAGCTGTTCCTGCCTTGGGCTGTGGCTACTTCACAGCCCGGGCAGCAGCTCTTCTCCCTGTAGCTTGCATGCCCAACTGAGAACTCTCCTGCCTTGCTGTTTCTCTTTTGCCGTGTGCTCAAGAAGTTGCTTGGAGAACTTGACCCTCACACAAATGAATTTGGGGTTGAAGCTGTTGTTGGGGTCCTGACAGTGGCCATCATGTATGGGGAGGGAGCGTGGAGGGTGTCAGCAGGGTGGGTGTGTGGGCTTGCTACTTGTTTGCCTTCTCTGCCTGGTGAGGAATGCAATGTGTTTGCCTTCCTTGGCCTGTGGTTGCAGCCGCATTCCTGCAGTGGGAGTCAGCACGGCGGCGGGCGGCGTGCTGTTCGTGCCCCGTGGCTACATGCTTTCAGCTCCACATCAAAGGTGTATTTAGTGTGTAGCTTGTGCCATTCCTGGCCACACCTGGTGGCCTGCAGGCATGCAGGAGGTGGAGTCTGGCTGTGTTTGCAGATGGCATTCAGGGTTCAGACTTCTTGCTTGTGGAAAGGCTGGAGCCGAGTCCATGCTAAACAACCCCAGGAATGCACCGGGAGAGCTGAGCGGCACAGTCACTCCAGGGGCATGTCCTAGCAGCAATGTTTCCTTTATAGCTCCAGCAAAATAACTCATGCCTGCTCCTCCAGAGGAACTGACTGTTTGCTTGGGTGTGTTGTACGGTTTAATTTACACCGATAAGGCCAATTAAGGTTGGCTCGTCCCCCCTGCAGCCTGTGTGCTCTCTGCAATCAGTAGATGATTGAGTGGTTTCATGCCGTCCAGCTCTGCTCAGTACAAACTGTGCACGAGATGTCTGCCTGGAGATGGAATGGCTCTGGGATTTAACCCAGGCAGGAATGCTTCCCGCAGTCGGTGGGTAAACATTCTGTTCCATCTTCTTCTGGAAAATCTTTCTTTTTCTAGCTGGTACCCCAAGAGCTGAGGACAGGAAGCTTGCTGAAGGATGGCAGATCAGGATGTAGCTACCTTATTTTGGGATCCTTGACATGATATCCGTTCTGAGAAATGGTCACTAGTTTTCTATGCACCTGTCATGCAAGCCATCCTTGTCCTCTATACAAGTCTTTCATTTGCCTGGCACAGGGAAACGTGATCCCGTTTGGTAGTGTCATTATGGGCAGCCCATAGGCAAGGTTTGTGGAAGCAGACCATCTTCTGTGTTCTGGGTAAGCCTTGGGCTGTTCATTACCCAGTTTGCTTGGATCCTTTGCAGTTTCCCTTTTGGTAATTTCTAGTAGCTTGGAATTCTGTGACCTGCCAGTCATTTCTATATTAAAGTTAGCCTTCTGTAGAAGACCTCCCTACTGCCATCCTTAGGCAGTAGCGGGAGTGAAAGAATTTGCTCTCAGAAGTTCTCTGGCTTTAAAGCTTAGTTTTTGCTTTTTAGCTGTCGCCACACTCTCTGCATGAGTCACTGCAGAGCTCACGTTACCATGAGCAGGTCCATGCCACCCTCTCTTCAGAAGTTTGTATCACTTTTCAAAGCAGGATCTCAATGATAGGTGATTAAGGGAAAGTTACTTGTTCCAAGACTCTTAGAATTGTGAAACATTTGGAAATTATTCATGTTGGGTGCTCTTCTCTTTTGATTTCATGTAATCTTTGCATTTTATTTCAAACTAGTTGCCACCAACTCCACACGTGACTGTTAGGGCTTGGATGCTGAGAAAGTGTGTTGCCTGAATCTTCATTTTCCTTCCTCTGTTCTGTAGTGGCAGACTGGACAATATGCCCTGCAGCAACAGGAGGTGGTAACAAAATATAAGTAAGTCTAAAATCGGATTGTGTGGCTGGTTACTGATAGAACATTTGTGTATAATCACTGTCGTACTGGGTGTTTCAGCTTTGTCATGCAATATGAGCTACGGCTGCAAAGATGGAGGTCTTGTTTTGGATTACATGCTGCTTCTGCTGATACTTTCCAGTTGCCAGGAAAGGAGTGAGGGAATAAAAATGAAGTGGATGTGACATTGGCCAAGGAGGAAGTAGGGCTGATTATTGGCCTTTTTGCAACCTGTCAGTGAGTTTTGATATGTTGTGGAGGGAGAGTCACTTACTCCTTGGTTCAGCTTTCCTGCTGGTCTTCAAGGCTGTAGGAATCCAGACCTCTGTGCTCCTGTATCCAGTCCCGACCACCTCTGACCGGGGAATGTGTTCCTCTGTCTAGAGCTGTAACCCTCCCAAGTAGCTAGATCTCCCCCTGGTGGACCAGAGAGCAGGAGGCACGGCTACGGCTGGACGGTAAAATTGGGAGTTGGTCTGATCCTGGGGCACCTTGAGCCAGCAGCAGATGTGGTGTTTGTCCAGTTGAGACATTCCTTAGTCCAGAGTCACAGACTCAGCAGAGCCGAGCTCGTGCAGCTGCATGAAGCTGAAGGCGTGAGTGAACAGCTCACTGTCAGTACTGAGCAAACACCTTGTCTTTGCAACATCTGCCTGGCTATATGCTGGCATTCCTCCACAGTCTTTGCTCTTAGATGAGCAGTGAGCTACTAGCTCTTTGAGTTGTTGTCTGACACTTGACAAAAAAAAAAAAGGGTACCTGGAATGTGGTGGCTTGCTTTCTTTAAGATACCTGGGGTTTATTAGCCCTCAGTTAGAGCCCCTTTGAGGATAGGTGACTTCACTGGTAGCTCGACTATCTCGCATTCCCTCCTTGCTCTCTGAAGAGCTGCATAGGGTTTACTTACGGGGGATCTACAGGAGGGAGCCCTGTGTAGGGGAAGAGCTTCTCTATTTAATTTAGCATTACTAAAAAGGAGTGTTTTTTCTCAACCTTAGAATAATTAATGGACTTATGCTATCCCAAAGGACAACAGTGGTAAAGGCATTTCAGTTTTACAAGAGCAATGCCAGGCAGGGGATGTAAAGTAGTCTGGAGAAGCTGACCGTGTGGTAAAACTGAAGTAATGGGCCTTTGCTGCAAATGCCCCTTGAGACAATTGATGCTCATAATTAGCTCCAGCTGAAGAACAGCACTGGTGCTAGCAATGATAACAGATGTGGAAGGAGGTAGCTGATGAGAGTTCTCTCTGACTCATCTGCCACGAAGAGCAGTTGTGTCTGAGGGAAGAGCTGAAGCAACCCAGCTTGGTCACAAGTGGGGCATCTGTGGTTATCCCTCTCCAAGGGAGGAAGGTGAATCTAGGAGGTACAATGCAGCATGTACAGAAGGACAAGCAGTGCAGCCCATGACTGCTGGTGACAGGCAGCCTCCTTGTGCAGGGCAGGGGGTGGAAGAGTGGGTCCCGTCTGCTGTGGCTGGGATCCTGCTGTTAAAAGGACTGACTGGAGCCCAGGGGAGAGGGGAGAGAGGAGCCGTAGTCAATTGCGTGCTTTACGCAGGTCATCAGTGAAAGATAGATGGGTGGATCTATTTGTTTTTCCTAAGCTGGATTAAGCCATGTTATATTTCTGTGACTGAACTCAGAATAAAATCTCTCAGTAGTTCAGTGGTGCTGAAGACTAAGAGAACCATGAAAAAAACCCCAGGCAAAACAAAAAAACCCAAACCAAGCAAATGAGGCAAACTGAGGCAGATTAACTACAAAAAAGAGAGAAGGTGCTCCATGCTGCTTCAGGAGCCATGCTGCTGAATTGTTTACAGAGTTGAGACAAGTTTTGTGCCTGTTCTGCCCCTGGCTCGGGCTCTGAATCTAGGCCAAAAGCATGGTTTTGAAAGCCATCTCCGTGTTCTGCCTTTGTGGTCTATTGAAATGACTACTGCTGGTGTGTACAGGAGTGGATGCTCTAACACTCTGTATCGTGCCTGGGTGCAGAGGCTGACTGGAAGTCAATGAGGAATACTTGATGTAGCCTCCTAAGGAGCCAATGGCTGTGACATGGGTTAATTGGGAGATGTCTCTGCCTGGTAGGAATCCTCCTTTGCAAAGGAGTCAGTAGGAACACCACTTGTATCCTCTGGGAAGGGAAAGTGGCAGGATATAATCAGCTTTAGGAAAAGACTGTGGTCACCCCTTTTCTCTTTCATCCCTTTACCTGGATAGTTTTATTCCTCCAACTCCCATTTGCTTCTCTCAGTGCCACTCTGCTTTTCCCTGCCACTTAGAGCAAGTTATTGCTCATTGTAGGTGAAGTAAGGTTCAGGCAGCTTGGTTGAAGAACACCCCACTGGTATCCTCACACCACTCTGGTGTCACTAGTTTTACTTCATTGTGCTGACTGCTGTATGTATTCAGTGCCGTAGAGATCATAAAATATTTCTGTGCTAGATCTTCTCTGATGAATAGTACAGAAGATGTCTCAAGTTTCCATGGCAATGCTTCTGAATGTGCTTCTGTCACCAAAGAAAGAGGGACTTTCTTTTGATTAAGATTTGAGGGTTTTGTTTAAGATTGTGGTGAAACTGCATGTTGGTTGTTTGCCTGCCTATGGATGTGCCTCTGACTGATAGATAATCTGGAGAAAGAGGAAGCTGACATTTGGCTAATGGCAGAGATGGCCTGTGTCGTGCAACTACAGCTGGACCCCTGGACATGCTTAACTGTTCAGCTACAGATGCAGCTGCACAATCGCCCAACAGTTAAGCCTGTACCATTCTCTGCCTCTCATATCTGACCATCTGCTAGGGAAAAGCTAATTAAACCAAAACGATTCTTGCTGGGATTAAATCCCAGCAGCAGAAAAAATTGAGTATAGTACAAATATTGTTCTCCTACTACTGGATCAGGGTTGCTGCTTTATTTGTTCTTATAAAGAATTGCAGGCTATTCAGCTCAGTTGCTGTCAGGTAGGTGTTTAGCTCATGCACACTTTCCTTTCTCTTTTCTATCCCAGATCATTCTTGTCTTAGGTGCAAGAAATAAGACTGTCTTGCTGAATTTTTGTGCAGTTCCTTTCTTATGACAGCTGAGTCTGTTTTTCTTTAACTTGCAATTTGATGCAAAACCAGTGCACAAAGCTGTTTTTTTTCTCCTAGTGCCTCGATTTCTCTGCTTATGGAATGGAAATTGTTCCTACCTTCTTCTTTGCATGTATTTATGGTGAGAATGAATCCTAGGGTTGGTGCAGGGCCACGTAACTTTATAGTTGCACCAGTGTGAATCTGAGACTTAAGACCAAACAGTTTATTGCAAAAATATATCTGTAGCCATTTGAGAGTTGAAGGTTAAATCTTATAAAACAGAAAATGTGAAGTGTGGTGCCCTTAGCAACCAAACTCTTGTGTACCTACAATCTTTGATGCCACGTGATCTGGGCTTCAAAACAGCTCTTTCAAAAAAAAAAAAAAGAAGAACTTACAACTCAGGTTGATTTCAGGGCTGCTGTGGGTACTCAAGTGACAGCTCACCACTATTCAGAGTTGTGGCAGAGTTTCTGAAGGCCAATGAGGGATTTAGTTCTCTTTAAGGGGCTCTGAGAGGATTCTTGTTATTGTCTTTCTGTGCTGGACTTGGAAAACGCACTGAAGAGGAAGTTAGTTCTGCACGTGGTAGCTCAGAGGCAACAGTAGAAGGTGGCCCTGAGGAGAGAGAAATGGTTGTGTTGCCGGTATGGATATGAGGAAGACTAGTAAGCTCGAAGAGACACAATTGAGAAAGCAGGTAGAGATGAAAGACTGCCAAGAGAATGAAGATAAATGTAATCTTGATATTGAGGAGGAAGAGTTTGAATAGTTTTTAATGAGGAATGGAAAGAACACCACTAATTTTAGAATTTCTGAAATTTAATTTTGACTAATATGTTTTGTGGGGAAATGCTGTGGGTTTGTAGCATGTTAGCTCTGTGACCTAGGACTTGGTTTGTGTATGTGCTTACCCCACAGTTAACAGGAGAATGTATTTTGGTAGAAGAGGGTCAGTAGTAAGACTGTGCCTGGGGGCAGTTAGATAACATGCTCTAACTCCACACTCCAGTTTGCTCAGATAAACTGTTGGTGAGCCATACCCTTAGGAATGAACAAGTGGGGAACATTGTCTTCCCGGAACTGCTCCAGGTATGTTGGACATCAGCAAGCAAAAGCTGTGTGGGTGTATGGAAAACAGTGTACAGTGCGAGTATTTGTGATCACCCTTTCCATCCTGCCTGGGGAAAGTACAGAAAATGTTAAGCTGTGCTGGTCTGAGCATTGTTATGATGTTTATTTGGCATAGGATTAATAAACCTTTCAGAACATACAAATGTCAATACCTTTAGTAACTTAATATACCTTGTGTAGTGTAGTTAGCTTATTTTGGTTCTGAGAGAGGCTGCATTTTTGTGGGTTTGGGTTTTTTTGGAAGAAAAAAAGCCAAACCAAACACCAAACCCAGCAAAACCTTCTCTGGAAGTAGAAAAGTGCAAAATAGGGTTAACTTCAATAATGGTAAGGATTTTACCATTTCAGGGAAGTCGTACTGATTTAACTTAATCAGATTAGAGACAGCTGTGATTATATTAGTGAAGCATTCATGTATAGGCATCTTAATTTAGTTTGTGTCTTGTATCTATCTATTTAACTGAAGATGTAAAGTGCTCTTAAACTGAATTAAGAACATTTGCCCAGAAGCGTTATACTGCTTTTTATTATTTTCGAAGTCAATTTAATTTAATACAGTGTATATGTAGACAAGACCTTTGGGAAAAAGCTGATCCTTTTTATTACTTGCTGAACAGTCTGTCATGTTTGGCTGCAGCCATGTGATCATAGAATGAAAGGGCCTGTTGTGGTGCATGTTGGTGGAGGATGGGCAAACTGATCATTGTGAGCCTTTGTACAACTTGGTCATTCTTAGCCACGGCGTTCAATTAAAGTAGGTTGATCCTCGTTGTAAATGAGGCTTTTTCCTGTCTAGAACAGATGTGAGACCCCTGTAATGTTATTTTAGGTTTCCTCCTCAGCCTACCAATAAAAGTGCCTGCAGAGGTGGTTAATGTCCTGTTTAGGCAGCAAAAGCAATATCTTAAAACTTGGCACCAAAGTTTAATGTTAAAAAAAAAATCAGATGGCTGAGCAGGTTTGAGCTGGATTTTGCTGCTTTTCTTCATCCATAGCTTGAAATAAATGTCATGCAATTTTGCTGCTGTTTCCTTCCTGGTCTGTGTCTCCCAACAGTATGTGCCACCTGCTATATATGGTGACTTACACATGCAAAACTCACGGCCAAGAAATAAGTTAGTACTGCAGATGTCAGTTCTCTTTCTGGTTGAAAAGGATAAATCTAGTCAATACATCTTGTTTTCTACTTGCTGGTAAAGGCTCTATGGGAACAAAACTGGCACGTGAATTACTCTGCAAGTGTGGTTGTAGTGATAGCATTTCAGAATAAAGCTGACTGCTGTAAACAGCCACTTTATTTTTTGAGGTTTGTTTTTGTCAGCACCTGCAAGCATTAGGGCTGGACTTAGCGCTTGCTCAACATTGCAGATGCTCTGTAAGCTAAGTCACTGTAGCAACTTGTCCATCTGTCCTCTGTAAATAATGCAAATAATGTGCTCTGCTCCATTGTCCCACTGTGTAGATACTGCATAGTGTGTCAGCCATCTGTGCATCACTGAGACTCTCGGACAGAGGGGTTGTTTTGGAGAGTGGATTGTGGCAAGTGTATAGTTGAATGCTTCAGCAATGAAGCATTCTCTAGCATTACTATATCTCTGCTAGGGGGACAGCTCAGTGATATTCAGTCCCTGGCACTGAAGAGATGGAGATTGCAGTTTGCCCAGAACTTCTGAACCAAAGCTTGAAACAAGGGACCGCTGATAATAATTGCTGAGGGTTGTGTGAGACTTAGGGAGTACTTACAGGGGCTGAGAGTCTGACTCTCAGTAGTTGAAAAATTTAAGCTCTTTCTACCTTGTCCTAATTAAATGCCTTTTGATTTTATGCTCTAGGAAGGTAATGTATGGTTTTCCCCCTTTTCTTCCCGTCCTACACAGCACAGGATATGACCAAGGTCTGGGAAGGGAATTCCTGCATGTTGATTTTCTACAGAAATCTCCCTCTTTCATTTCTCTTCAAATGTTTGCTTGTTGTAGCCATTCCCTTGCTTGTGTTTGAGAAAGTTTAAGACCATGACTCCCAAATTTCCCTCCTCTGACCTATCAGCTTTATCCAGATACATGTTAGATTATCAAGATTTGCTTTTCTAGTTGGGTCCAGACACTTTCAGAAATTTGTGAGAGTTCTCCTAATCTCCATGAGTTTTTGTCTAATGTTCTGGTATTTCTTTAAATTTCTGAGCAATATACTCCAGAAGTCTTCCTGTGGGACATCTTAAAAGAACAGATAAGAAGACAGAGTGAGGAAGGACATGGAACCCAGGGTGCAAAGATGAAGAGACTCTGAAAGTTTGTAGCCTAAACTACCTTGTGAGAGTTGGAAGGATCACTGAACAAACTAAAGAGATCAAGCTAGCAGGTTCACTGAACAAACTAAACACGCTTCTGGTGTGTCAGCAGTTCTGAATGAGAAGCTGTCACTAGCCCTTGATGTAGCTGTCTGTGCTAAAGGTAACTTGGTAAATGACCTTTTGCTGAGCTGGTTCTTGTGCAATTTCAGGTGTAGCCATTAGAGGTGGTTCTATGCTTTATATGCATTAAAAAGCTGGTGCTCATTTCCTGGTCAAAATCTCCCCTGGGTATTTTTATTCTCCATTAACATTCCTTCTGAGGTTTGAATTCTGGTCCTTTGCTTCCTGTCCTGTTCCTGTTCAGATGTTAATCAGCTGTTGCATTCTATTCCAGTTACGTGTTAGTGATGTTAGCGCTTCTTGGTCAGTGTTGACCAGTCCTGGCTTCTATAAAAGAATTAGGGAAGGTAAGCTACTCTTAACACAGCAGAGAGTAGATACTAAAATGCACACTTAAGGGTGTGGAGTGCAACTGAATTACAGGGAATGAGATCTTTGTATTGTGGAAAGAGAGAATGGGACTGTAAGAAAAGTGTGATTCTGATAATTTTTAAGAGATTTCTGCATGATGCAGTGGATATGACTGATACATGATATGTCCTGTGGTATTTCCATTCAACAAGAACTATGTATCACTGGAGTCCAGGGATTTCATTTTCACTGGAAATGTGTTAGGTGTTAAGTAGGGCTTGTTACATGGACTGTTGTTCAACAGCTAGCCTGATCCCTTTTTCTTGATAGCTCTTGGAATTGTTCCCATGCAGAGAACAGAGGTTTCTGCCTAACAGTCAAGGTTAATTGGTATGGAAAAGCAGGAATGAGCAATAATCCTCCTGAAACTCGATTTTAATCCAAGAGTCACTATAATGCTATTACTCAGATCTGAATCATGGGCATTAACATACAAGCAGAACTGAGATGTGAGTCTCTGCGCTTGGAACTGTTATCAATTTATTTTAAAATGAGCTTCAGTGTAACCAGCAGCAGAATGGATCTGAACATTCTTTTGAGATGCCTTCTCTGAATGAAAAGATCTCTCTCATTAAATGTTAAAGGGCCCTTTAATAACCTTTCAGTCCTTTTCAATTGTACTTGCACCAGCAGTCTACAAGTCCTGCTTTTAATTTCACACAGCTAATTTTTCTGTCCTGGACAGACATCCCTTGGTGCAGTTATTGCACCGTCCATCTCAGTGGTTAGTTGTCTTGGTCAGGCTTACTGCAGCAGCTTTTCAGGTAGTCTGCCTTGAGACTTTTGAAAGCTAAGGTTTCCTCTATCCATAAGCACAGGAAGGCAACTGGACAAGATTCTCTTGCATTTGCTTTTCATGAAGGTAGTCAGGAGATATTGATACCTCCTAAAGCAGGATGTGCCAATATCCTGTATTAGATATGCATGCAGAATATAGGTTGGCCCACAGAGAGCAAAAATTCCAGGTTAACTGTGGTGATCAGTTATGTGTCACAAGACATTTGGTTTTCTTACCTTGTGGGTATTGTACTTGCAAGTTTTTAGAGTGTGCTGACTCTGATAGCCACAAAAAAAATATTCTGTAGTGTCGCATTAGAAACAAATGTGACTGTGACTGTGTTATGGAATGTATTTTTTCAGTAAGTTTATCTTTCTGAATAAAAAGCAATGCTAAAGAAATGCTGCTTTTAAGAGGAAAAAATTGGAAAGGTGATGCAGTACCTGAAATAAGAAACTTTATCTGCATCATAATCACTATTTCTCTTGAGGAAGTGCTGATCCTCAGCACTGGTAAGCAGACTGTTTTATAAGGTCAGAAAAGGCGACACAAGAGAAGATGATGATGAAGAAAAGACTAGAAGTCCTCTGCTTCTTTGCAGGGAATGTTCAGCTATTGCAACCTCAAGCAGGCAGAAGTTGTGTGCATCCTAGAACTAAAATTAAGTGTTGGCTACCTCAGACCTCAAGAGACTTGTCAGATATCAGGAAGACACTAGGTGCCTACAAATGTTATCTTTTTTTTTTTTTCTCTTGTTCTTTCACTTTTTTCAAAGCATTCCTTTTTGAACTTTTTTTTCTCTGCTAGGGACCTCTTTCTTGTTACTGGAGATGAAGCAATGCTCATGGGTGGTGGTGTGGTTTTGTATGCATGCCAAGTGGCTGTTTGTTCTGTACAGGGCCCACAGAACTGTCTTAAGCAATTCAATGCGAGATGACATCTGTTTCTGGTGTGTGGTAAAGGTTTTGCCTTTCTCTGATCACACAGAGAGCAGAGCTACCTTGCAAGTGGATTTTACACTGAGGGATGCTTTCTGGTAAAACCAGCTAGAGTCAAGCTTGTGTGCTGCCTGTGTAAGCTGCACTCTGTCACTGGGTCATGGTTAATCCCAGCTGGTAACCAAGTACCACACAGCCGCTTGGTCACTCTTCCCTCTGCTCTGAGTGGGATGAGGAGGAGAACTGGAAAAAAGTAAAACTTGTGGGTTGAGATTAGAACAGTTTAATAATTGAAATAAAGTAAAATATAATAATAATTGTAATGGAGAGAGGGAGAGGAATAAAACCCAAGAAAAACAAGTGATGAACAATGCAATTGGTCACCACCCGCTTACCAATGCCCAGCCTGTCCCTGAGCAGCAGTTGGCCATTCCCAGCAACTCCCCCCCGTTTATGTACTGAGCATGATGCCATTAAGTATGGAATATTCCTTTGGTTGGTTTGGGTCAGCTGTCCTGACTATGCCTCCTCCCAGCTTCTTGTGCACCATGGCATGAGAAACTGAAAAGTCGTTGAGTAAGCACTGCGTAGGAACAGCTAAACCATCAGTGTGTTACCAACATAACTCTCATCCCAAATCCAAAACACACCACTGTACCAGCTACCAGAAAGAGAATTAACTCTGTCCCAGCTGTAACCAGGACATGCTGTCCCTGTGAAGAAAAAGTCTGTGTGTGTTTCATCTTTGTGAGGCGGTTGAGGGATCCCCAGCTTTTTGCATGAACAAAGCAAATTGTTAGGTTTACACTGCAGTCTTCTGACCCTTTGTGTATTTGTGTGTGTCTGCCTGGAAGATGTGACTACTGCTTATGCTGATCAGTGTGAGCCTTGTGGCCCTCAATAAGCCATTCCAGTGAAGCTGTAATTGTCAGTGAGTTTAGAAATCAAGACTGGCACAACATTGGATAATAGCTAGAAGACAGTAGAATTGGACCTACTGCAGGTGATAGACTGCTAGGAAGAGGACTGTAAATGTTAAGGAACATTACTGATGAGAGGTGGAAAGGATGGATAAAAGGAACTAGGAGGTTAAGTTTCCTCTTGTATTAGAGTGCTAATTAGAATAGCTGAAGAGCTGCCTCCTGCTGTAGCTCCCGGCTAAAATTGAGCTTCTGCAGGATAGTCTTAATGTGGACTTGACAGCAAGCTCCTTCAAAGAGAGGCTTGTGAATAGTGTGATGAGCAGAATTAGTGCCGCCTTCTATTTCTGGATATTACCTATATCCATTTCTGCTTTGGAGCACGAGGTCCATCTGTTCTGCAGAGAGTATCTGCTCCTCTCTGAACAGAGGGGTGGTGAGTTGAACCGCCTTGGGATTCTCACTCTGTGGTAGCAAGCGGTGCTCAGGTGTTGTAGATGAGGAGACCTTTGCTGTCCTGTTCCCTGCAGGGATGTCTGCAAAACTAAGTTGGGCTGGTGTGGCAGAGTCATTGAAGCAGAATGATGGAGACTGGATTCTTGATGTTGGACAGGAATGCAGGTGGGGAAGCAGGGACCCCTGGAGCCATGTAGAAAAAACAGCTGCCTTTCCGAGGTCAGTTACTGGTCTGCACAGACATCCTGCTCAGTTGAGAGATGGTTAAATGACCTTTGCTTTCTGGGATACATTGAAGACATGGAGCTTTTTACCATGGTGACCTGGCATTAGATAGTAGTGCAATGGTACAGCAGTTTGCTGTTGACTTGTGCCCTGGCACTTGGCTATGGGTTGCTCTGAGCATGCCTGGTTGTTTCCATGTTTTGTGCTGATAGGTGACAGCAAGTTTCCTTTCTCATGTTTCAGGAACTGTTGGGCAGATGCTGCTGAATGCTGACAGGGGAAAGCTGATTCGGAGACAAATGACCAGAAATGTTTGGACACGTCGTCACTCGGGATCTGTAAGTCCTTGTTTGAGGGAAAGTTGCCTGGCAGCCCTGTGAGTTTTTGAGTATGGAAATTCTCAGATCATGAGGGTAGATTTCAAATCCTGGTATCTTTTCCAGGTAAGTGGGGCTGAGATGGCAGGTAGCATGGTTGCTGCCTCTAGGGCAGGAAGCAGGAGAGTTCTGTTTGAGCCTGAGGAACTGTGTGCTGAGAGACAAGGAGGCCTTTGGCATGTTCGTTCTGAGCACAGCTGCAGTGGAAACATGCATGGGTGCAGCTGTTCCTAGAAGCCTCTGTCTGTCTGCCGTGTGGCTGGTGGTTATCCCTTGATGCTGAACCAGCTCCTGCTGAGAGTTAATGGAAAAGCAGATTCAAGCTATACTGCCCTGATCCTTCCTGGAGGTGCATGTTCTCCCTTTCTCCCCTCATACTTTACAGTTTGCCCCACAGAGCAGTTAATGCTGTTGTGAAGCTGTTTTTCCCTGTGCTAGTTGAGACCCGACTACAGCATTATAGCAAGGAAAGGGGCCAGACAGCTTGTTGGGGCAGGGCCAGCACTGGGGCACCTCTTCAATTTGTTTTGGCAAAGCTTGATTTTGCGTGGTCCTGGTTGCCTGCTTGTTCCATTCACCTTGAATCTGACTCTCCCTGCATGTGTGTAACTGCTCCACACCCTGCTCTCCTGTCCCACCTCCCAGGGCTTCGTGCCACTGACAAGGGAAAAGTAGCACAACATCAATAGTGCTTCAGGGAAAGGAAGGTTTTACTGAATTCTCTTTCATGCCAGTGGCGGAATGATGGCAACAAAGCTACTCTCTTACAGCTGACTAACCCAGATTAACCCAATTCTCTTCTTGTAGTGAGGGGTACATGTTGTGGTTTGATTTCAAGCTGCCAACTAAGCATCAACAGCTGTTGGCTCACTTCTCACCCCTCAGTGGAATGGGGAGAGATTTGGGAAAAAAGTAAAATTTTGTTGGTTGAGATACAGACAGTTTAATGGGACAGAAAAGGAAGGGCTAATAATAAAAGAATTAGAATGTACAAAGCAAGGGATGCACAGTGCAATTGCTCACCACCTGCTAACCAATGCCCAGCTAATTCCTGAGCAGTGGTCCCTGGCCAGCTTTCCCCCTAGTTTATGTATTGACCATAATGCCATATGCTATGGAATATCCCTTTGGATAGTGGGGGTCAGCTGTCCTGGCATGTCCCCTCTCAGCTTCTTGTGCCACTCAGCCTACTCCCTGATAGGGTGAAAAGCTGAAAAATCTTTGCCTTTGTGTAAACACTGCTTAGCAACATCTAAAACACCAGTGTGTTATCAACATTATTCTCATCCCGAATCCAAAGCACAGCACTTACTAGCTACTAGGAAGAAAATTAACTCCATCCCAGACAAAACCCGTAAAAACCCCGGGCTTTGACCAGAGAGGAAGGTTATTTCTGAACCTGTTTTGTATCCGTGGTTGGCTGGATATTTTACAGAGGCCTGTCAACAGCAAGGTAGAGTATGATATGCTGCTTGATGGAAATCAGAGGGTAGCTTGCCTTCCTCCCTTGTGGAGGTGTTGGGTTATCACAGCTCTAGGCACAAATGTTTTGGCTCAAACAAGAGCCTGATAATTGCCAGCTCATTTGTGGGTGAAAAGCACTGACTTAAAAGGATGAGTGAGATAATTGTTAGCATCACCAAGCTTCTGTACTGAGGGCTTCACAGTTAGCATCCCTCTGCAGTGGCAGGGAAGATTAGCTGGGAGGGTCCTATTCTAAAGGAGGTTTGTTTAGTCCTCCCTGGAACCAATGTTGCTTTGAAGTCATTGATTCATGAATTTTGAGTTTATGTGATTCCAGCTGCCTGAGTGCCTTGAACATTTCCTTGCCATGTGCCTTTCCGGCTCTTGCTGGGCTATGTGGCCAGCTATTTCTAAGTTCATTTTCTTTACTTTCAGAAGATCTGATGTAGGTTGAGGTGGGTGCCTGGAATGAGGTGGCCATTCCAGTTGTCCTTGGTTATAAATATTCCCTATGCATTACGTACTTACGGGATGAGATTTCAAGCTGGCTGTTTTGGTGGATGCTAAGCTATTTGTTTCTCTTCTTCAGGTCATCTCTGTGAGTGTCCCAGCTTCATGAGGCTTCGAATTTGAGCCCAGGCTGGTAAGTGCTCATGTCCTTATGAACTAGAGTAATGATTGTGATTTCAGCTGGGCATATCTTCATGCACATCTCCTGTCCTTAGCCTGGCAGAATTGACAGAAGAGTCTCTTAGACCACCTGTTTGATAGTGGGCCATTTACAAACCTGCTTTGGGTCAGGTTTTCAGCCTTTCTCTCTGAAAAAGGAGAAATGTCTTCCCAGCAAATGAGACCTATCTGTTTTGCTTAGGGATGCAGTGCAATGTGTATTCAGTATCATGGATGTAATTTTTCTAAAATATTAGAGATTTCTTCACCTACTTCAGTCTTTTTAGGAGAAGGGACCTTGAGGAAATGACTGCAGCAAGGGAAAGTTCCAGCATTCTGATGGGGGAGATTTACATGTTAGTCCTAGGAAGTTGTTCGTGTTTGTGGAAAGGTGCAAGAAACCTTTGTGAGCTTGTGTTTGTAGCAGAGTGAAGGACAGTTTGCAAATGTACCTGTGAAGTGTAAAGCCTATTATGTCTTGGGACCACTCTGTGCTTGGTGCTGACACCTCCCACTTGCCAGTTCTCTCAGGGGACTCAGTCTAGGTGTCAAAAGAGGCAGCTACATGAGAGTGGATAAGAATTGGAGAGAACTCCTGGGGTGCCATTCAGGCTCTTACCATGTAAAATGTCACTGTCCAACACACAAAGCAAGTGAAGTCTGCTGGGTCACGAGCCCAGTGGTAGCTGTCCAGCTGCAGCTGTGTAAATGGGAGTTGTGTGGCCCTGCTTGCAGAAGTGGGGAGAGAGCATGGTTTGAGAGAACACAGGTCCTGCACTTTGAAGTGCTGCAGGTCAGGTGCTGAGGATTGCAGAGATGCTAGGCTTGCTGAGTATAAGGGTCCTGCAAGGGCAAGGAGAATGAGAACTGGGCACTTAATCCAAATATAGGACAACTATCAATGATGCATATGTTGTCACTGAGGAAAGTCTGGTATTGGGCTCTGCAGCACCTGCTTAGTATCTCCAAGACTTCTTGTCAAGGCTGTTGACATTCTGGCTGCTTGTGGGGAAGTCTTCCTGCCCTCCACTGCAGACTCAAAAGATGGAAAGGAGGGTGTTTCTTCCATGTGTACAAGACAGCTGCTTTTCTTCTACCCTATTTTTTGCTCTTGTACTGCTCCTGCAGCAGGAAGAATCCCAGCATGGGTAGGATGAAGGAACTAATCTTTCCACTAGTGGTACAGCTGCATGTCTACTTATTGTACACTTATTCACTCTAAGGGTGGTGAGGTACCGGAACAGGTTGCCCAGAGACTCTTCATCCCTGGAGGTTCAAGGCCAGGCTGGATGTGGCTCTGAGCAACCTGGTCTAGTGGAAGGTGGCCCTGCCCATGGCAGAGGGGTTGGAATGAGATGATCTTTAAGGTCCCTTCCAACACAAACTATTCCATGATTCTATGTTACAAAACCTGGCCTTAGGTACCAACATCAGTGACAGTGCTCCCTAATTTGATGCCACCTGTGATTTGGGGGTTGTCTTTGTCTTTTTTGCCAGAGTTACCAGTTCTCCTGACAAGTCTCCCATGGTCTGCTGCGCCAGGGTCCCAGTGTAAGCCAAAAAGTTCTGGGCTCTTTAATGGCTGAAGTCTCCTCCCACATAGTCCCTCCTGACAGTGACAGGACATGATCAATAACTCCTGCTCCAGCTGTCACTGCTGCCTGTAAAGCTTGCAGTTTCCATATTGAAAAAGGCCTTTCCTAAAGAGCCTAATCAATATGCTGCTGTGAGGTCTGTTCTCATTTGCTATATATAATCTGGACACACACAACTACGTGAGTGAGCGTGTGTAGAGGGGGGAGAGGATGTGCCAGCCCTCTGCTCTCACTGGCTGGGAGAAGGACACAGCTACCTCTTACTTTGCTCCCTCTCTTGCAGCTGCTGCTCAAGGCTTGTGGCTACATCCTTTCCCTGCTCTATTAGCACTCTGCATGGGGACCTGCTCTGGGACTCCAGGGGAGCTGAATTCCTGCTGGGTCACTTCTAGGGTTCAATGGAGCAGCCGTGACTCTGTCTTCTGTACACTTTCTGCTGTTGGTAGGTAACCCGCTTTCGGAGCCACGCAGGTGGGAGGATGTCGAGCACAGCCCCGTCAAAGAAGCCTTACCGCAAGGCGCCTCCGCAGCATCGCGAAATCCGACATGAGGTACCCATCATTCGTGACGACCAGGATGGAGTGATCTTGGCTGAGCAGAGTCAGGTAACAACTTGCCGGGTGACAAAGGGCTTAACACCATTGCACCAGCAAACAGGGTTTAGTTACACCGAGGCAGGCCAGCTCGAGCAGGCAGAGGGGTTTGAGGTTTGCAACCTGAACTTCTCCTCATCGTGGTCCCTGGAGTCCAGCAGTGAGAAGGAAGTGGCAGGGTGCAGAGCAGAGTTGAACATCAAGAGCCAGACTGTCTCACCAGCACTTCCACGTGGTGGGAAGATGGGGCAGCGAAGTGGGAAGCGGTGCTCAAACCGCAGTCGTGGGCACCACAGCAAATTTGTGAGCCGTAGCATGGAGACAGTTCTGGTGTCTGGAGATGAAAGACACCATCCCACTTGCTCTTTCAAGAGCAGAAGCCTGGAACGCTCACTTATATTTAAAGAGCCTCCTGAAGTCCTGACACCGAGGAAGTTTCGTGTCTCTTCTACACACCTGCCTCTCAAAGGGATCTTGAAGCAGACCAACATGACAGGCTCATGCCCTGAGAGCTTATGCAAGTCCCGCTCAGTAGAGACACTTTGCCGTGGTCGTGGTTCACGCAAGTACAGTGATCCTCAGCTCTGCCTCAGCCCTAGGGAGAAGCGCTCCCTGGAGCACAGCAGCAGCAGGGCCGCTGACTCTGTCAAGCGCAGGGAGAAGATCACAGAGGAAAAACTGAAGTTCTCCAAATTCCTGGATGAGATTACCCAGCGGGTGCTGAGTCCCAACCGCTTGCGCTCACTGGGAGAGACCAGGGGAGCAGAACAAGACCAGAACTCTCCCCTTTTCCCCAGAAGCTCTGTGCCAGCAGGCCAAGGGGAAGGTCGTCTGAAAGGGGTCAAAACCAAGCATGCAACTGAAAGATCCCCCTGCCCAAGCAGAAGAAAAGCAGAAAAGAAAAGTGAGGGGCTGGGAATGGCTTCGGGCCAGAGAAAGTATGCTGAGGAAGCTGAGAGAGTTTCCAGACTAAGAAAGAAACCTGTCCTTGGGAGGAAGGACAGTAAGGGAAAACTTTCCTTGGAGAGAAGGGTAGTAGATCTGTGTCAGTATGAGCCGCAGCAGCTGGCAGACCTGGGGCTGGCAGGGACATCCTCTGGGCAGCAGCATTCACTGTCTTCATGGAAAAGCAGTGCAGAGGGCAGAAGGGATGAAAGCAGTCCCTGTTCACAGCTTTTACAGCCACACCATCAGTGTGCTAAGCTTGGGCAGAAGCGTGCAGTGGAGCCGAACTACCCAGAGAAAGGATCCTGCTCCACTCCAACATGCTGGAGTCGGGAGGAGGGACCACCTATCCCATCTAGATCCTCCCCTTCCTTCAACCTGGCACTAAACAAGGTAGGTGCCAGGGTCACCAACTTGCAGGCAGGGCTCTCTCAAAGGCCAAACCCCTACCTGGATGTCATCTAGTCTGTAATGCCAGGGCAGAGAGTGAGAGCAGGCCCCCAGACCTCATGTTGTGGGTGCTTAATCACCAGAAGGTGCTCTCTTGTGGGTGCCACTCATGGCTGTGCTACAGGTTGGGTTACTCCAGGGAGTAACCAGCTTCCCTTTGGCCCAGGACTTAAGGAAGGTAGAAACTGGTGCTGTTCTCCCCACTGCAGACTTCCCAGGTGTTTGCTGGTTGGATGCCCTTCAGGCTGCTGGGCAGTAGGCGTGTGCTGGAGGGAGGCAGCTCTGTTGTCAGGAGGTGATGGGATGTTCCTGGTGCTTTGTGTATGCCCTGTGCCTGGCTGTCTCCGGGTACTGGGTGTTTGTGTGATGGCTGTTTCAGGTTCTTTAAGCTTTCTCCTCTTTTCTCTAGCCTGCTTTGAGGCAATGCCATTACCTTGTATTAATAAGAATCACATTATCCCCTTTGCCTGGTCACTATCATCTGCTGTTTGTGTATTTGTGAGAGCAGGGGAGGCAGTTGCTGGATAATTCCATGTGAATTAACTGATTGCCATGTGGAGTGAGGAGGTAAGAAAAGAATGGATTGATGCTTTGCCTTTAGGAACAGGATGGTGTCTGCAGGTGGTAAAGACCATTGTTTTAAAGTGTGAATTAATGAAGGAAGCAGCCCCTGATGTCTTAAGGCCGGAACTGGGATGGTGTACCTTATGGAATTGTTAGCAGCTCAATGGCTGTCTGACCTGGTCTCTCAGCCCAGGGCTGACTGTGACCCATAATGGACTCTCTAAAGTGTGGCAGCACTTGGATTTGTGAAGTGCTGTTGGTATGAAGCACCAAAAATCATCCATGGGCGGTTTGGGCTTTGTGAGAGTGGTCCGAGTCTTGAGCTTTCACAGAAAATACGGTTGTTTCTAGTGCTAGTTAAATATCTCCCAGCCATCTTGTCAGGCAGCAACCATCTCATGGGTTAGCACAGGGAGTGCAAAGGAAGTGAAAATACCTGAACTGTGTGCTCTGTCTGCTCCCTGTGTCCTTGTTCTGCAGGGCCCTGCTTCAGCCATCTCTGGGGATCTTGCCCATAACATTTTCTTTTACAGGCTTTCTGACCTTTTGTGTTTCTTCTGCTATCCTAGAATAGTTACAGTGGCTGGTTTCAGGTCTGCAGAAAGAAACCTTTTTCACGGCACAATCTGGGTGGTATAATTGGTAGCCATAATTTTCAGGTCCCAAATGATTGTGTCTCGTGCTTTTTGTGGGGCTTCAGGAGCCTCACAAGTGATTGCTGCGGTGACAAGTGAATCCTGTGTATGCTGGCCTGTGAGATTCCTGCTGCCCACCACCTGTGGATGTGGAGGAAGCTGAAACACCAGCTAAGGTGGTGATGTTACAAGAGATGCTGAGATTGCTCCATGGGGAGGGTAAAGTTACCTAACTCGTGTGGTGGATTCTAGTCCAGCTCTTCTACCCTGAACCAGGACACACAGTGTGTTTTGGTATCAGATAGCTGAGCAGTGTGTACAGATCCTTGTAGCTCTAAGCTTGCCTGGTATGAACTGTCAGAGCAGGGGAGGAAGAGTCACAGCTAGGGTCTAGCAACCAAAACTGCCTTTTAGGACAGTGTGAGAGACCAACTCCTCCTCTAAAAGAATCTCACAGCTGTTTTCTTCCCTGTGCAGGAACCCTTGACGGATGCAGAAAGGATGAAGTAAGTGTCCTGCTCCCCCTTTATGCCTGTCATACTGCGACTGTGTAGGTTCTGATTACTCTCATCCTGCCTGTGCCACCTGCACAGTGAAGCTGACTGGCCCTGCAGGCTCCTCTCAGATCTTCAGTCATCTTGGGGCTGTGTGGGCAGATCTTTGGTCTGTGCATTGCCAACCTGTGCCTTGCATGTCCCGCCCACTGGAGGAGGAGGGAACATAGACCACCCCCCCCCCCCCCGTACAGGTGCAGGCAGAGGAGTTGGTGGGTGTGAAAAAAAGCAGGTGAAGTCTTTAATACAGGTGGAGAGAGGATTTTTCCTTTCTATTCTTCTAACCTGGACTGGGATAAATTATTGATTGGTTTTCATTCATCGGTGAGAGACACTGGAGCTGTGCAGCTCATCTGTCTTTATGCAAGCACTGTAACCCGAGAGGGAGCTGGGAGCCATGGCTGGCCAGCTGGCATGTGCTTCTTTGCCCCTGCTCCAAGCGTGTTTGCCTGTCTGTCTTGACCGAGATGTACCTCTTGCGTCATGTGTTGAAGTCTCCTGTCAGTTCAGTTCCTGACTTCCTGGGGCCCCTCTGAGGGCTCTTGGGCCCTAGTGCAGGGCAGCGGGGTGGGGGTGCTGGTGTGGAATACCCCTTGTGCATTCAGTGCTACCTTGTTCCTGTTCCTGCCCCAGGCTACTGCAGCACGAGAATGAGGAGCTTCGTCGACGGCTGACATATGTGACTAACAAAATGGAGGCAATGGAGAGGGAACTGGAGTCAGGTCAGGACTACCTGGAGATGGAACTGGGTCAGAACCGTGAGGAGCTGGAGAAGTTCAAGGACAAATTCCGTAGGTATGAAAATGAGAGGGGTAGAGTTAGAGAGATCCCTCACACCAAAGGCTCCCTCAGCTGGCATGAGCAGGCTGTGCCCTGTTGCGCAAATCAAAGGCATGCTGCATCCTTGATAAGGCGCACCTCCAGACTCTAGGGGAGATAAAGGCTCTGCAGCCATTATTTCTTCCCGAGTACAGTGTAGGAATGCTGCCAGCATGAAAGGCTGATGACAGGGAATTCTTCATCTGTTGGATGTAAGCATGTGTGCAAAAAAAGCCACTGGTGGCTGCAAGAAAATACATCATTGCTTTACCTGAAAAGTACCTCAGTTAAAAATCAGTGCCAGTCACTGGTCATGTGCTTAGACATGCCATAGCTCAGAGGAGTCCTCCAAAGTCATCTACATCCTCTCCTGCAGGATCCTTTCACCCAGCCAGCCTCATCTTGCCTCCAGTAACTTGGGGTCTGAAAGCCATCGTGTCCGAGGTGAGGCATAGTTAGTATGCCTGGTTGTCTTAGTAGCAGTCTTTCTGAGTTCTGGATATGATGGTTTTCTTGGCACCTATGAAGACAACTTGAGTAGGTGCCTGAGATCCATTCCCAAGCATACAATCGTGTTTCTGTAGGTTGCAGAACAGCTACACTGCTTCCCAGAGAACCAACCAAGACCTGGAGGAGAAGCTGCATGCCCTGGTGAGTGCCCTATTAAGTCACTACAGAGATGAGGTAGAAGAGACCAGTGTGTGTTAGAAGCAGATGGGGGAAGGGGCCCTGTCTTTACCCAGCAGCTGTGGCAGTGGGTGAAGGGTGAGATTCTGGGCATGACCATCTACTCCCCATTCTGGCTGGTGTCATGAGCGGTTTTCTTGATTTACTGAGCCCCTCCTTGGTCACATATGAGAGCTTTGGTTCCTCACAACATAATTGCATGGTATTCCGTCATGTTGCTTCAGTCCCTCTCAAAATGCCAGGGATGTGTCAGCCAGTCTTGGGGTGGTCATCCTGGGAGGATGGGGGCTGTCAGAGCAGCGCCAATATGCGTGTATGTCTGTTGTGTGCATTCATAACACTCATGGCTGTTTCTTTTCTCTCCCTCCCCCTCTCTTTCTCTTTCTCCTCCCCACGCTGCCGCTGGCACACTCTGGGCGCACTCACCTCTCAGGCCTCTCTCAGCCAAAGCTGGATTTTTGCAGTTGCGTCTTTTCGTTTGTGTGTTTTTCCTTTTTCCTCTTTACGTGTCTCAGCCTGTTGTTCTCATTGTCAGTCCCACATACACCATCTCAGATGGAGGGGCCCCAGCCCTCGTCCAGCCAAGGGCTCACCTGGTATCCAGCAGCTGCCCGCAGATGCAGCAGGTCCTAGCTTGCAGGGCTCCATCTTAAGAGTGTTTGACTCTGAGCCAGCTGGAGCATGGCGTGTTGGGAAGTGGTGCCCATAAGCTGCAGCACCGCACAAGATGTGGATGGCTGTGAGCCTCGTTTGCTCCCTTTCCTTCCCCTTCTGATCTGTGAGCAGGCAAGTCAAATAGCTGAGGTGCTGATTGCCCAGGGTGAGATTTCTTTGGTCCTAGAAGTGGAATTTCTTGGGTTAATATTCATTGCCAATTATTCATTGTGCTGGTGCCTGAAGAGACCGTATACTGGGGAAGTACTGGCTCTCCATCCCCTTGCCTGTCTCTGTGCTGTACCTGTGACACACAGTTGGCCCTGGTGGTCACAGCCTCGCAACACCCTTGGGCAGTTTGGAAGAACTTCTTGAGAAAGCAATAGCTTGGTTGTTCTGAGTTGTCCCTCTTTGCTGTTACATCTGGGTCTCTATCAGCCCTGCACCTGAACTGTTAGGGAGTCTAAAGAGGCAAGATTGCCTGCTTTAGAGAGGACATAGCTGAGCTTCAAATGAAGCTACAGGTCCTTTTACTTTCTAGAGCAAGGCTT